>NW_027041041.1:17500-550000 GCF_037179485.1 Ochlerotatus camptorhynchus
AGCAGGTGTTCCAATGCAAGAGGGCACAGTCTGCTGGAAGCTCTGGCAAAACTGGAAGTTATGCTGGCCAATAAAGGCACCAGCAGCACTTTTCGCAGAGATGGCCGAGAATCCATTATCGACGTTACTTTCTGCAGTCCGTCGCTGATGGCAAACATGGATTGGAGAGTGTGCGAAGGATATACCCATAGCGACCATCAGGCGATACGATATGGCATCGGTCAACGGAATACTGTGGCAGTACGGAGGACGAGAACTTGTGACCGAAAGTGGAAGACGAAAGCTTTCGACAAGGATTTGTTCGTTGAGGCACTTCGTGTGGACGGGAGTCCCGTAGATCTAAATGCGGACGAGCTGACAGAAACGTTAGTGAGAGCATGTGACACGACCATGCCGAGGAAACTGGAGCCAAATAACAGACGGCGTCCAGTCTACTGGTGGAACGAGGCACTTAGTACTCTCCGCGCTAGTTGTCTCAGAGCCAGAAGACGTGTTCAGAGAGCAAGAACGGAAGCAGACAGAGAGGAACGAAGAGAAGTGTTTCGAGCGGCCAGGGCCGCTTTTAAACGAGTGATTAAGCAGAGCAAGTCGAATTGTTTTAAGGAGCTGTGTCAAGACGCTGATGCCAACCCCTGGGGCGACGCATACCGAGTCGTGATGGCGAAGATCAGAGGTCCAACGATGCCCGCTGAAATGTGCCCAGAGAAGCTGAAAGTCATCGTGGAAGGACTTTTCCCGAAGCACGACCCAACAACCTGGCCACCTACACCGTACGGAGAAAGAGAGGGAGATAACGTCGAAATCACCAACGAGGAGCTCGTAGTAGTGGCGAAAGGATTGAAGGTGAAGAAAGCTCCCGGTCCGGATGGAATCCCCAACGTAGCGTTGAAAGCGGCGATCCAGTCATCCCCGGACATGTTCAGGATGGTGCTGCAGAAATGCCTGAACGAGGGTCACTTCCCTGACAGGTGGAAGATACAGAAGCTAGTGTTGCTGCCGAAACCAGGAAAACCGCCGGGGGATCCAGCATCATACAGGCCTATATGCCTGCTGGATACACTCGGAAAACTCTTGGAGAGGATCATCCTAAACAGGCTGACGAAATACACGGAGAGTGAGCACGGATTGTCGGAGAGGCAGTTCGGATTCCGGAAAGGGAGATCGACGGTGGATGCAATTCGGACAGTGGTCGAGAGAGCTGAAAAGGCGTCCAAACAGAAGCGGAGAGGAGATCGATATTGCGCCGTCATAACGATCGACGTCAAGAATGCGTTCAACAGCGCCATCTGGGAGGCCATCGCCGAAGCACTGCATAGAATGAGGGTCCCTGACTACCTGTGCAGGATCCTGAGGAGTTATTTCCAGAACCGGGTTCTGGTCTACGAGACAGACATGGGACAGAGATCGATTAGGATCACAGCGGGAGTTCCACAAGGCTCCATCCTTGGTCCAACGCTCTGGAACGGGATGTACAACGGCGTGCTAACGCTGAAACTGCCCAAAGGAGTTGAGATCGTTGGCTTTGCGGACGACGTCGTCTTGACGGTAACAGGCGAGACGCTGGAAGAGGTGGAAGTGTTGTCAACCGAGGCAATCGACATGATTGGTAACTGGATGAAAGGAGCGAAGCTGCAAATAGCCCACCACAAAACGGAAGTGTTATTGGTCAGTAACTGTAAAGCGGTACAGCGGGCGGAAATCACCGTCGGGGAGCACACCATAGCCTCGAAGCGTGTGTTAAAATACCTGGGCGTGGTGATCGAAGACCGGCTAAACTTCAACAGCCACGTCGAATATGCCTGTGAGAAGGCTTCGAAGGCCATCAACGCGATAGCTAGAATCATGCCGAACAACGCTGGTCCCAGCAGTAGCAAGAGGCGTCTTCTGGCCAGCGTGTCATCATCGATACTGAGATATGGAGGTCCAGCCTGGGTTCCAGCGCTGGAAACGAAGCAGAACCAAAGGAAACTGAGCAGTACGTTCCGGCTCATGGCCATGCGAGTCGTGAGTGCGTACAGAACCATCTCGTCGGAAGCAGTATGCGTTATCGCCGGTATGATCCCTATCGGCATCACCCTGGCGGAAGACAGTGAGTGCTACAGGCAGAGAGAAGCCGGAAGAGTACGGAAAGTTGTGAGAGTGGAGTCATTGGCTAAGTGGCAACAGGAGTGGAACACGACGGAGAACGGTAGATGGACACATAGACTAATACCGATTCTTTCGACCTGGGTGAACAGAAAACACGGAGAAGTCAATTTCCACCTAACGCAGTTCCTGTCTGGCCACGGCTGCTTCAGGAAATACCTGCATCGGTTCGGACACGCAGCGTCACCCCTCTGTCCGGAGTGTGGCAACGTCGATGAAACGCCGGAGCATGTGGTCTTTGACTGTCCAAGGTTCGAGGCAGTGCGAACGGAGATGCCCGTCCTTAACGTGGAGAATGTCGTCGATGAAATGTGTCGAGAGGAGGACTCTTGGAATGCCGTCAGCAGGGCAGTCACACAGATTATGTCAGAGCTGCAGCGTAAATGGAGAGAAGAGCAGCGATCTAGCAACGCCAGCTAGCGCTGAGAGTACGACAAGTGCATGAGCACAGCCACCCCCCGAAGTAGTCGCTTCACAGTGGTCCCGGGGGGATCCAGGCAGAGGAGAGAGTAAGGAATGGGTTTTAGTGGAGCTGCACTAGGCAACTAGTGGATACCACACCGTGCCACCTTCACTACAGGCCAGGCTTCTTGAAGCTTTCCTAAACCTTACTATATAAAAAAAAAAAAAAAAAAAAAAAAAAAAAAAAAAAAAAAAAAACACACACACACACACACACACACACACACACACATACACACACACACACACACACAGGGCTACAAATGGTGAGTTGACAACCTAGCTCTGGTTCTCACAAGTTCCTACCTCACGCCTCCCCGTGGTGTAGCCTGGGCAATGTTGTCCTTCTGACAATAGCAAAGTGAGGGGGTGCGACGCGAACACTGGCGCGGTAACCATAACACGGCGATAGAGGAAATGCTTCGTCAACCCGCAGGAGTGCCAACCGGCACATTAGGATCGACGCCAGTAAGATCCTTATTACGGCATACTGGATACGGCATGGAACTATGGACACGACACGGCACAATGGATTGGATACCACGCTACAGGGCTGACAGTCGTGCTATTCTGCTCCCTAAGTAAAGAAGGGTGACACCTTCTTGAAATGGCGAGTGGGCTAATAGTGCGGCTGCCCCCGTCCCGGTAAAACCTTGGCAGGCCTCCGGATACGTTCAAAACTCGTCACCAATTGGTGATTGGTGAGTAGTAGGCTCAGATGTAACATTCCTGACTTACGCCGATCTGGCTCTGAACACGGCCCCCATGAAGGACCGTGTCAACCCTAGCATGGCCTCCCTGCTTGCATAGATAACCATGGGATCACGATAGGAGACTACATACAACGAGTGGAGATAGCGGCCCGAAGGGGGGACCCATCAGAATGGATAAAATTGGAGAAAAAAATAAAAATGAAGAAAAAGAAAAAACAAAAAAAAATATGAAGAACGACGGCAATACGCCAGACAGTGAAAACGGAGGAGCAAACGTGTTCGCAAGGAGTGGGATATTGCAGAGATCACCAGTGTCGAACCTGGGGGTCACTGCGAGTTCCAGCAGCAGCAGTAAGTTTCAAGAAGAGCAGCCAGGCGTTGGGCTAAGCCAGATATTCACACCAATATCCAGTAGTAGCAAATCCCAAGAACTGCAGCTCGGGAGAACCAAAATGACGGAGGTCAGGAGGAAGATCGATGATCTCTATGTATTCGTGAAGGATAAAAACAACGTACACAAAGAGATCAAGCAACTTGTGACCGGTATCAAATCCGGCATAACAGTGGCAGATCGGGAATGTCAAGAGTGGAGAAAAAGGGCCGAAAATGCCGAAAAGGCTCTGCTGGTGGCCAAGGAGAGCATAAGACTGACTCAAGCACATGAGACTCCGAAGGGACCCACAAATCCACGTCCTGAAAAGAGAGATAGGGACACGCCAGGAGATGAGGAGGAGCCCAAAAAACGCAGGGACGACGAGGAAGGCATCAAGGAGATGGGAGAAAATGGTGCGTGGCGTAAAGTCGAGAACCAGAAGGAGAGGAAGAAAAAACAGAAGGAAGATGAAGTGAGGAAGAAGGAAGAGGAAGCGAGGAGGAAGGAAGAAGAAGCGAGGAAGAAGGAAGAGAAGAAGAAGGAAGACAGGAAGAATAAGGAGAATCCTAGGCCTCGTAGGGAGAGAAGCAAGGGTGACGCTCTGGTTGTTGAGGCGAAGGACAAAACGTCCTACGCAGCACTCCTCCGGAAAGTGAGAGATGATCCGGAGTTGAAACACTTAGGCGAGAATGTGGTGAAAACCAGGCGAACCCAGAAAGGCGAGATGCTATTCGAGCTGAAAAGGGACCCTACGGTTAAGAGCTCAGCTTTTAAGGAGCTCGTCGAAAAATCTCTTGGCGAGACGGCGAACGTAAGAGCCTTATCCCAGGAGTCAGTGGTCGAGTGCAGGGATCTGGACGAGATCACAACAGAAGACGAGTTGAAAAGTGCGCTAAAGGTGCAATGCAACCTGGGAGACGTACCGATGGCAATTCGGTTGAGAAAGGCGTATGGTGGCACGCAGACGGCGTCGATACGACTTTCTTCGGACGCAGCTAACGAGCTGCTGAAGACTGGCCGAATCAAGGTTGGGTGGTCAGTGTGCCCGTTGAAAGCTATTCCTCGGGTATCTAAGAAAATGGAGAGATGCTACAAATGCATGGGCTTCGGTCACCAGGCGAGACACTGCAAAGGCCCTGACAGATCTGATCTGTGCAGGAAATGCGGAGAGAAGGGGCACGTTGCAAAAGACTGTACAAAGCAACCGAGGTGCATGCTATGCAAAAAGGAGGACGGAAATGGCCATGTGACGGGAAGTTTCAGGTGCCCTGAGTTCAAGAAGGCGATGGTGGGCCAGCAATAATGAAGGTAACCCAAATAAATCTCAATCATTGTAACACAGCACAGCAACTGTTGTGGCAGTCAACAACGGAAACAAAGTGCGACGTTGCAATCATTGCAGAGCCATACCGAGTCCCTCTCGATAATGGTAACTGGGTGGCTAATAGAGCAGGAATGGCGGCCATACAAGTCATGGGCAGGTATCCCATACAACAAGTGGTGGCAAGCTCATATGAAGGTTTCGTGATCGCCAAAATCAATGGAATCTTTGTATGTAGTTGCTACGCACCCCCGAGATGGACAATTGAGCAGTTCCACCAGATGCTAGATGGGCTCACCGAAGAGCTCATTGGACGGAGACCAGTCGTCATCGCAGGAGACTTCAATGCTTGGGCAGTGGATTGGGGGAGCAGATGTACCAACGCAAGAGGGTATAGCCTGCTGGAAGCTCTGGCAAAGTTGAACGTCAGTCTGGCCAACGAAGGAACCATCAGCACCTTCCGCAAAGATGGTAGGGAATCCATTATCGACGTTACTTTCTGCAGTACGTCGCTAATGGCAAATATGAACTGGACGGTGTGCGAGGAGTACACCCATAGTGACCATCAGGCGATCCGGTACAGTATCGGCGAACGAACACCGGTGGAAATGCGGAGGACGAAAGTAAGCGAGCGGAAGTGGAAGACGAAGGCATTCAATAAGGATCTCTTCATCGAAGCTCTAAGGGTAGACAACAGCGTCCCGGGCCTAAGCGCGAATGAGTTGACCGAATTATTAGCAAGGGCATGTGACACAACTATGCCGAGAAAACTGGAGCCAACGAACAGGCGGCGTCCAGCCTACTGGTGGAACGAGGAAATTAGCACCCTCCGTGCTACTTGTCTTCTAGCCAGAAGGCGTGCTCAGAGAGCAAGAACAGAAGCAGACAGAGAGGAGCGCAGGGTGGTGTTCCGAGAGGCCAGGGCTGCACTGAAACGAAAGATAAAGCTGAGCAAGTCAAATAGTTTCAAGGAGTTGTGCCGCGATGCCGATGCCAACCCCTGGGGCAACGCATACCGAGTTGCGATGGCGAAGATCAGAGGCCCAACGATGCCGGTTGAAATGTGCCACAACAAGCTGAAAGTCATCGTGGAGGGACTTTTCCCACAGCATGACCCAACGAACTGGCCACCTACACCATATGGCGAGGTAGATGAAGACAACGTTGAACAAGTCTCCAACGAGGAACTCATAGCAGCAGCGAAAGGGTTGAAAGCGAATAAAGCTCCCGGCCCGGATGGAATTCCCAACGTGGCGTTGAAGGCGGCGATCCAGACGTTCCCGGACATGTTCAGGATGGTGCTGCAGAAATGTCTGGACGATGGTCAGTTCCCTGATAGGTGGAAGGTACAAAAGCTTGTGCTGTTGCCGAAGCCCGGAAAACCGCCGGGGGATCCTGCATCGTATAGGCCAATATGCTTGCTGGATACTGTAGGAAAGCTCTTAGAGAGGATCATCCTCAACAGGCTGACGAAATGCACGGAGAGTGAACACGGATTGTCGGAGAGGCAGTTTGGATTCCGGAAAGGGAGATCGACGGTGGATGCAATTCGGACAGTGATTGACAGAGCCGAGAAAGCTTCCAAACAGAAGCGGAGAGGAAATCGATACTGCGCCGTGATTACGATCGATGTCAAGAATGCATTCAATAGCGCCAGCTGGGAGGCCATCGCCAAGGCGCTCCATAGAATGAGGGTTCCAGGCTACCTCTGCAGGATTCTAAGTAGTTATTTCCAGAACCGGGTCCTTGTCTACGTGACAGACACGGGGCAGAAATCGCTTAGAATCACGGCGGGGGTTCCCCAAGGCTCCATTCTAGGTCCCACGCTGTGGAACGGAATGTACAATGGCGTGCTGACGCTCAAGCTGCCCAAAGGAGTTGAGATCGTTGGCTTTGCGGACGATGTCGTCTTGACGGTAACCGGTGAAACGCTGGAAGAAGTGGAAATGTTGGCGGCTGAGGCGATAGATACGATTGGTAACTGGATGCAAGGAGCGAAGCTGCAGATAGCCCACCACAAAACAGAAGTGATGTTGGTCAGTAACTGCAAAGCAGTGCAGCGGGCAGAAATTACCGTTGGAGAGCACACCATTGCTTCGAAGCGCATGCTTAAGTATCTGGGAGTGATGATCGACGACCGGCTAAACTTTAATAGCCACATCGAATATGCTTGCGAGAAGGCGACGAAGGTCATCAACGCAATAGCCAGAATCATGCCGAACAGTTCTGGTCCAAGCAGCAGCAAGAGACGTCTTCTGGCTAGTGTTTCCTCATCAATACTAAGGTACGGAGGTCCAGCCTGGATTGAAGCGCTGAAAACGAAGCAGAACCAAAGGAAATTGAGCAGTACGTTCCGGCTCATGGCCATGCGAGTCGTGAGTGCGTACAGAACCATTTCGATGGAGGCAGTATGCGTTATCGCCGGTATGATCCCAATCGGCATCACCTTGGCGGAGGACTACGAGTGCTATATGACGAGAGAAACCAGAGGAGTACGAAAAATGGTGAGAACGGAGTCGATGGCTAAGTGGCAGCAGGAGTGGGATGCAGCAGAGAACGGTAGATGGACACACAGGCTAATACCGACTCTTTCGACCTGGGTGAACAGGAAGCATGGAGAAGCCAACTTCCACTTGACGCAGTTCCTGTCTGGTCATGGCTGCTTCAGGAAGTACCTGCATCGGTTCGGACACACAACGTCACCCTTCTGTCCGGAGTGTGGGAATGTGGAAGAATCACCAGAGCACGTGGTTTTCGAATGTCCTAGATTTGATGATGTGCGAGAGGATATGCTCGCCCTTAGCACGGAGAATGTCGTCGAAGAAATGTGTCGAGAGGAGGGCACCTTTAACGCCGTCAGCAGAGCAGTAACGCAGATCATGTCAGCGCTGCAGCGAAAATGGCGGGAAGACCAACTAGAAAGTAGTAATGTGCTCACACAAGTGCGAACTGAAAGCCGAAGCCGGGAGAACTCTCCGTCAGAGTTCCACCACCAGGGATAACCGAGTAGAACGTGACGCTGGGAGCTAAATGGCTCACAAATTGGAGAGACGATCAGCGAACTGGAAGCGCCAATTAGCTGAGGTAAAGTGAGGTGCGTAATGCACGGCCCCCTCCGAAGTAATACGACAAGTGGTTCCGGGGGAAAAGGGCCAGGCGTCTAAGGAGGTTTTAGTGCGGTAAGAATCCCACACACCGTGTCACCGCGACTGTGCGCCCAGTCGTCAAGCGGTGGCACGATGGCCTTTTTGAAGGTTTCCTCCTTGCCAAAAAAAAAAAAAAAAAAAAAAAAAAAAAAAAAAAAAAAAAAAAAAAAAAACACACACACACACAGCAACTTTTGATTAAATTTAATTTGCATTAGGGTAGATAGGGGCAATATAGTTCTCCTAAGAAAAACACATCATAAAACATGAAAAACATTCATAAATGTATGATAGCAGTGGTCATGTTCATGCTTTGGAATATTTTTGATAGTGTAGGTACAGTGTTCAAAATATGGATAAAATATGACATAGAGTTTTTGATCTAATTTCCGTCCTACTACTATCCATTTCCCCTACTTCTTGGCTCTAAATTCGTCATACGAGTTTCAATTCCGTCCTAACGATTGTACGACTTTTCCCCGAAAACCAGTTCCCCGAAAACACTTTCCTCGAAAGTTTTATCCCCGAAATACGATTCCCCGAATGAACCAGTTCCCCGAAAGGAACGTTTTCCCGAAAACTATTTCCCCGAAAGAACTAGTTCCCCGAAAGATACAATTTACACTGTGCGATCTATTTAAATATGATCCTTTGTTACAACTTATCTATATGAAATTGAGAAAAATATCTTTGCTGAATATTGATAAACAGAACAAAGTCGTTCAACACCCTAGATAAAGTTTGTGGTTATGACTTGTTATGACATTTGGCTCGTTCTTCAATTTTATTACAATGAGATATCGCTTTGATAAATTAGTAAGATATTTATTCTTCAAAACGTTAAAGAACGAGCTGTGATACAAAGAAGGGAAAATTTTGCTTGTCGCAAGAAATTTTCCTTCTTTGAATCATAGTTCATTCTTTGACGTATAATATGGTATGATCCATGGAGCTAATTGCATACAATATGTGTGTTTGTTTGATAGGTACGACCGTTAAAAAAAACTCCATACAAACAAAGAAAAGATGTCATGCGTCCCCATGCCATACATATTAGTCACATGGCGACTCCTTATAGGGTGAATCTAAAATTGTATGGAGCACGAAGAAATCAATATGTGTTGAATAAAGACAAAAGTTTGACTTTCGTTAAAACTACATGGAAAGGTCAAAAGCTGCTGAAATAGGATTACACCGATTTCAGGAGCTTGACCTTTACATTTTGTTTTAACGAAAGTCAAACTATTGTCTTTATTCGACGCACATTAATATGTTTATTGTGGTATTGTTCGATACAAGTAGTTAACCAGCGAAGATGCGCAGATTCGGGGAAATTATTTTCTGGGAACTGTGCCATTCGGGGAATTGTATTTCGGGGAAAAGTTACATTCGGGGCAATAACTTTCGGGGAAAGTGTTTTCGGGAGACTGGTTTTCGGGGAAAAGTCGTACAATCGTCCTAACGCATTGAAACGTCATTAGATTTTCTTCGTCCTACGGATAAACGTAGGAAAAGGGGATTCGCTAGGAGCGCTTCTTTTGTTTTGAGAACAATGAGCGTAAATATTCATACAAGATTTATGTTGTAGCTAATGAACTAACGCATCGGAACAAACCTATTATTGATTTTTGCACGGTGGAATCATTGATATTATTGATCTTTTCTGATCGATAGAACGGAAATGGGCGATTACGACGAAGTAGCGCTCTACCCTACTCATTAAATTATAGGGTTTGCGAATGTTTGAAAAATTTCAGTTTTTGCTCCGATCAACAGGACCAGCGGATCGGTAAAATGCAATATAGTGAATGCCATGCTTGTTTTCTTTACTGCAGATCTTATTCTAGAGATTTTGAGCTAATGTTACATTTCCATCATTATTTTAGACATATATAATTGAATTTTGATACGGTTTTCATGGAGATGCATATTAGAAGCATTTTCAACAAGTTTGTAAAAAAATAGATTGAGTTAATAGGTAATATGCCCAAACGAACGGTGGCCCATCTCACCCCGTATGGTCTTCTTGCCCCATCCCCCTATATTGCTCATGTATGAAGGCAATAATATGAACTTGCAATACGGTGTAGAACCTCATATAAATATCCACTTTTTGACACATACAGAACGTACAATTGTTAAGGTGGCACTCTTGCCCCACCAGGACCTATTAAGAAAGGATTGCAGAATTACATAATGGTAATGAAAATAAGCTGTGCAAATGACTTATGCAATTGCATTGCCATCAACATAAATATATACGAGGCAATCACTAAGCAACATAAACCAAGACGAGAAACACGCTCAGTTGGTAAAATTTCACAATTGCAATCTAATAATACAATAATCTAATTCAACACCGTTCGGCTTATCGATCACTTTTTAGTTTAGACTTGTTAATGCTTTGCTCAACAAGAAAGACCGAACATACGCAGACTTACCTCGCTTTTTCGCTTTGCTCCGTTCGATGAACGTTGCTGAGTGCGCCCAAGCAGAACCGATTTCCACCAGACGGGTCTACATAGCCATCGACAGTAACATTGGGACGATTCGATGGTACCTTGAACATTTCGCCGACCTGCGTATCGAGTTCGAAGTAGGCAACCGAACACCAATATTCCGGAGCCGGCTGTCGAGACAGACGCTGTTGGCTAGGCATTTCCTGCATTTGACCTGAGCTTGAACCACTGACACTACCGGGACCGCCTCCATGTTGCCAGTATTGCTGATGGCCACTGTGAGATCGCGGATCCGGTGCTGGTGGCTGAATCGATTGCGTATACGTTAGCGTGTTGGCACCAGACCAGGTTGCAGCACCGGTCTGGTGTTGGTTGTACTGTCCTTGACTGGAGGACTGTTGTTGTGACTGCTGCTGTGGCGGTTGTTGTTGTTGTTGTTGTTGTTGCTGCTGCTGCTGCTGTTGCTGTTGGTTGTTCGGTGGGTGGCTGTAACCATTTTGCTGCAGGTGAGGAGATACAGGTGATGCTGCGGATATCGAGTTTGGTACGCCCATGTTTGGACCGAGTTGAGGATCACCGGAAAGTGTAGGGTCGACGGTGCTGTTGGTATAGTATTGGCCCTGACCGTCTGAGTTCAGCAAATTGGGCTGTGACGAGCTGCCTATCAGGCCGTTTCCACCGTTTGTCATTTGGGAATTTGGTTGCGGCGGCTGAGGAGGCCCCTGTGGCGGACCCGGCTGAGGAGGACGTAATCCTCCACTGTTGGCTAGACCAATGGCATTACCTAGTACGGAGGCTGCAAGGGAACGTAAACAAAAAGGGTAGATATCGTATTACATTAATGATAACAAGAATTGGAAATTTTTAACTTAATATTCATACAATAACCAGTTGGTAAAAATTCAAATCAGGTTAGTACAGTAATTACAGATCAAGAATAAACCAGAAATTATTATCAAAAAAATAACAGAAATTGAATGAAGATCAAATATTACAGTAGGTAGTTTTACTAAGATAATAGATAATGTTTTGGGCTGATTTTTCTGAAATCACCAATCGTTCGAGAAAAATTTCTCAGAAAATAATGAAACTATTTTTTATTGATAAAAAGGAAATATAAGGATTTTTTTATCAAATTAGCAACTTACTTTATAAATACATGCAAGTCACATTTAGTGTGTTTCTTCAAATGTCTAATATAAGAATTTAATTCCATTGTGATTTCTTTTCGTCCACCATTATCGACGCCGGTTGAGCTCCAGGCGAAGTCGAAGTCTGAACGTCATAATCGTTCAACGGTAATTCACTGATGAGACAACGAAACCTCATTCTCAAGCTCCTACCCTGATTCTTTCCTCAAAAATGTTGGTTCCATCCCATCCATTCTAGACGTAGATTTAAACAAAACTTGTAAGTTAAAAAAATCAATTATTGGCTCCGTAAAGCTAACGTGATTAAGCCTTCCAAATAATTAAACTTTATAATAAAAAACATACCAACCGTTACCATATAGACCGAAATTGGGAGTTGATATCAGCCTCTTAAACATAGAAAATTTAGAAATTTATTTTGTTAAACCTAAAAACGGTATAAATTAATAACAAATTATTAAAAAGTTGCTAAAATTTTTAATATTAAACATGTTTAACAAAATCCCTTAATTTGTTATCAAAATGATGGCGTTTCAATAAATTCCCATTGCCAATTTTGCGATTATGGGCAAAGACAAAACACTTTGTCGTTTTTTTTTATATTTATGACAGTAATGGCTAAGATATTTTTTTACAATGTATTGAAATTTGGTGTTCAACGTTCAAAGCTAGTTTGGCGATTTTAAAAGCCATTTCAGCGTTATTTTGGAGGTTTATGGCAATTTTGACGTTTTTAATAGCCATTCTTAAAGTCGATTTCTTGCTTTCAAGGTTGTTTTGGCGTTATTAAAAGCATTATAAGGCCATGTGAATGGCAAAATTACGTTAATCAGTGTTCGGAAAATCATTTTTAAATGTCATAAAGGAATTGCCGGCGCCGGTGGTGTAGTGGTAAGCGTGACCAGGCATGGAAAATCATTTGCATTCATTTGCCTCTAACTTTTTTCATCAACAGCATTACACAAAATGATGTACATATAAAGCTTTTGTAGGTTTTGTTATTAGCTACAACTTTTATTAACAAGTCAAATCCGTATCTCTGATGCATGACGAACCAGAGCGAACAGAAGTCACTACTGTTTTTCAGTGAATGTATTTTACATTCACTGAAAAACAGTAACAAGTTCTGCCTGCTCTAGTTCTTGATGCATAAGAGATACAGATTTGAGTTATGAGCAAAAGTTGTAGCTAATAACAAAACCTACAAAAGCTCTATGCATCATTTTGCAGAATGCTGTTGATGAAAAAAGTTAGAGGCAAATGAATGTATGAAATGAATGTAAATGATTTTCCATGCCTGAGCGTGACTGCTTTCTCACCCCAATGGGTCTGGGTTCAATCCCAGCTGAGGTCGGTGGGATTTTTCTGAAGCATAAAAATCTTTGGTCACGTCTTCTTTCGGAAGGGAAGTAAAGCCGGTGGTGTCGGCCCATGTGTGTTGAATGGGTGCGATATCCTACGCAGGTGGGGAAAACTGTCTGTTGATTGGCACTAGATTGCGTAACAGAGACCGACGTTAAATAAAGGAATGAAGATAACAATTAACAAATAATAGCGCCGACATATAAATAAATGAATTTTTGAACCTGATGTTTGCGACGTTGAATTTTGGAAGGCAACACTCATGGGCGCATAATCTCAAGCATGAGATTTGAGTTTTTGGGATTTTCCGAACACTGCGTTATATTGTTATATAATATGAATGTTTTATAATGATATAATAATATGTGAAAAAATCAAAATTGATTTTTTTTTCTACAAAAGCAAATTGGGTGAATTTTTTTATTATTATTATTATGTAGCACTCTTGGGTCATTTGTGACTTGTCTGGGGATGAGATTTGGACTTCTTTTTGGTATGGATGTTAACCAGTATGCCGAGGCCATCCCCAAATATTTCAAATTTCGAATCATCAAAATTGAAACAATTTTTGGTTTTAAGTTACCTAGTTAAGTAGGAGCTCCTTATTTTTTTTTTTTTTATGAAAGTTTTCTTTCGGTTCCCTCAACGGTTTATACACTGAAACAAAATCCATTGGCAAAAATACTATATTGATGGTTAGATTAAATACCCTCACCAATAGATTTTTGCAGAAAACAATTTCATTTAATTTTACTTTTATTTCTATCAAAATTACTATGCATTTTAAGCAAGCATAGTAGTTTTGCCAGGATCATAGTAAATTTGTTAACACTCATAGTCAACTATACTGAATTCATAGTAGATTCAACAGCAATAGGCGTGGTTATATTGATAATAAGTGTTTTCTGCAAAATAGTATTCCTTACTATGGTCCTTGTTTCAGTGTACATAATACTTATTTTTTAAGCACAAAAAAAAAGTTTAACAAAACGATTTTAAAATGTATATTGTTGTTTCAATAAATTCAATAACATTCAAATAAATTTGTATTTTACTTTTAAAAACTGTTGGCCAAAGTTACATGAATACAAACTTATCAAAACTTGGAGACTCACTTATGAGGCAACTCACAGATTGAGAAACGCTGATTTAGCTAATTTCCAATGCAACGAGAGAGAACTTAACATATTTTTCATTTTTTAGTGTTCTTACTGACAAAAGGCTGTCAAATCGGAAAAGTTCATAACCAAGAAATAAATAAAAAAAAAAATAATTATTAAAACTTCAAAGAACTCTTCATGTCATGGTCATGTTATTTAAGCCATTACATTTGGGTGTTAGTGTTAGTGTATTCGACAACATTCAATGTCTTACAATGCGGCAGTGATGATGAAAGCCGATTTAGCGGGGCGGAGCTGGAAGCAGACAACGAGGATGAACTTGGGTTGTTCATCCAACTACCATTGCTGTTTCGAGATTGCTCGGATGGTTCCATTTTTGGTATAGGTCTTGGGGCGCTACCCGGCGGCGGAGGAAACATACTGCCCAACTGTGACGGGTCTAGTCAGTAAGAAACATAAATTTAACCAAAGTAAAATAATAACAACATAAATTGTCAACAAAAAATAGAGAACACAGCAAAACTTCAAACCTGGCACTTGTTGATGCATTCCCATGCCTCCATAGCCCGATCCGGGCACCATCGTAGGGTGATGTTGGATAGTTCCAATTTCATTGCCATCGATATCCATTGATCCTGGCACCCCTGAACCAGGTGTGTATTCATCCTTAATTAAGCGGCTTGGGCCTGTCTGCAGTGTTAATCCGGATAGATCTACGAAAACAGTTCACTTCAATGCACATGCTGGCACACCAAACACCCTTGTATCCTTACCAATTCCGGGAGATACCACCCGTTCGTAGTGATACGGATTGACGCAAACCGAGTCGCATTTGAGATCGAACGCAAATTGACAGTACTTGACGTGCTTCAGTTCGTTCTTGTGGAGATCAGGCCAGCGCCATATGCGAGCATAAATCACATGTGGGAAACCCTTGCGGCCAGCAACCTAGTAAGTATGAAATACGTACTCGTAACGAATTCACAATCCTAGAAAAAGAAAACCAATCTACCCATACCTGTAAACGTCCATCTAGTGTCCGCTGGATCGTGACACATTTACTCGGATGAGCACCGTTTGTCGTGATGGCAGTGATGAGAGAATCCAGCTCGTCTCGTTTCTCCTTCAGCTTCTTCACCAGAGATTCGATTGCACGTTTAGCGAAGCCTTCGCTTTCACCGCCTTGCCGGTGGCACATCAGCGAATGGACGATACTAAGACAGGCATCGGCGCTTGTTGGGGCAGCGCTAGGCATGGAGGACATGTCGCGAACAACTGAAATTTTCGAAAAGAAACAAAATATTCTAAATCAATCAATCTATATAACACTTTAGGTTGGTTGGTTATCTTTATTTATGAGACATTCATCCAGGGGCTAGTTCGTCTCGTGATATAACAGATTATTGTATGCATTTCATTCGCTTCAGATGATCATAAACGTACTTAATTATTGAATGATAAGATTCACGGTAGCACATCGTCTAATTTAACGTGATTTGCGCCTGCGAGATATCCGCGGTTGAATTATCGGCCGCTATCGCTCACAGACAGCGGAAATGATGTTCAGCGCAGATCGATGCATTTGATAAAGCATTTCCAAGAAACAAATTTCATTCAATTGATGTTTTAAAGTAGTTCGGCGTAGTGGTTAACATCCATACCTCTCACGCCAAAGTCACGAGTTCAAATCTCACCCCCGGACAAGTCACAAATGACCCAAGAGTGTTAAAGTGACTATAGTAATAAAAAAAATAAAAAAAATTGCATAATTTTTGCTTAATTTAGAATAATGTTTTGAGATATTTTAAAAAGATACATGATTTCATTAGAAAGAATCGTTTCTACTTCTCATATACAGTACCAGACAAAAGTATATCACATCGCGATTTTCTTTTCCGGATGTACAAAACGTTTTCTGAAATTTTTGGCTTTGATTGATTCGGTATAATATTGAGCTTGATTTGCTGAATCTGAATGAAGTTTTAGCAATTTTAGTAAAACGCATCTTTTTGATGTATCCTTTTAGAAACTGAAAATTTTCAAAGTTCAATAAACCAAATTGGATGAAACTTACCTCATTTCTACTAAAGGCATGGATTTTTTATATCAAAGTGTCTACTCATTTAGCTAAATAAAATTCCCTGAGTAGTTTAGTTTATTCCATGACTTCAAATTTCCAGGTTTTTGAAGAAACATTTTTTATGTGAATTCCTTAAATTGGTCATCAGAATTCTATACAGGGTGGCAAGTGAATTGCTGATTCTAAATTCATGTTTTTTCCCCAGTTTTCCTGTTTTTTTTCTATTAAAATTCCTGGTTTTTGAACAAAGCTGTAACTCTATCAGTTTTGCAGATTTCCTATAATTCTTCTACATTAGAAAACTGTCTTAAGTATATTTTATATGTATTTAGTGAAATTCTTCACATTATGCTTCGTATGCATACTAAACTTGGTTTATCAGAGAGGGGAAGCTTAGTAATCCCCATTGCCTACCCATGGCGCCATTCTATCGCGGCATGAGCCAGCAACGCCGGCCATAAACCTACAGTCTCCAACACTCCACTAGCATGAAATTAAGTCCGCCAACCAACAGCAAGGTGCAAAAACTAGCCAAAGGGAGGGAATATTTACGCTCATTGTTCTCAAAACAAAAGAAGCGCTCCTAGCGAATCTCCTTTTTCTCCGTTTATCCGTAGGACGAAGAAAATCTAATGGCGTTTCAATGCGTTAGGACGAAATTGAAACTCGTAGAACGAAATTAGAATCAAGAAGCAGTATTAGATTTTAAACAATAACTTAACAATTTGTGACTCTTTATGGACATAAAGAGTCACAAATTGTTGACTTTGACATAAATATTCCATTTTTTGTTTAAACTCGTTCAAAAAAGGGAGGTAAAGCGCAGGCTGTGCTTAGTAGGACGGAAATTAGATAAAAAATACCCTATATAATAAAAAGAATTGAATGAAAAAGACGGTTATATAATACTTTTTTCAATTTTAAACTTTATAGATGAAAATGTGTAAATGTTTATTAAATTAACATATAAAAACGTGATTGTTTATTTTTTTAATGATCACAGTTTCAGCATACACTTGCTTAAACTCTACACTGGAGCCCTTATATTGATAAATTTTACTTCTATGAGCCTCTATTTTAAATCAACACACAGACGTTCCTAGGCTATGGTGCCCGTTTGGTCACTGTTGTTTTTGTGTTGATCCAAATAGTTTTGATAATATAATTGCGCATTCTTGTTTTTTTAACGGTTGATTTTTGTCCCAGTCTTGTCTTCTGTCGTCACTTATTTTGTCATTTTATCTTGTGTATTAACCCCAACTTGTCTAGTGTATTGTGTCAACTTGTGTATATTGTCCTTCACCATCTGTTTTAAACTCTTTCTGTTACTCTGTTATGACTAATTTATATATAATAATTATTTAATATCAATTATAGGATAATATAGTTATTTCTACTAATTAATGAATTATTGACAATTACCTCTCATGATCCTTGGCCCCACTATACTTGTATGGTAACATGAAAATAAAAACTCTCACATATAGAAGTTAGACCAGAGCTCGGTTCACAAAGCACAAACTTTTTAAGGTTTCTGTTTAGTATTGTTCCCATCGCCTGGAATGCACTCGATTTTATCTATTAAATAGAACTTCTTAGGGAGAGAATCTCTTGGATAATATTACACATTTCATAATCTTGAGAAATCCTGCCCAAGACGTCAAAGACTTATGATTTACAAAAAGTAGGATGCGGTAGGATTACATTTTTTTGAAATACCACATTAAAGGCGTTTTCACATTTTTTGCGTATTATTGGTGCGAGTTTTTTTTAACTAAGTGTGTGCTTATTTCCAATGTACTATGACTAGAAAGTCATCTCGTTTGTTTTTAGTAAACCAGATCTGGAAACCAAGGTTTTAAAGCATTCTATAAGTCCAAATTATGGACAACAAGGTTATGATAAAACGAAAATTGTTATTCCAAAATGTGGAAATAATCCTCTGGATATTTATTTCAATGATGACCATGAGATAGATTAAAATGAGCGGAATAAAATGGTCTTTGTGCTGAAAATAGCTGGAAATGTCTTAACAAGCTTTCGAGGGACTGTCATAAAAGCGGGAAAATCTCTGTTAAAATACATATAAAGTAACAGTAAACCGTCAGTAGAAATGTTCATGACTTTTAAATCGAGTTTCTATGACCCGCATAAGCCTTAAATTACCTACTGTAACTCATGAAATTTTACATACAATAAAGTCCTATCTATTTCTAAAATTTGGTGGTGCTCAAGTTTCATAAGTTTTGTGCATTTCTTAAGTCCATTATGCTAAACGACCACTATGCTAGGTTATTTTATACCAAATGACATTCCCCCTGTATTTATCTATACACTATACGAAAATTAATTATGTTATTCATGTGTTCCACTTACACATTTTTGCCAAAACATTACACATTCCATTAGACATAGGTCCTATAATAATACATAAACGGCATGTGTGACCATTTAAACATTTCATTTGACACATGATTTGTTTTGTAAGGCGTCTAGTTATTAGTTGACTTATACATTTTAAGAATAATCAGCAATATAAATTTGACTAAAGGTATAAGGGGTTTTCTATCCGTGTACCTAATTATTATAACACGTGTGATTAAAGAGTTATAGCTTAAGGTGATTCATTGTACACAGCAAAAAAATAATTTTGATATCACCTCAAAGTGGATGCACTACAATCATGTCGAAAATATGGAGTAATATTACTTGCTAAAAAGGACAAAATTATCATTAATACAATGCATGAACTGACGTTACGCTGCTTTTACTGCATTTGTTTATTTATGTGGTCATAAAAATTACACGAAATTTTTGACATAATTGTAGTGCATCCACTTTGATGTGATATCAAAATTATTTTTTTGCTGTGTAGAGTCCACAAATGGCCGCCACGTATGCCATAGATGAACTTCCACTTCGAATTTTCAATTACGCAAATCTCGGAAATCAGTGCCCTATTTCATTTGAAATTGATACTTCATGTATGCAGTGCAGCAAACGTGGAGTAACAATTTAAATGTTGCACGCGTCGTAGAAGCTGATATTTGTGCACTTAAAATTTCGAAATGGTTACGAGAATAATGATGTCACAGCGAATCACCTTAAATAAACAATCAAATATTGAGTTTGTTTTTAATGCCGCGTAAGGGTATAAACCGCGAATTACCTCACCGCTAAATATTGATTGTGCTACATTTTCCCGAATGTTGTTTCCCCGAATGTCACTTCCCCGAACGCCATTTCCCCGAATCCCAGACAAACATATACCCCATTTCCCCGAATGTCATTTCCCCGAATTACATTTCCCGAATGTAATTTCCTCGAATGAAATCCAAAAATTTATAAAATACTTTGACTGTATGTATTACATTTCTATGGTTGGTTTCGCGAGCATTAAGAAGACATCTTTGAATATTACAACAATTAACCTTAAAAGAACAGCTCATGATAAAAAAGGGAAAATCTCTGTTCAAAGTAAATCAATCGGGCGAGAGTTTTAGTGAGGCGGCGGCAGTACCAGAAGTGGAAGTGTAAAAATTGGTAATATATTTTAAGGAAATTTTCCCTTATTTTATTCATGAGCAGTTCTTTCGAGAACTTTGGCAAAACTAATATCGATGATTTGACGGATTGGTAATAATTTTTTAGGAGATTTTCTCTTCTTTTTAAATTTATTTATGTGATTTTCAACCGTAGATGTATTTTATCCTTCTTTTATAAATGTTTTTTCGAAAACTTTCTCAAAACTTGTGAGATTGACGGTTTGACAAATTGGTAATGTATTTTGAGGAAATTTTTCCCCCTTTTATAAACGAGCAGTATTCCGGGAACTTAGACAATATGTGAGGTCGATGGATTTAAAAATTAATAACATAGTTTTACGAGATTTTTTCTTTTATAAATTCAAATCGAGGAATTTGGCAAAACTTGTGAGATATATGATTTGACAAATGAATCGAGGAATGCTGTGAGTTTTACACTCACAACTACTAACAGCATAGCGCCACCTTCTATGGACAAAAAGTTAAACCGAAAAATAATGTATGCAGATTTCAATATTTTTACTAAATTTTCGTTTGTGGAGGCGAAACGAGAAAAAATATTTGGTAGGGGTGTTGCGCCATAATATAAGCCACCTTCTGTACCAATATTTTTTTTTCAAAGGGCCAAGAAAAAGGCTTTTTTTCCGATTTTCTGCGTACAAAACAAATCGCCATAACTTCTGTTTATTACTGTCACCTGTTGAAATTTGGTTGCAATAATTTCCGAAACAAGTTTTGCTAAATTTCCCGAAAGAACTGCTTATGTAAAAAAGTAGGAATAAACATATTTTACCATTTTGTCAAACCATCGATCTCTCATGTTTTTCCAAAGTTCTCGAAAGAATTGCTCATAAATAAAAGAAGGCAAAACTTCCTTAAATTTATAATCAATTTGTCAAACCGACGATATTTTGCCAAATTTTTTGTGCTCTTTGGTTTTGGTCTGTCTTTTTGGTTTTGGATTATTATTCTATATATAAAAATGAAAATGCTTTTAACGGCTCAATACATTAATATAGGGGAAAGAGGGGCATAGTGAGCATCATGTGCTTTGGCAATGCGTTTCTAGCTACTCGAAGCAAATTAATTGGTAGTTGGGTTAATCTCATAAACCTTCCATTTGCATGGCTTGAAATTTAATCTGGTTTGCAATCTGCTCACTATGCTCAAAATATAGTAAGAAAATTGCCAGCAATAACGGTTGGAAATTTCCTAACTTTTTTTTCGAGGATATGGCATTCGGGGAAATGGCACATTCGGTGAAAAGGGCATTCGGGGAAATGGGTATTCGGGGAAATGGCGTTCGGGGAAGTGACATTCGGGGAAACGACATTCGGGGAAATGTAGCACAATCCTAAATATTATACACTGGAGACAAAAATGTAGAAATGTATCAAAATTGAATAACTCCTGTTCGCGTTAACTTTGTTAACTTTGCTACACATCTCAACAATCCATGTTTAGGAAGTTAATTTCCAATCCCCTGGGAAGTGACCAGAATTTGACTTGTGTCAAATCCATTATGTTCTTCAATGTTGGCTATTACGTCTTAACTGTGACTATGCTGATAAGACAACAAAAACGTTTGAATTCGTACACAGAAAAAAGAAAGTCTGAATAATATCCTAACTGGTCTGCAAGTCAATTTAGCTATAGATTATAAATTCAACATTTGAAAGCCCATGATTCTCGTTTGATTTGATGAGTCTACTGATGGTTTTGACTGATGGCAGATTTTGGCCACTTCCACGAGCGTCCCCGGAAAATGTCGAGGTAAGGCCAATGTGGGCTTAGGCACTTTATTTAAATCCCCAACGAACATGTTTTTTGCATTCTCATGTGCTTTTTAAGGAACTTGATCAAATCTAGACTAACATTTGAAAGGGGCGGAAGAGCCAAAATGTAAACAAACCATATTTTGCCACATATGGAGAGACCAATAGATTAACATTTGAAAGGGGCAGAAGAGCCAAAATGTAAAAAAAAACCATATTTTGCCACATATGGAGAGAACAGTTCACAAACTACTCGATAAACACGAAAAAGTAGAAGAAAATATAATTTTAAATCATCAAAAACGTTTCCTTTAACATGGCGTATTTCCAATTTTCAACTCTATGATACATCTGGTTGTTACGCCTTGAACCAAAACTACGAATTATATTGTTTTAATATGCAAAACGTACTGATTATGTAGTAACTAGTCACGCCCGATTCATTTGAAATGCATCTGATTGATATTTCACGTGTAAACAACGAACAAAAAGAAGACCAAAAAATCTCCAGGTATAATTCAACTCTCACAAAATTTGCGAACGAAGAACCAAGGCGGAACAACAAACAAAAAATCCCGAGGGTATATTTCTACGGCGTAGGGTTTTTGATCTAATTTCCGTCCTACTAAGAACAACCCGCGCTTTACCTCTCTTTTCTGAACGAGTTTAAACAATCGAACAATGGAATATTTATGTCAAAGATGACTTGCAAATTTATTCACCTTTCCATACGTTTCGTTGGATTTGATAAAGAGTCACAAATTGTTGAGATATTGTCTAAAATCTAACACTGCTTCTTGATTCTAAAATCGTTCTACGAGTTTCAATTCCGTCCCAACGCATTGAAATGCCATTAGATTTTCTTCGTCCTACGGATAAACGTAGAAAAAGAGGATTCACTTCTTTTGTTATGAGAACAATGAGCGTAAATATTCATACAATGCGCTCTAACAGGATTTATGTTGTAGCTAATGAACTAACGCATCGGAACAAACCTATTATTGATTTGTGCACGGTGAAATCATTGATATTATTGATCTTTTCTGATCGATAGAACGGAAATGGGCGATTACGACGAAATAGCGCTCAACCCTATCACCAGTGTTGGCAGTTCAAAGGGTGGAAGATCCGGGGGGTAACAACATGCAAGAAATTATCAGGGCGTATGATGTTTTCTTCTCAATTCCACGGTAAAAAAAAAAGTTTTTTTTTAGTTTTTAGTGATGCACGATGATAGATTACACTATTTACTATATGTCAAGCTTATAAAATCATCCAGAAAATGGAAAGTCGTAAAATAGGATTAATTTTTAGGTCTTTAAAATTCGCAAGCGATTTTCTCGATATGGTGATTTTGGAATCCCGCCCTTTTCGAATGTTAGTAATATAGTCGTTCTTACATGAAAAAGTATCAGAAATCGAAAAAAAAATTCATATTGGGCAGGATACCTAGTGCAATTTGATTCCAAAATCTCTTAATTAAAAAAAAAATATATTTTTTTAATCGTTACGGTTCTTTCCTATGGCTGTTATATTAAGTGTATGGGAACAAAATTACTACACCTGAAGTTAAAGGGGTATCTTAGAATTGTTTAACAGTGTGAAAGTGTAGAGAAAAAAAAAACACGTAACAAGGGGGGAGCTTAATATTAACGTCTAATTTGCATATTTCCAAAATGTTCTACACACAGACCCAAGTTTCAAGGTTGCAATGAAATTTGCGATTACTTCCAGTTGCGATTCACGGTTAGTTCTCGGTTTTCCCTACTATACCTTTACTCAACGTTCATGTATGTTTATCAAATAAGTGACAAAAATGAGTATTTTAACAATACTTACTTTCTTGTGCAGGGGGAAGTCCCGCTGCATAGAGATGAGCACCGCCCGACAGTCCCACCATCCTCTCGAAGTCCTGGGTTAGACCCAGGTTGCTTTTGGTATCCACTTTGATAGGCTGTTATAATTCACGCGCACGATCTAATTGTTGAGTTTCTAGCTGCTTCGTTTGAACTAATTTGCAATGTGGCCCACTTCCTGATGCTGACGAATGCACCAGTAACACCATTCAGCACTATAGCACGGTCGGAAAGAAAAGACCTCTTGCAGCGATCAGCTCTGCCAGAGTAACAACACACAGTTGGATGTGGGTAGAACGAGAACTGCTTTCTCCACAGCAAGAAATTCACTTTATTTTCCTCTACTTCACACTATTTTAGCCCAATCGGCACAATGTTTCAAACAACAGAACTGTTATTGTTTTAAAACTTAATTTTTTCACAATAACCCGACCACTCGGTTTCAGAGGAAGGTCACTCGCTAGTACTTCAAGGCAGAACCTATGCAGACAAGGAACACTTTTGTGCATTAATTATTAAATTTTCTTCCCGCTTCCTTCTTCAGTGCTTCTACCGCCGGCCAGAGAGTGGACATAACGATGCCATGCCCTTATTCAATACTGCGCTGTGTTTAGCTCTGCTGCTGCTAGGAAAAGTACCACGGAGGAGGAAAAATACTTTACCCTCATGATTATTATTCTCTGTTACGATCGATTTTTTCTTGATAACGCCACTGCGAATTACAACGCAATACAGGAGGTTCTGATCTTTTTCACTACGCGAGCTCTTCGGCATCGATTTTTTTACGAATGCACTTGGAACCTGCAAAAATTCTCGCCAAAACTCATTCACCGCGAAACTTTGCTTCCTAGACTGATAGGATTTTTAAAATGGCGAATTGCTTTTCCTCAATGGAGCTTGGTACCTGTGTTCGCTTTTCTCGCTCAGTCTCACTTCTCGGATCTTCCGAACTGCTTTTATTAGTGTTGATGGCATTAGCTGACCTGGGATACTGCATTTACTCCAACGGCGTTGCTCAATAGCGTATGCTTGATGATAAAGCGAAAAATCTTCTCTACTATTCTTTCTCACGTGAAACTTCAAACCTATAAGGGGCTTCAATTTGACGTTTTAAGAAATTTTTTTAAATTCCGTTTTGACAATAGCAGTGATGCCATTTTTTTTTACAGCGAAGGATGCACTCAATAAATAATATAATAATAATTAATATAATAATACCATGTATACTCAATACACAGCAAAAAAAGTTGTTGAATATTACATCGAAACTGCTGCAACCAGGTCAATCCATCGGTTGTGTAATATCACATTGTACGATGTACATCGATTTTGCGAACAAAATTACATCCATTGATGTAATATTGTATCTGCTTTTTGCTATTACACCATTATTTCATACATCAGCTTGAATTACGTTGATCGATATTACATTTTTTTTTGCTGTGTAGACTCAATAATAAATTAAATCAAAAAAGCTTTAAAAGTAGGTATGCAAATCCTACTATTGAGTCCGAGCCATGATTATTTTGGCAGTATACCCGAAAAAAAATAACAAAAAAATACATTAAAAAACAATGTAACAATAAGACGAAAATTATTGTCTTAACAATGATTTATATTGTTACGTCTACAATAAATTTACCTTGATTTATGTTGTACAAAACAGCAAATTTCATGGTAAATGGAAAATTTACAATAAAAAAGGGGGGTTGTTAAGTATCTTAACAATGAAATTTTCGTGATTTTCCCATATAATTTTTTTTTCAATAACATTATATATTATTGTTATTTTATGGTTGGCGAATTTATTGATTAAAAAAATAACAGTGTACTTTAGAGTGTATGTGTTGACTTGACAGATCTACTTTATCGACTTTAAAAATAAATCGAAAAAATAGAACATTGTCCCGGGAAAGGAAGGGGGTGGTATTATGTCTGTTACGGGTGGTCCTTTTTTTACTGGTTATGGATCGAGATTCGATCCGGAACTTGTGAGAAATACAGGCCAACTCCCCTGCGCTCGATATCCCTAGATCACGGCTCCTTGGTGGTTGAGCGTCGTTGATAAGTTAATGAATTCGACTGGAGAGAATCGCCCATGAAATATGCTTCCACCTGAGAGTTCCTTCCTGACATCTTCAAGTGGTGGAATTTTTTATTATTATTGTATGATTATTGACTGCACGAAAAAGGTCTCCATTCAGCTTTAGAGAGGGTCTAGGATAAGATATGAGCGGACGCGGACTGCCTGGTTTTGAGCCAAACGAACTGTCAAAGCCAGAGCCATACGAGCAGCGCCTATCTTAATTACATTGGCAGTATTGCTGACCCTCTCATAGTCTGCATGCTTCAATCAGATTTATTTTTATTGTTCGTGAAGTAACCCACAATGAAAATACACCAATATTTAATGTAACAACAATTTTTATTGTAATAGAGTTGTTCATTATTGTTCATGATCGAATCATGTTAACAATAAAATAAATGAAAAATACAATAAAAATCATTGCAACAACATTTTATTATGTACATTCATTATACAGCTAGGTAGCAGTTTTGCCGTTTTCGGAAGAGTACAACATTATAACAAACATTTTTATTGTCGACAATAAATATTAATGTTAAAATTAATGAAAATTTCACTGTAATTTTTTTTTCGGGTACACTAATAAAATTCCCCACATTTTCCATGTCAAATTCCACATGATTTTCAAGTGACCACAGAATCCACTTAAAAGCACACATGAAGTTTATGAGTCAAATGAATAGTATGTGTGGTTACACATGACTTTTATGTGTACACATATTAAGTCAAGAGCAAATTTTCATTATGTCGTAAGTATTTCGGAGGCGAACCAGCCTAAGGCTGAAAGCCTCCTAAATAAAGCTAAATTAATTAATTATGTCGTAAGTAACATTCGCACCGATCCGAGAAAAATAAAGTTTTGTTTTGATGACCGAAAAGTTATTCCTATTTCCAATTAAACACATATAATCTCATAGTGATAGCAATGTTTAACATGTTTAGCCGGGTTTTAATCATACAAAGGCAAATCGCTAGCTTTCATGCTAAGAAATACTGGTTTTTGAGTCAAAAGTTATTATACGTCGTTTGGTGGCCCCTATTGTTGCTTAAGTCAAAGTGTATTTACCAGGATATTCGGGAGAATTATCAATTACGTCTCCTTACGTGCAGCCCATTCATCATTTTAGGACCACCGAAATCATCTTAGCAACAAACAGTTCGATTTATTCACTTTAATAATGAGAAAGCGAAACGACGAAAGTACACTTTTCACGGGTTTCTCAGTGCTGTTACTTAAGGCAAACGGCATCTCCATAGAAATCGGGTGACTTAAGTAACATCGAAAACTATTTTGATCGGAAGGTGATTACGTCAAAAAGCAATTCGACTGGTAAATAAATTTAAAAATGGGATGTGATCCTATATTCGTACAGTATATAGTGTAATAACAGGAGCATCGATTGACACTGATAGCTCGACTTTGTTTACCTTTGTTACATTCGACGTAATGAAAATTTGCTTTTGAAGTATGTGTCCGACACATAGATATCATTTGTTGATCACATTGCAAAAATTCATATGTGGGACACATAATAACAATCTTTGAAATTTTATCAGTGTATATATATACAGATATATACCAACAATCAATACGAAACTAACGATTTTAAATTGGCTCACTACTTGACTAGCCTATTGGTCCTAAGCAAACGATTAACGTACCCCATTCTAGTCGAAATTCTAGTACTACGCAATGTTTGTTTTGATTCGCTATGAAAGTTTGACAGATAAAATGAGGGGTTATTGGTTTTTCCTATGTTTCGAGGGGTGAATCGATTAGCTTGGGACCGAAGAGAGTACCAGATGTGAGCCAAAAATATGAGCACGTTATTTCGGGACCTTTCAGCCTTAGAGTTACCTCTATGGTAGTATTACACAACCGGCGGAATGACCTCTGTGCAGCTGTTTGGATGTAATATTCAGCAACTTTTTTTCTGTGTATAGTCATCCCTAATAAAAATAACCATAAGAGAGAGCTTAACCGTATTAGGCCTTATGAATAAAAAGTGTCAAATGACATATTCACCCATATTCGTTCGTTCGAACCGTATTTTTCATACAATTTTTATTTATATTTGGTCGAACGAAAACGAGAATATGAGCTCTATTATGTAATAGTACGTTCAGACCCTGGTTCAGACTATAGCTGATATCATGAAATATAGGCTGTCTTGCAATGAGCACTCATACATAGGATTTCCAGTGAAAACTAGATGTATGAGGGAAAATCTCCTAAATAGAGATAATATTGTTATTATTACAATAATGCTCAGTTCACACCCTGGCAGGCTGCTGCCTACCGATCTGTACTTAAGCCAGGCATGAACCTACGGAAATTTAGTCGTGGCCTATGCTAGACCGTATAGCATAACGACTTTCCTTTCACTAGCAGGCTTTTTGGTCCCACTAGCGTCCGATTAGGGGATAGTAAGAGATTGAAAGAATAAAGAAGAGAGATAGAGGATTTTGTTGTTGTGCTAGAAAAAAAAAGAAAAAAAAAAGAACCGGCCGGCTTGTTGTGCAACATCAGGTTTGTTCGCTTTCATTCCGTTCCAAGGGGCAACGTCCATCGTCGTCGTACTCAAATACACTCAGGTCTTTTTTTACACGGGGGATGCGTACCGTGTGAAAAAAACCTACGAGATTTTGATTTTTCACATGCTTAAATGTTTTTAAAAAATCGGATTTTGATGCCATTTGTAATTATAGCATGCTATGGTCCATATAGACATATTTTAAAAATTTCTGTATTTACACCAAAAATTGTGATTTTTTTCTAAGTATGTCGTTCGATTACCTATAGCTTGAAACGGATAATGTGAAAAAAAAATCTCCTAAATAGAGATAATAATAATAATAAGATGTATGAGAGCTCATTGTAGGGCCTTATTACGGGTGTCACTACACGGTGATAAGGAAGTGATACTCATAATAAGAGCCGTGATTGCCGTACAAATCAAATGGTAATCACTTCACCGTGACGACAAGTGACAAGTTTTCACCGTGAAGTGACATCCGTAATAAGCCCCTATATGCCATAGTCTGTACGGTGTATAAGCAAGGAGCTGGCACCCCTATCTCTACTTATAACAAGTAGCCATAGCGAGCATAGTCGCGGGCCCACGCTCTGGGCCCGCTTAGATTAATATGTGATCACGTTTTTATGCTGGCTTCGAAAAGAAGGCTGTGTGTCAGGCCCTTGGGTATAAGTCGTGACACTCGACTCCACTTACATAATGGGTGATTGTCTTGTGAATAAAATCGGAACAACAATTTTCAGCTGTGATATACCATCATACTCTTTATTGCAATTGTATCGTCTACAAAACTCTATAGTGATAGAAGTACATCAAGGATGTGCTCAAATTCCAGCGAATTATCAACGTAATAACATAAAATAAGAAAAGCAGTGGTAGTGTAACTAAAATTATTCGGGTGTTCTTCAAATTTGGTACAACGTTGTAGCCAAGGAAGGTGATATAGATGTAGTAACTCAGCGCAGCCAGCCACATCGTATTACCAATGAAGGTCGATATAAACCAGTCCTGGCTAATCAACGGATGATAGAAGAAAAGTTGAATAAAATGCAGCAGAATCAAGGGAGGGAAAAATGCATTCAGATGTACATCGAACGCGTAACCCCATTCCACATCGATGTCGGATGCTCGATCACGCAGATAACGGTTCGTCACGAACCAAAGCAAGGTAGCAACGACCATTCCGCAAAGGATACAATCCACAAATACAACGTACAACAAAAACAAAATACTCTGTCCAATTCCTAGGCTCAGGACCCAAGCGAATCCAAAGGATGTTACTGAAAGCAAACCGATAGTTGTTAATTGAAACATCGGCTAACATGTATGATTTAAAATTACCACATAGACAGCCCACCAGCAGCACCAGGAAAGCCGGGTCATCTCTGGCGAATTGAGATTTGGTTTCTGCAATAGATCCGAAATGAATCGAAATGGAATAACAGTAAACCAAGCAGCAATCTTACGTTTCCGGTAGTTTACATTTCGGTAAACTTTTTTCGGAGCTATGAATAGGTACAGCATTTGCCATAACGCGAACTCGAAATCCATTTGATCAAACTTGACAAAACGACGGAGATACTTGTAGCTTTTGTTGGTGGCGCTCATGCAGTCGTTCTGATAGTTGGCCGGCGGTGGCAATGGTGATGTAGTTCTTGATGACATCCCCAGCAGGGAACTGTTGGTGCGCGAAGGTGTCGGAGAGGTGGAGTATTTCATTGTTTCCGTCTATACGATGGAACATTCACTTTAATTGAAGATTGCTCAAGTTGAATTTATAGTTTAGCTTTCTTAGTTTTCAAAATACAATAAAGCATAAAATATGTTGAAGTACTTTTTGCACTTGCTGCTACTCACATAAATACTAAATGTAAACAAAATATTTCAGGAATTATCCAATGTCAAAAGTGTATATCGAGCTGAACAATCCCGGAATTGAAAAAAAACGCTCAGATTTTTGTTGTGTTGGTCTTTCGACTGGCTACACTCAAAATATTTTCAAATCTTCACGGAGAAAAAATACTACCCAAAATTTGAGTTCTTTTTACTTAATATTGACTTCAGCCTTTCACTTGCACTCGTTATTGTTGTCAAAAAAGGAACGAGAAATTCGACCCAACGATATAGTTCAGCCCAATAAGTTTCGTTTGAGTAAATTGCATATTCTCAAATTTACGTGAAATGAACTTAATTTTGGGTGGAATATACTTAAGAGTAGGTAATTTGTTTGCTGGTGTTACATGGAAACTACTATATGCGATTTACTCAAATTTGGTTTATTGGGCTGAACCCCGAAATTGAGGGAAAAGTACTTAATTTTGGGTAGTTTTTCATCTCCGTGTAAATAGATTAAAAGTTACGCAAAATCGCAACTCTCCTGACCGACGCATAGACGAGTGCACGGATGGATTTGAGTTCACTCACTCGACAAAAAGTGACACAACAGCGGGGCCCTGTTTACTAAAAATGAACACATAGGTGATTGTATGATATCGTAACACGCATACGGATTTTTAGATTTCGGTCCCGCACAGTAACGCGGTGAAAATTTTTGCAACGATTTTAAATACGTTATCTAATGTGCGGGTTTTGTTCAGTTATTTTATTTTCCATGTCTTAAGCACTAATCAATAACAAACAACAAATTAAAAGACAAGTAAATTAAAGAATAACGTTTCGATCAATAAGAAAAATTACTCCTTCTTCGTTTCTTCTGTTTCATCTTCCTCTATCTCCTTGAAAATTGCACAGAGAGCATTTACTATGGCGCGCGTACTGTAGTGGGATGTTTGATATGTTGAGATTTCAACAAACTCAACAAATTTGATCAATCCCGGTGGTACCTTCGTTCCAAGCACGGTGAATGATTTGATCAAAACGTCAATAATTGCTCGTGCCGTGTTATTTTAATTATGTTACTCATCCTTCCGATTGGCGAATGGCGAGGAAGCAGTGGAGATGCCTGCTCGGATGCCTGCTAGATGGACGGGAGGGATACCTGGGGGATGCTGGTACCTAGAATACGCAAAACAAACAATAAATCGGTGTGATTTTATTTGATCTGGTTTGTAATTCAAAGACATCAGCTTTTGTAAACAAAACATCTTGCGACCTTTTTTTCGTGAATCAGACCTCACCTACGCATACCAACACTGCTATCAGATAGGGAAGCTTTCACAGTTTTGCAGGGGTGAGCTCCGATCCATGAGAAAAGGCCGCAAGATGTTTTGTTTACAAACGCTGATAATGTCTTTTCAATATTTTATCTTGAATTCATTTACTCACCGGGGTCACCGTTCCGGAAGGATTGCTGCAGGACAGATGCCAGCAGGATGTTGCGATGGGATTGGCCACTGATAGCAAGAATTAGGAAATATTTATAAAAAATCAGTATTTGACGACGGGTTTGCATACGAACACATAAGTGAGGTTAATTTTTGTTTGCTTCACCAGCCAATTTTTATATTTATTTGTTAAGGATTATTAATAGGCAATTATACTCACCCTTCGTATTAGTCGTCCTTGAAGTGAAATTCAATTATTAAAATTTCGGTTTTCTACACACGGTAACCAGCGTAAACACATAAATGAGTAAAAAAATACACATTTTTTATATTTATATGCAGCTGTCAAAAAATGTGTAAATTTGGAAATCTTAAAATGTGTAAAAAAATACACATTTTAAGAATGTAGCACCAATCAAAAAATGTGTATTTTTATACTCATTAATGGGTAAAAATAAACTTCAAACTTTGCTGCATCCTGTTTCGTTGACCGGCCTTCGGCCGCTAAGCAGTGATTAACAACAGTGAAATTAAGGAACTAAGGTCCAAACTGGACAGTGCAGATGGACAAGCTAGGGTAAGTGATTTATATTATTTTCATAGCTAAGTTTAAGAAGAATTTTTTTTTCATAATCAAGGTTTTCATTGTCCGGTGTCTGGCTGCAATGAGTTCCGTGGCAATCTCGTTAAGGTTAAAACTCATATAAAGAGATAAATGTGATAAAGATAAAGGAGATAATAAATTATTATTGTATCCGAGAATTCTTTATTTTATCAGTGACACAAATAAGAAAACTCCGAAATAAATAGAAAAAAGCATGCTTTCCCATCGTATTCAATTTCTAGAAATGATTACTTTTTACACATTTTGCTGTAAAAACCGTTATTGAAAAATGTGTAAAAAATACTCTTCTATTGACGTTTGCTGGGTTTACACATAAATGTGTAAACGCAGTTGACACATTTTATGAGTAGGCCCATTTTTTCACAAAATGTGTGAAATTTTACACATTAATGTGTTTACGCTGGTTACCGTGAGAGGTACCAGACATGTTTTGTAGTTGGAGGTGAACCAGCCCCAGGCTGAAAGCCTCCTTAATAAAGTTAAATCAATCAATCAATGTTTTGTAGTGTCAGGTACTCTATTTTGTAATCTGTGAAAGGGAAATCTCAAATCGAGTGTCAACAAAATACATGGCATGTTGAGAGATTGAGCTCGTGAGAGAGAATTACTTTCTCAAATTTGAATTATTTTGGCTCTCTGGGGACTGATAGTAAAGCAGGTAAAAATGTATGGGGAAAAATCATTTCTATTTAATTGTAGCTTGTTTAGCATTAATTTCCGGGAAAAAACTGAACGACAAAGCCCTTGAATAATTTCTTTAGGTGGTCGTTCACTTTTTTTTGACCTGAATATGCACCGAAAGCGAATTATTCCCACTTCTCTCAATTTCTATATGGGGATTTTTATTACTTCCTACCAGCAGAACAGCGCCATCTCTGTGAAAAATGGTCGAACAAAATGATTAATTGACGAAATAAATAAATAAACAAGCACTTCGACAGTGAGCATTCATAAGGGCGTATACGCGATGATCGATTCTCTTCATCGATTTTCTCTTTTCTTAATAACTCGCAAGATTTAACGTTTGTCGGTGCGTTTGTTGTTGCTTTTGAAAGCCAATACAACCTATTACAACTCTACATTGAACAAATTCTACAAAATTGTTTCGCTTAGCTGTAGCAATGCAAAGAGAAAAACGATGAAGAGAATCGATCATCGCGTATACGCCCTTATGCATGCTCACTGTCGACTTGTCGTCAGCGTTGCTGCTCACTCAAAAATATTACTAAACAAGGAGAGCTTAAAATTTAACCAATTTACGGTTTAGCAATGTTTATACATTGATTCGTTTAAATTAATCTTCAAAAGTATACTAAGTTGGAATAATACCAACAATCAATACGAAACTAACGATTTTAAATTGGCTCACCACTTTAGTAGCCTATTGGTCCCAAGCAAACGATTAACGTACCCTATTCTAGTTGAAATTCTATTACTACACTATGTTTGTTTTGATTCGCTATGAAAGTTTAACAGATAACATCAGGGGTGTGTGGATTCATGCAGAACATGCAGGGGTGAGTGAAATAGCTTGGGACTGCTTGGGACCGTTGTTCTGGTACTGAGTGAGCCAAAAATAATAATGATTTTCTTCGGGACCCAGTGGTCTTAGAGTTACCTCTATGATAATACCATAGAGGTAACTCTAAGACCACTGGGTCCCGAAGAAAATCATTATTATTTTTGGCTCACTCAGTACCAGAACAACGGTCCCAAGCAGTCCCAAGCTATTTCACTCACCCCTGCATGTTCTGCATGAATCCACACACCCCTGATGTTATCTGTCAAACTTTCATAGCGAATCAAAACAAACATAGTGTAGTAATAGAATTTCAACTAGAATAGGGTACGTTAATCGTTTGCTTGGGACCAATAGGCTACTAAAGTGGTGAGCCAATTTAAAATCGTTAGTTGCGTATTGATTGTTGATAATACCGTGCAATCCGGTCAAAGTATACCAAGCTACTTGTTGTTTTATTCAGATTTCTAATCGAATAGCAACGTTTTTTTTGTTTATAAATCAGTTATTTGAATATTGATCGAGTGTTGGAGCTTGCAGCAAGAACGCGAATTACCTTAAGGTTCTACAAAGGGTCATTATTTTGTTTACTTCTTCTTTTTGAAATATTCTTCGATCATCATTTTCTAAATGTATTGGTAAAATTCATTGGAAGTGCATGTCCCCACGCCAAAACTGCCCATTTTTCATAAATATCAACTGGTATGGTGAGGAAAACTTAACCATCTCTTTTCTTCCTTCATTTCAATACAACAGCAAATGTGATGTCACACTATCTAGTGGATAAGAATGTAGCAGACAAAACATAAGCACTGCCAGACTGCGCTGTATGCAAGTTTGTTTACACCCCTGAGCGGGAAAGTGTATAACAGGCTACGTGCACTGCTACCATCAACCCTGTTAGTGTTGAATTCAATCTTCTGTGACTTTTTTAATTGGACCGGTAAAATGTTTAAAATGGTCAATTATGTTTTATTTAATCAGTTTTTGATATTTATCCACCATTAAATACATCCACTCATCTATGTCAATAAGGCAGACTTCGCAATTAATTGTTTTAATAAACCTAAATTCATTGCTAGAGGCAATACATCTGGCACCGCTGTTTCAATAATACTTTCACGATTGCTAGCAAAGCAGTAAAGTAGAAATGGTTTTCTTTGTGATGAATTTTGTTCACCAAGAGTTTTGTGAAGCAGTTGTTTTGAGTTTCGTGTATTCGATTGCGTTTAATTGTGCTTTACTTCGAAGAACACAAGTAAGTAAATACAGTGAATGTATTTTACCCAGGAAATTTTCGTGTTTTACCCACGAAATACATGTTTTAAATTTTCGTATTCATAATATATGAATGTATGTGTAAACTAATGATGATGATTTTATGATATTTAAAAAAGAAGAAGAACACAAAATTACTTACCCTTTGTAGAACCTTAAAAAAATTGCTCGGGTATGGACGCTAAGTACACACTAATCAAGCATTTAGTTGTTCGGTATTTTTTTGTACTGGGCTTGCACGGTAAAACGAAAGATTTGCTGAAAATTCAGTTTAAATCTGATGAATAACCGACGTTCTGCAAAACACAAACTGAACTTCGGTATCATTTGATGCAAAATACAAAATACACAGAATATATATTTACTGAGAAAGTCGTTAATTCCCAAATTTTTTAGATTTCCCGAAAAGTCAGTAAAAATAATTACTGTGCACAAAGTAGTCTTATTTTTTTACCGACTGGTCAGAAAAATAGCCGCCTTGTTTTACTGACCACGAATTGTAAAACTCTAATCTGTCAATTTTATTCCCGCCGCCATTTAGCTTCAGTAAAATCCAGGAGCAAGTTTTTTGTCGCGCAGTTTTGTGAAAATTTGCAAGAAAACAAGACGGAATCGTTGAATGTATTCAAGTACGTATAGTGCATGATTTGGCTATGCCTTGTGATCAATTATTTTCGATTCTATTAGATGGATGACCCAATACCATTATTAAACCATGAAACTCCTACACATTACGCCCGCGGAAAATTCTCTTAAGGCAACACCGATGGAATTATCTCCTGGAAGAACGTCACTATTCCTTTGAATAGGAATTTCTCAGCAATTCTTTGCATCCTTCAAGTCAGTATTTATGGGGGTTGCAAATATAACAACTACGGGGAAAGTTTGGAATGATTTCATGGTTGTTGTTGTTTCCTATCAGCACAAACGTTTTTGATTTGAGAAAAATAAAATGCAATTAAAATTGAAATAAATGATTTTCCTCCCGGGTATGTTATTATTATTAAAATTAAATAGTTTTTTTTCTCGTGACAAAACTGGGTAACACGGTACAAGAATGAACAAAATAACTGTCTTGCCAGTTAAATTGCAGCAAAATAAACAAAAAAAAAATACTGGGCTTTTCAGTATACGCAACTCGAACCAATTACTGAATGAACAGTTACTTTTGACAGATTGACTTTACGGACAATTCGGTAATGCAAATTTTTGCTGTGATGATTACTGGGCGATCCGCAATTCAAAAACCCAGTAAAATTTTACTGACTCCAGTAATCTAAAGTTAGTGTGACCCTACAGGTACAACGGTGTCGTTCAGAGTTTACCCAAGTAGGGAGGTGGATGCCATAGGATCATGGATGATTCCGAAGACAATGATGTTCGGAGGAAAAGTATCAACTAAATGAAATGGCTTTCTGCAAAAAAGCACCTATAAACTGGACAGAGCATCAACGACCCTGAAAACGCCCGAAACGGAGGACAGGAGGAAGAGCAAGCTGGAATTGGCGTTGACGGCACCGTCGAAAAAATTGCTCTTTCAGCAAATATAGACAGTTTCTTATAGAAATTTTCGGTGGAGTGAAAGGATAGTACAAAGTCCGCCATGTCTCACGCACAGTCTGACGTTTGCTTATGGATTTTCTCATAGGAGTAAAGAGCTACAGAGTCGCCGTCAACGCCAATTGGCTATAACTTCCCACCGAATGAGGAGCAAGTTGAAGAAAAGTGAGTTGGGTGGATTTTCGGGTGGAGGTTTATTTCTGATTAATTTGCATTTTTAGACATCACAGTGGTTCACTACGAGTTGGATTCAGACTTATCGGCAAAGGAAAGCGATTTTGGACCTTTATTGGAGGATGATGAATAGAGGAAGGCAGTGATGATGAGGAAGAGGAAGAAGTGGCCAAACCAAAACATCCATTAGTATTCCTTTGGGAAAAGCTCCAGACCCATTCAATGCCTGTGACCCAGCAAGTTAGCAGTCAGATCCAAAGCCGCAAGACGATGAACCTAACTATTGTTATACAGAGTGACTAGTACTTCTAATTCCTAGAACGTATGCTTCTTAACACGAATTGAACCGACCGAAATTGAAATTACGAACGCCACGGATGCTATTAAAAGAGCCAGAAGAACTACTCGCCACTTGCCACATGGTGCATCAGCCTCAGCCATAGCTACTGCTCAAAATTATCTTAATTTTGAAGAATAAAACGGTACACTCGAACGTCTCCATCTTTTTAGTAAAATATCGTTTTTCAGAACAACAAAACAATTTGCTTGAAACTATGTATATAAAACACCCATCTGGCGTTTAAACACAAAATATACATTTAAGGAAAACTTCGACTTTATACCATTCCATGTATAAACCATTTTTATACTAAGTGTGTATTCTCTCTCTTTATACCGAGCTATGTGTCGCTGGGGGGGGGGGGACGTGCTGTCAAATCAGCCTACTAATCATCTTGTATGAAACTGGTTCCAAACGTAAACAAATGCTGTAGGTTTCTTATGGCTTGTTTACGTTTGGAACCAGTTATGCGAGGTAGGCAAAGATTGTTCGTATTTGACAGCCACCTCCCCCCCTTGATGCGTCGGTCAGGAGAGTTGCGATTTAGCGTAACTTTTAATCTATACGGAACCGAAAAATTACCCAAAAATAAGTTCTTTTCACTCATCTCCCATATTCCGTTGAATAAGCTAATTTTCAGTAAACCGCTTATAGTAGTTTACATTTGACTACGGCAAAAATAATTACTTACTCGTGAGTATTTTCTACCAAAAATTAAGTTCAATTGACTCAAATTTGAGAATATCTCACATACTCACTAGTAGCTTATTGAACGATAGTCATGGGAAAGTCGAATCTCTCGTTCCGTTTTTGACAACAAAAAAAAGTGAGAGTGGGATGCAAAACTCGAAATTACCCAAAATTAAGTAAAAAGAACTTAAATTTAGGGTACTTTTTTTCTCTGTGTATTTATATTTGAAAATATCAGTGCCAACATTTCAAAGGGGCGTAGTTGCTTTAGTAAACAATGGCTTTAGCCATTAATTACTCGCAAATAAAAGCTCACGCCTTCAAAATAACAATGCTAGCTGGTAGAGGAAACATTCCTCTACCTGTTGGTGTCATTATTTTTCATTAGTGAGCTTTTATTCGCGAGAAATCGATGGCTAAAGGCATTGTTTACAAATGCAATTACGCCCCTTTGAAATGTTGGCACTGATATTTTGTGTGCTCGTTGCACAGTGACAAAATTTTAACCCAATTTTAGGTAAAAAATAAAGTAAATATTTGAAAACGCACTTTACTCATAATATTAGTAAAAAGTAACGTTATTTATCGGTAAATTTTACCTATATGCTAGGTTTTATTAGCAATACCTAATTTTAGGTAAAATTAAAACCTATTTTTAGATAATCTTATCTTAGCGTGTATCGTGTAAAAAGTATGTAGATTCTGACGTACATTCAATTTACGCAAAAGAGAGTAAAAACAGTATACTCCTCTATTGGGTACCCGCATAAGCGCGAACCATAAATTGACCTTACCGATAATGGTTATAAATTGTTTATAATCCCTGCTAAACTTCAACTGAAATGGTTATGGAACTTTACATGAACGTTTAATGATAAAGTTTTAACCTTAAGTATTATAGTTTTTTGGAAGTGGACCTTACAAATAATGGGTTGTTAAGAACCATTACCATTCCAAATTCTTGTTTTCTCCATACATTTTCGGAAAGAAAACTTTACTAAAACCTTTTAACTTATGGTTTAAGAACATTAATGGTAATGGTTATGGTAACCAGTAAGGTCCATGAATGGTTTTGTAACATCGATCAACTTTATGTGCACACTTAGAAAAAATCACCGACTTCGGTAATTCATTTACCGAATTCTCAACAGCTGAACGGTCGGTAATGTTTTCGGTAATCTAGAACATTACCGAAAAATCTGTAAACTGGATCAAAAAAATTAGCTGTCAAATTTACCGAACGATCGGTAACGTTTACCGATGTGCATTGCTTGATTTGTCACCGGAGAACTGTAATTTTGAGGACGATATGCAAATTGAAAATTACCGAGAGATCTGTAATTTTTTAAAAAGGTCACCGACACAACTGTAATTTGCTTTAATATTGTTTCAAGGTGGCACCAGCACCAATGAACAAAACCGTTGGCGATCTGAAAAATTAAGTTTTTGTCGGAAAGATTCGGCGCTACACTGAAAACAAGGAAGCATTGGAAGAAGATTCCAAATGCTTTTTTCAGATCGTCGCCAACGGGAATGGAACTTCGACCGACAGAAAAAAAACAAGCAACAACATCGGTATTTATTTAGATAACGAAAATTAATTATTTACGGAAAATATCTACGATTCGATCATCGCTCGGTTGCATAACAGCCTCCATAATTTCACCTTTTCTATTTTTCACAAGCACGAACGCTTTTAATGTCGATCGAAAATAACAATATGGTGGATTTGACGTTTACCTAGACCGTTACCGAACTCAGTAATGGAACGCTTTGTTTACCGAAACTTCAGTAAAATATTTCACCGAAGTCAGTGATGAAGCTGATATACAGACCTGCCGGTAAAAATGTTTACCGTTTTCGGTAAATTAAAATAAAATTACCGAAATTCGGTCATTTCATTTACAGTTTTCAGCAATAAAGCGAGAAAATACCGAAACATCTGTAATTTTTAGCATTACCGACCTAAGACGGTAATTTTTTTTACCGAACTCAGGGTCTCTGTTTAAGTGTGTGGAATATATCGCGAATTGGTTGCCTGTAAATTACTGATTACCAATTCACGATATATTTCACGTAAAGTTGAGTGATAATACAAAACCATTAATGGACCTTACTGACTACCATAACCATAACCATTAATGTTCTCAAACCATAAGTAAAAACGTTCTAATATGTAGTTCTCTTTCCGAAAATGTATGGAGAAAACAAGAATTTGGAATGGTAATGGTTCTTAACAACCCATTATTTGTAAGGTCCGCTTCCAAAAAACCATAACACATAAGGTTAAAACTTTATCACACAAACGTTCATGTAAGGTTCCATAACCATTTCAGTTGAAGTTTAGCAGGGATTATAAACAATTTATAACCATTATCGGTAAGGTCATGTGATGGTTCGCGTTTATGCGGGTAGTCCCATTTTCCAAAGAAAGAGCGTACTTTATAGTCATAATAGGGTTTGTTGTAATTATCGTGTGTGAAATGCGCTGTTTTTTTGTTTGTTGCTGATCTGTCACGTCAACAGTGTCAACACGGAGTTTCAGTGGATGTTTTTCTGATAAATTTCTCGCATATCATTTGAAAAAGACCTACGAGCTTTTGTAAGCAAAACTTGTTAGGCATTTTTAGTGCGCATCGAAGTACGCCCAGTCAAACCAAAAGAAAATAATTTACCCTACAAACCAAAAGAAGATAATTTAACCTGCCTGATGGTGTTGGTTTGCATGGGCGTACTTCGGAACGCATGAAAAGGACCTAACAAGTTTTGATTACAAAAGTTGATGGGCCGTTTTCAAATGTTACGTGAGTATTCGGTAAAAAATAGTTTTATAAACGCAAGGAATCATTTAGCAATAAAAATTGTAATTACCGTCTATTTCATTATTTGCTGCTAATGTTCTAAATGTTTGCCAATATCTATCAACAAGTGTTTTACATTTTTGAAAACTGTAAGATTTATCAGCTATAGGAAAAGCTGAAGTGCTTTGCAGTTGTTCGTGATAAGAAGATTCCAAAAATGGCACAGCTAAAGCCTCTTCATCTGGCCCGAAGTATGGATGCTTTGGAAGAACAATACAAACTGCCAAATGCTGTCGAAACTAAGAAAGTAATGAGGCTTTGCTTTGGTGCCAATGCTCTGAAGCAAAGCGCTGATGAGCACTATCTGAATCGAGATGAAGAAGCCGCGTTCATTCACTATATGAAATATATCAGTCTTATAGACACCATCAAGAAGCATCGGGAATACGGAGACAAGAAGAGGGCTATTTCGGAGGCCCTAGGATCAAATAGAGATATTCTCACTGTATGCGATAAGCTGGAAAAACTAAAGACTAGTCTAAGCCGACGATACGCTAGCTCTTATGCGCAAAATGAGAGAGAAATTAATAAAATTCGAAGTTTGCAGGACAACATAAGCCCTATAATTTCACATGTGAAACATTCGATAAACGCTAAGGAGCTTTTCGAGATGATTAGTAACAATAAGCTTAGTATGCTAATTATGGATTGTCGTTCCGAGAAAGATTTCGCTTCCTCGCAAATAAAGTACGATTACGTGGTGAATGTACCGGATACTCTATTGGTGGCTGGAATGACGGCAGGCAAAATTCACGATAAATTGCCTTCGGATTGCAAAACCCTTTGGACATCTCGTAAGGTGAAGGAGCAGATTGTGCTAATGGATAACGATACACAAGGCACTCCTCAAAAGAACACACCCCTGTGGGTGCTGGGAAATATACTGAAAGATGTGGGTGTTTTGGGAATGATTTAATTTTGAGATATTTACTAATGTTTCTTTTTAGTGGGATCCAGATGTGGTTTACAAAAAAGCTTTTCTCGAGGTTGACGGTGGTTTTAAGGATTTTGTGTTGCATTATCCTATGTGCTGCACAAATCCAACCTATTCTCCATCAACCACTGACCAGAGTGATAATCCTCGCTTTGGTAAGCACTTTTTTATTCACAATTCAACACTGTCTTAATAACTCGTGTTTTTTTTTGTTACAGAGGACATCGAGTATCCGAACATCAGTGACATTCGTATGAAGGAAGACAGTTTCGGTTCGCAGACAGGTCGCCCTGCGGTTGATCGAAATAGCAAGGCAGCTGCATTACATATATACGAGGCAAAAACCAAAAGTGAAATACTGGATGAACAGGAAAAGCTAGTGGATAAATCGATCCAGAATGAGCGTGATATGCTTACGACTGAAAACGAGTTAAAGCAGATTCATGCCATTGAGGCAGAAGTCGCTGACGACGAGGAGAAAAAGGAACTGCGTGAAAAGACCACCGAACTTAAGTACCGTTTACTACAGTTGGAGAATTCGCAGAAAGATTACGTAGGTGTACACTGCAGATCAATCGGTTTCTAACCTGATTTCGACAAATTTCGCTTATCAACATACCTAGTTAATGTACTACTGACTAATCCAAATTGTCTCTTTGTAACTAGTTAAACGAGAATAAATTCCTAAGGGAGCAAGTGCGTACATATGAGGAGAAAGAACGCAAAGAAAAGGGAGAACGCATATCAAATCAACAAGCTGCTGCTCTGGAAGAAGAGGCCCGTCGAAGGTAGTCGAATATAAACAATTTTAAAAGTATTTAAAATGTTCTCAAATTTCGTTTTTTTTTATTTTCTAGAATTCAGGAGAAACAGGAAACACAAAACCGATTGGATTTGGAGCGCGCTAGGCTGGCCCAGGAGCGTGAAGAACACGAGCGTATTGCAAATGAACGCAAAGCTAAACTGCAGGCAGCCTATGAATATAAGCGCTCGTTGAAGGAAAACCTGGAAGAAAGGGAAATGAAAATTCCTCAATTTGATCGTGCCGCGAAACCAACGAGCGCACTGTCCGATTACAATCACAACGTGCAGCGCGATTTCGCTCCCGTTCTTGGCAGTGTGGTAAGTACCTACAAACTGCTTCACGTTTTCCGTGCGCTGTTGGTGTTCTATTCCTGTATCATTATTTGCGTCATTTTGAGGATTATACTGACGCGCTTTTATATCGATATCGACTGTTGTACCTACACATACCTAATAGTAATTTGAATTGTATGATATTGCACTGAATTTCACTTGTTACACTGAATTGACACTCGAATGTGCAAGTTGTGTTAACTGAAACATATTTACTTTTCACATAGGACAAGTTGGAAAATGCATTTAAAATGCATCTCTGCCGCACATTGCAAGTTCGTCCTTAGTGATGTGTATTTATGTCAAAATGAGTTTTTAAACGAAAATAGTAGCTGATTATCCATATTTTCATAATACTGGATACTGGATGAATTAAACAACTTTGTTCTGAAAAAGTTTATAAAAACTGGTTGTCCCATCACACAATAGACCATGGAACGAAGTTAACTTAAAACACGTTTTTCTCGGTTTCCAGATTTGTGCTGTGGGACGGACATGCTATGAGCGCCAGATCAGTTTCATCCAAAATTGTATCTTCAGTTCAATAGTTCTTCATTTTCAAGAATTTCCTTGGAACCATCCCAAGATGTCTACAAAGTTGCTTTCAGGATCCCCTGAATAATATTATGATTCTCATTTGTAAAAACCTCGACAAAACTTGTAATGTTACTTTTACGTTTTTTTAACTAGTTCGTTTATTTGGAAGGCTCAATCGCGTAAGCTTTACGGAGCCGATAGTTCATTGTTCTTTGTTTGTAACAAAATTCACTTAACTCTATGTCTAGTAGGAGTTGGGCCGAATACTCGCGGCTTACTCGAGGTTAGAGAGGTACATTGTTGAAGGATAGGATCAGATGAGGAGCTTGGGGGTAAGGTTTCGTTGTCTCATCAGAGCGTTTGTCGCCAGTATGAACGGTAGTGCGGTTCGTCTGGAGTTCGATCGGCTATGGTGACCAGTGGGCGATGATGAGACTCATCGAGACGGGGAGACAAGGCTAACAAAAACTAATAAAGAGAGACAATACTTTTACGTGTTTTATCACAGTTTAGTTGTTTTAATAGGTTTTAATCATACCGGAAAACTACGTTAGACAACCGGGAAAAACTGGAATTTAAATTCTTTAATTGCGGCGCCGGTGGTGTAGTGGTAAGCGTGATTACCTAACACCCCAGCAGGACTGGGTTCAATGCCAGTCGGCGTCGCCGGGATGTTCTGAGGCATCACATTTCTGATCACGCCTTCCTTCGAAAGGGAAGTAAAGCCGTTGGTCCCCGGTTCATGAATTGATGGATCGATAGGTAGGGTCCAGGTGAGAGCTGCCTCCCTGGCGTCGGTAGCATTGGTGCTCAGCACGGAAAACAAGATCGACGGAAAACAAATCAAGGAAAAAAAATCTTTAATGTAGTGGTCACCCTGAAACATACATTCATAGTATTTTGTCTTATTTCAAAAGTTACTCATTGTTTTCTGACAGCAATTTGTTTGTCTTAGGCCGTTCGTAATGCTGAGTTTCAAGATTGTTTCAAACTACTTGACAATTCTAAAATTTGAAATTGTCAAAAATGAAACACGATCAGCGCAACGCATAGTTTTATGACCTGCTTGGCTCGACAATCGAACGCGTGAATCAGGTGAAAGACTTGGGTGTGATCTTGGATTCGCAGCTTTCATTCAAGCAAAACATTGCATATGTTGTTGATAAGGCGTCAAGAACTTTGGCGTTCATTTTTAGGATAGCTAAAAACTTCACTGATATCTACTGTCTAAAATCTCTCTATTGTTCGCTTGTTCGATCGACGCTTGAGTATTGTTCAGCGGTTTGGAACCCAAACTACAACAACGGTGCCGAGAGAATTGAATCTGTTCAACGTCGCTTTCTTCGTTTTGCGTTGCGTAGATTTTCTTGGAATGATCCGTTTCGTTTACGCAGTTACGAAAGCCGTTGTCAACTTATCGACTTACACGCTATTTCAAAACTACCCAAATTTTGGTAGAATCCACCCAGATCGGTCAAAACTGAACCTACCCAAAAATGGGTAAACTGTGTTGGGAGTGACAAGTTGACAAATGAACAACATTGACATGGATCCGATCGACGTTGTTCATTTGTCAACTTGTCACTCCCAACACAGTTTACCCATTTTTGGGTAGGATCAGTTTTGACCGATCTGGGTGGATTCTACCCAAATTTGGGTAGTTTTGAAATATCGTGTAGAACTTTTCCGGACTAGAAGAGACACAAGCAGAGCCTTAGCCGTGGCCGATATCCTGCAAGGTAGGACAGATTACGAGGCTATCCTGAGGAAAATTGACCTGAATGTTCAACCAGCACCGCTCCGTAATAACCTTATGTTAAGACTGCCTCTACGTCGCACGGTGCGATTTGCCGACTTTCATCTCTCCCGTAATGCGCTTCGTCGAAAATTTTCTTCTGTTTTTCGCCGGCATGAGTAGGGTCAGGTGGGGCAAGTGTGCCACGTTAAGAAAATCTTTCAATAAACATAGATTAATCTAACTTTTTTTTAAACAAATGATGTACATAGAATCTTAAACATCCTCTACTTAAACCTGTTGTATCTGAAACTGAATATGTAAACGTTAAATATTTTTTCTTAATTGTTTTCATATGCCTTATCAACAAAGGCTAAAAAACAGTGTGGGGCAAAAGTGCCACCCCCATGGGGCAAGACGGCCATATAACTCAATAACAAGAAAATCATCAAAATTTCGCAATCAAACGGTTCATATTCTTCTTAAACTACTTTTTAATTAGTCAACAAGGTGAAAGATTTAACCAACAGTGTCAAGTAATCCTTTAAACATGTATTAAAAAAAAATTAAGCCTTAAAAAAAGCATTGTGCAATTTTATTGTTCGTTGTAATAAAAATTCCAGTTCCAGTTCCAGTTTGATAACATGCTCAACTAGTTCCTGTTCCTGTTGCACAGAAAAAACTTGCTCGAAGCGCCCCAAATGTTGCGATCCAGGTTCCAACGCCAGCAGCACATATTTCGATAGCGTTTTGCGAGGGACACCGTGTTCCACTGCTGCTCTTCGCACAGAAATCCCATATTTAGTCACGGATCGTATGGCCGCAACCATATTCTGTTCCGACCACGATTTACGCAACGATTTTCGCACCATCACTTCGAAACTTCACTCTGAGGCGACAACTTTTTGAGGTTATATGTCTTGTTTACTATGGCTCTTTTGCCCCAGGCAAGTATGGCGCTCTTGCCCCCGTGGAGAAGACGAATTTCAAATACGTTTTTTGAGGATCTACATGCAACAATAAGTATTTATATATTGAGGGTCGCAAAATGTATTACCGTACAATAAAATCTACATCGTATTATTAAATTTTCTTAGAAAAATTATGAGAAAAAGCTTATTTTATGTCATCGATTTCTTATTACATTTTGAAGTTTTCGACAACGTGTAAGTTTTTTAGATTTTTTGATAATATTTACATCATAATGTATAACCAAATTTGATGCAGTATATCTGAAGGGCTTTTTATAGCATCCCATTAATAAGAAATATCAAAAATGTATTTCAGGCTTCGATACAAGCAGGTGGCACTTTTGCCCCATATGGCACTCTTGCCCCACCTGACCCTACGTTAACGCAACGCAAACGGATTTAATGTGGGCGACCCTTAAGATTTATGTTTTTTTAATGTTTTTTATGTTATAACCTTATGCTTGAATGTATTTTTTTTACTATAGTTGATAAGGTTAACATCATTGAGATTTCATCCAGCCTGTTGATGTAAAACAACAATAAAACAATAAAACAAAGGTGTTTGGTTTTCATCCCTACATATGTGTGCGTGTGCAAAGTTTGTTTGCTTCGGTAATTTTAGCACGAACAGAGAAGGTGATTCTGATTCCAGAACATGTTTCCTGGAACAACATGATTATTATTACGTAATCCAGTGTCAGCTTGGAAAAAACATAAACAACGAGATTACAATGATTTTTACTGTTGAATTTCGAGTACATTAAAATTTATTGTTAAATTATTGTACGGGAGAAAAAAACAGATTTCGATTTTAAATGATACAATGCTCAAACAACGAAAATTAGTGTGATGAGATCAAATTTGTTCATGAAAATCACTTTTTTATATTGTTAAGATGCTTAACAACCCCCCTTTTTACTGTAAATTTCTCAAATACCATGATTTTCATTGTTGTGACATGAATTTCGTTGTGATTTTATGGTAATGGACAAAAATGTCCAATGTTTTGACAGTAAATATCATGGTTACAATGACAATGAAAATCATTGTATTTTTATTGGATTTTTTTTTACGGGAGATAACGAGTTCGAACCAAGAGAAGAGGTCCTGAGCGATTCTGATGTCGAAACATGTAATGAACGTACTATTTGAAGTGCGATTTGATGGAAGAGATTCCTATGACCTTCATATTAAAAGCTATCGGCACTGATTCGGATAAGGAGATTAGGCAAGTGGTAAGTATCGATACGAATACGTAGAAACGGTTTTCCGCTTTGATGCTGGAAGCGGTCAATCAAGGTTTATACGCAACAGCGGGCTCTGGAGTACATGGAATTGAAGCTGCTTGTGATGTGGCTTACGACGGCACCAAGTATAAGGTCAGGCGTCGGTATGGCTTCATACAACATGTCAAAACATCGTCGTGTGGCGTGTGGCGAACGTCGACATGGATTTGACATGCTACACGGACAGAAAATTGTTTGCATTGAACCAAAAAAAAAACTTTAGATGTATTTAAACAAACAATTCCGGTTGAACTTATATTGCATTTTTTTATTTCAATAATACTTATTCATATAAATTCAAAATAGGATTTTTTTTTTGTTTTAATAAGCCTTTTTTCAACTGCAACTATTGTAAAAATAACAATATTCTATTATTATGCCAACAATAGTTAATTTTAATTTAGCATTTATTTGCTGTGTCCATTTCCCGGGCCATGAATGCAAAAATAACTACCAACCATTCCCTCGTTTTCACCCGGACACGATGGGCGACGATGAGGCTCATCGAGAAGGGGGACAAGACAAACAAAAACTATTAAAGAGAGACAAAAGACAAAGGAATTAAATTCTTATAGTAGACATTTGAAGAAACACATAAACCGACTGCATATAGCAGATATCGCGAGTTCCCAACACGTCTCTGATAGGAATATAAGGTTGTCTTCCTTAGGCCTCAAGGGTATTCAAAAGTCGCTCTCTGGCGGCGTCATTATCCGTACATTGCCAAACTGCGTGATCGATGTCATCGTAACCGTTTCCACACCCGACAGATGTTACTGTCCACGAGGTTTATTCTATTGAGATGAGCATCTAGCGAGTAGTTTTTTTTTATCTAGTTCGATTATTTGTAAGGCTCAATCGCGTTAGCTTTACGGAGCCGATAATTCATTGTTCTTTGTTTGTAACAAAATTCACTTAATTCTATGTCTAGTAGGAGTTGGGCCGAATACTCGCGGCTTACTCGAGGTTAGAGGGGTACATTGTCGAAGGATAGGAAAAGGGGAGGAGCTTGGGGTAGGGTTTCGTTGTCTCATCAGAGTGATGTCGCCAGTATGAACGGTAGTGTGGTTCTAGATTCGGGCGACGATGAGACTCGTCGAGACGGGGGACAAGACAAACAAAAACTAATAAAGAGATACAAAAGACAAACGAATTAAATTCTTATACTAGACATTTGCAGAAACACATAAATCGACTGCATATAGCAGAGATCGCGGATACCCAACACGTCTCTGATAGGAATATAGGGTTGTCTTCCTTGGGCCTCGAGGGTATTCAATAGTCGCTCTCTGGCGGCGTCATTATCCTACATTGCCAAACTGCGTGATCGATGTCATCGTAACCGTTTCCACACCGACATATGTTGCTGTCCACGAGGTTTATTCTATTGAGATGCGCATCTGGCGAGTAGTGGTTGGACATAAGTCTACTAAAGCCCAAGCCTTTAAACCACGCTCTCGAAGAAACATTAGGAATAATTGAATGTAAACACCGTCCAAGATTTCCATTGTCCCAATCGGTTTGCCAACTCGAAAGGGTACTCTGACGCACTAAATGGTAAAATTCATCGTGTGAAATTTGCCTGCCATAAAATTCGCCTTCCTGCGCGCCCACCTTTGCGAGAGAGTCCGCCTTCTCATTGACTTCTCGACGCAAGATCTCACTAATACAGCCTAGCTAGCGTAGCCGTGTTAAATCGATTTGTTTATTATTTTCAACCACGAAATCAGATGTCAAAGTGTTCGACTTGACAGCGGTTTGTTTTTTATTTTCAACCAGCAAAATGCATGTATTAGTGAAACTTCTCACTAATACTAACGGTGGTAGAGAACTCTATTGCCTGGGATTGAGCAATGTGAGGGGACCCATACAAAGGTAATCATATATGATCTTTCTGCTCCCTTACCTTTGAAAGTAAATAAGATGAGTGCCTACTTGGTTTCATCGACCGAATAGCCTCAATAGAACTGAGACTATCCGAGAAGATGAAGTAATGGTCTGCGGGCATGTTGGAAATCATCCCCAAAGCGAAGTTGATTGCTGCCAGCTCAGCAACATAAACGGAACAAGGTTCCTGAAGTTTGCGGAAGGCGCTAGAGTTTTCATTGAAGACATCGAAGCCAGTGGATCGTGACCCGTCTGTAAAATATCTTTTCACGCAATTGACGTGTTGGTACTTTTCAGTAAAAATACGCGGGATAATAATAAGTCGAAGTTGATCGGGAATCCCATGAGTTGCTTGTTTCATGGTCAGATCATATTCAATTGAGGAACTGTGATTGGTGAAGTGAGCACGGTCTGGAGTGTAACAAGGAAGACACATATCTGACGATATGTAGTGGTGGTAGATTCTCATAAATCGAGATTGTGTGTTCAGCCCAAGAATTTCTTCAAAATTTTCAATTATAAGTGTGTTCGTCATTCCGCATTTGATTAGTATTCTGAGAGAGAGCTCCCAGAAACGGTTCTGGAGGGGTGTTACTTCTGCCAGAACCTCGAGACTCATGTTATGCGTTGAGTGCATACAACCAAGAGCAATACGCAGACAACGATATTGAATTCGTTCCAATTTTATTAAGGTGACATTTTCTTGCCGAGAGAAAGCAGAAAGAGCCGTACTCTAGAACAGAGAGAATAGTTGTTTTATAAAGCGTTATGAGGTCTCCCGGATGAGCACCCCACCATGTGCCGCAAATTGAACGGAGAAAGTTGATCCTCTGTTGACATTTTTGCTTCAAATACGTAATATGGGTATTCCAAGTGCACTTTGAATCAAACCAGACCCCAAGGTACTTGAAAGACAATGATTGAGTAATGTTTCTGCCCAAATGATTAAAATGCATTTGGGCTGGGTACCGCGTTCGAGTAAACACTACCAGTTCAGTTTTCTCCGGCGAGAATTCGATCCCTAGATTCCTAGCCCAAGACGACAAGTTATCTAAGGAACTTTGCAATGGTCCTTGCAAGTCCACGGCATGTGGACCTCTTACGGAAACCACACCGTCATCTGCAAGCTGTCTTAGCGTGCATTGTTCTACCAAACAGTTGTCGATATCTTTGACATAAAAGTTATAAAGAAGAGGGCTGAGACATGAGCCTTGGGGCAGGCTCATGTAGCTAATTCTGGAAGTTGTTAGTTGTCCAAGGGAAAAGTTCATTTGCTTTTCTGACAACAAATTGTACAAGAAATTATTTAAAATTCCGGAAAGTCCACATCTGTGCAGATTGTCTGACAGAATTTCAATGGAAACTGAATCAAAAGCCCCCTTAATGTCCAAGAATACTGAAGCCAAGTGCTCCTTGTGCGCAAAGGCCAGTTGAATATCTGTGGAAAGCAGCGCTAGACAATCGTTTGTTCCTTTGCTCTTACGGAACCCAAACTGTGTATTTGATATCAAGTTATTTGTTTCGACCCACTGATCGAGTCTCCGAAGGATAATTTTCTCCAACAATTTCCTAATGCACGAAAGCATCGCAATCGGACGGTATGAGTTATGGTCAGACGCTGGTTTGCCAGGTTTTTGAATGGCTATTACTTTGACCTGTCTCCATTCAGGCGGTATAATGTTGTTTTCTAGTAAGGAATTGAACTAGTCTAGCAAGCGTCTTTTAGCGATATCTGGGAGATTTTTCAGAAGATTGAATTTAATCATATCGCTTCCCGGTGAGGAGTTGTTCGATGAAAGAAGAGCCACAGAGAATTCCAGCATTGTGAATGGTCTATCCAGCGAGCTGCCGCTCGGAGACGCTTCTCGAAGAATGTGTTGTGCTGGAGCTGAGTCCGGACAGACCTTTTTAGCGAAATCGAATATCCAACGGTTGGAGTATTCTTCACTCTCATTAGAAGATGAACGGTTACGCATGTTCCGAGCCACCCTCCACAAGGTGTTCATTGAGGTTTCTCGTGAGAGTCCCTCGACAAAATTGCGCCAATAACCACGTTTCTTTTCTTTGACTAATTGTTTCAGCTTTGTCTCAAGTTTTGAATATTCCTCGAAGTATGTGGAGGTTTTGTGTCTACGAAAAGCTTTGAAAGCATCAGATTTTTCTACATACAATTTTGTGCATTCTTCGTCCCATCCAGGTGTGGCTGGTCTCCTTTTGAAGGGCGCACTTGGAACTTTGGTTTTTTGTGCTTCCAGTGAACTTTTGTAAATCATATCGGTGAGGAATCGATATTCTTCCAATGGTGGAAGCGTATCTATTGATTCGGCACCGATTGTCACCGCCGTTGCATATTTCTGCCAATCTATGTTCCTTGTAAGATCAAATGGAACTCGAGATGGTTCTGCAGAGTGAGGGACACATAATTGAAATGATGATTGGCAAATGATCGCTACCATGGGGATCATTGATAACCTTCCACAGACAATCCAATGATAGCGATCTTGACACAAAGATAGGTCGAGTCGGCTATCTCGGGCCGGAGGTTTTGCTATACGTGTCGCTTCACCTTGAACAAGTCAAGTTGAAATCGTCGCATAAATCGTAAAAAAATAGCCGCACTATTGTCATCATATAGATCGCCCCACCCAGTACCATGGGAGTTCATATCACCCAGAATTAATACTGGGGATGGAAGAATCGAAACTAGATTCCAGAGTTGACTACGGCTAATGGAGGTTCTTGGTGGAACATAAACTTAAGCTATGCAAAGGTCTTTGTTCTTCACATTTATTTGGCAAGCGACGATTTCGACGCCTGATAGAGCAGGAAGGGAAATTTTGAACCCTAAAAGTACTCAAGAATCGTCTCTATCCAGGCGAATAATGTTAAAATCGTGGAAAATGAGGTCTTTATCGGAAGAAAGCCAGAGCAAATATATCACAATCAGAATTGTGAAGTAAAAGTTTGAACGAGTCTAGTTTAGGCACTAGAATACGGCAGCTCCACTGTAGTACAGTGATCAATCTTCAATGATTGATGCAAGGAGGGGCCATGAAACAGTCAATTGCTTAAGATATGATTCTAACGTTGGAAGCAAGGCAGAAACTAAGCTTCTTAGAGGGTCTTGTATGTTAAACATGTTTAATATGAATTCCACAATGTCCGAAAAAGCTAGCAAACCTCGTTCAGACTTGGATTTCTTTTGAAAAGTTTGAGGAGCAGCTTTATTATTTTTCTTATCTTTTTTTCGGTAATGGTGGGAAGTTCCTGCTGCTGCCAGGGATTGGATCAGCAGGAGTCTTCGGTTTCGTTTTTTCGTCCCCATTACCATGGGAATTTGCCAATATTCTGCAGGTGACTTTTGTTTTCTTACGGCGCACTTTCGGGGAAGGGCATTTTCTTTTTGAGGATCCGTCCATTTTTGAAGGAGCGTGTACCACCGTAGAATCAGAGGTAACTCTAAGACCAGAAGGTCCCGAAGAAACGAGCTCAACTTTTTGGCTCAGCTCTGGTACTATCTTCGGTCCCAAGCTAATCGATTCACCCCTCGAAACTTAGGAAAATCCACTAACCCCTCATTTTATCTGTCAAACTTTCATAGCGAATCAAAACAAACATAGTGTAGTACTAGAATTTATACTAGAATGGGGTACGTTAGTCGATTTGCTTGGGACCAATAGGCTAGTCAAGTAGTAAGCCAATTTGAAATCGTTAGTTTCGTATTGATTGTTGGTAGAATCACCTTCATCGGATGAGTCAGAGTCCGATTCTTCAGCTGACAAAATCGAAAATTGGTTTGCATCTTGGACGGCTGATGCAGCCTTCACCATTTGAGCATATGTCTGCTTGGAGCGTCCAGAGATTGAACGCTGCACTTTATCGGAGTGCTGCTTGTACATCGGGCACTCCTGAAGGGGTGAGGATTCTCGCCACAATAAGCGCATTTTACTGATTCTTTGTGGCAAGAATCCTCTTGTGGTTTTCACCACATTTGCCACAACGAGTTTTGTTGCCGCAATGGCTGGCCGAGTGTCCCAGCCTTTTGCAGTTGGTACAATTGTAGACCCTCTGTACAAACAGCCGCACCGGAAAAAAAGCACCATCAATTTTAACAAAGTTTAGGAGAACCGAACCTGCGAAAGTCACCCGAAACGAGTCTGAATGCCGATAAACTTTTTTACCGTCTAGCAAAGATGCTGAATGCAGTTGCCTTACATCCAGTATCTTCACTAGCGCGGTAGCAAATGTGGAGTTTTTAAAACTTCCCGAGGCACGTTTCAAGTCCTCGACAGTCAGATTCGCGTCGGAGACCACGCCTTCTATCTCCACATCTCGAGAAGGGATGTAGATGTTATACTCAACACTAAAAAGCTCGTGTTCAGCAATTTTATTTGCCACATCATAAGTCGGTGCTTCTACCCGCAGTTTGTTGAATCATTTCTTGTGTACCAAGATTCCCGGATACTTTCGCAGCAAATCTCTCGTAATGTCGAGAGTTTTCAAAGGTTTATTTTTGGGCCGAAAAAAAGACAACCCATGATCCTTTCGAAGACGGTTGGTGGTATCTGGCAACGTAGGCATCCGAAGACGCCATAAGTGTTGCGCAAAAGCGGTGCACAACCGCTTAAAGTCTAGTCTAGTCTAGTCTACACATACACAGCCAGTACTTGAAAGAATCCTGGAAAATGATACATCTATCATTTTTCTTGTCATTATTAATGCCTGCTGCACATCAAGGATGTGAAACAAACAATAAAGCGGCCAGGCCTACTGTGTAGCGTTTAGTTAATTTTTGTGGAAGTGAATGTTTACCATGTCTACTTAATAAGTAGAGACAGTGGTTAACATTTAATCCACAGGTAATCAAAGAGCGGGGACATACCGTACCAACCGCTCCGTATGCAGGATTTGAAAATGGGCTATATACATCGTTGGGAGTGACAGAGCTAAGAAAGTTAATGTACACTCCTTGGTTGTCCGATCTCCTGGGATGGAACACAGGTATTTACCCCTTGTGTTCGAGCGTACAGTTCTCCCTCCGTACAAGCGTGGACGGCACCACCAACCCACTGCCATCCCTCAATCGATCCAGCCGACCTCAGTCGAAGGACAACAGAGAGCGGTGTGCGGACGTAACCTATACGGAAGGAATGCTGTATTCGCCTAGGTTATAGCGCCCTTGCTCGCTACCATTTTCTTCTAGCGGTTGGGACCTGAGCACTAACTCTTGTCCTAGCCCTATATGGCATATGGTTATAGCGCCATTACTCGCTTTCTGAAAAGAGAAGAAGGGAAGGGAAGGAGAGGAAAAGGACTTGGGAAAAGGAAATGCGGAATTCCTTTCCTCATTAGTATTTGTATCGTCAACTTTTATGAAAATTATATAAATCATTTTTCCTTGGTCAGAGGTATTATTACGACATTTTAATAAGATTGTCTTATCATTTGTTATTCAAAATTTAATGTTATAATGATCAACATAGCTTTGGATTATCCAATATATTTCATAATTTAAAAAAAAAAACATTTTTTTAGCTGAAATGAGTATTTGCAACCTTGTCATACAGATCTGAAAATTAAATCAGTAGCTTGCTTCTCTGCATCAGACATGCTTAGACGGCTTAGACTGACTCCACAAATCAATGGTTGCTACTCCATGATTGGCCAGAATCAGTGAAATTGCACAGTGAATGGGGTTAGGAGTGACCGAAAATTCTCATTGTAGGGGAAATGGCTCTAATGTTGGCCTATGGGTTTAAGATTAGGCCCATAGCTAAAAATCTGCTTTTTATCAGTTTTATCTAGATGAACGCGTCATTGGGACGGTACTAATGGATATTTTTGATCGCTATTGAAAATTTAATCGATTGCTGAATTTATGTATGGGCCCAAATTAGGGTCATTTTTGCCGACATTGCATCCATTTCCCCTAAAAGTTTCAGTGACTCCTTATATTAAAGATTAATGATGACGCCGGCCACGTCTTTGCAACTAGGTGGGAGATGGGAAAGAAAGTTAAAGTGACCTTTGTTGTTATGGGGGCCGTGTTTACCTCTGCGTCCTCACAAAGGTCACAGGAGGGAGGTTTTGTTAGTAAGGTGGGGTTCTTTGGACCAGGATTCACCTTGATAAGTGATGTAATGATTGCTTTGATACAATCGCAGTTTGATAAATACACGAATGCGGAGCTATGAGAAAACGAACCAATATTATCAACTCTTTATTGTAAAGATGTCTGGGATTGAACCCATGATTTTCTGCTCAGTAAGCAGAGTAAAATCACTATGAACGACGATCGTTTTTGAATAAACGGATATTGAAATAACGGTTGATTATTTGAAATATACGTATGGTTCAACCAACACTATCAGCGGCGCCGGTGGTGTAGTGGTAAGCGTGATTACCTCTCACCCCAGAAGGCCTGGGTTCAATCCCAGTCGGCGCCGCCGGGATGTTCTGAGGCATAACATCTCTGATCACGACTTCCTTCGGAAGGGAAGTAAAGCCGTTGGTACCCGGTTCATGAGTTGATGGATCGATAGGTAGGATCCAGGCGTGGTAGCTGCCTCCCTGCCGTCGGTAGCATTGGTGCTCAGCACGGAAAACAAGATCGACGCAATCAAGGAAAAAAAAAAACCTACACTATCACGAAGACGACGGCGATGACGACAACAGTGGATCTCACTTTTTGTCTAGGATATAACACCTTTGCCTGTACTGCCGCTTGGAAAGCGAGAAAATAATACTCTTTGCCATTTCGAAGAACCAATATTCCAACACCATTCGAACTTTTACTGGACGATACCCATTTTGCTTCGCGATCGCGAAACACGAAACTCAAAATTCTGTAAATTTGCAAACATTAAAACATTTAGAGATAGGTCTTTGCTCGTCGATTACCTTGCCCGTACTCGAAGGAAATCCAATGTAAGTAATGTTTATAAATACATAGGCGAGACCAAAACGGCCCCACGTGGCTCCTCGCCGCACTCTCACTACCAGTTCCGGGATTCCACGTGGCGACCATCCTACCCTACCTAAGTATATGGCCATCCTACCCTACCTAAGTATATGGTACCATCCTACTAGACCATCCTACCCTACCTAAGTATATGGCAAAAAAATATTAAACTGGAACGAACTCACCAATTTAGTTGACTGTCCGTAAACTGGGTTCTTCTGCCGCTCTCGAGATGGCATCCATGTTTCCGTTGGTCGGCTGCTTCCCGATGTGAAAGGGTTCTCAGGCCGAAATTGTTCGCAACGTCACAAATTGTCGGGATGGAAGAGGTCTCGGAAAAGTACCGGCCTTACCTGAGCCATAACCGTTGGTTCCGTTACCACTTCTCGAAAACTAAACTGGGGATTGTTCTTCATTAAATGCACTTCAGAACGGGGAATCACGAGAAAACATCTTGACAGCAAAAACGAACGCGTCCGTTCGCCGGCACAGCCTACTTCCGTCTCCGGTGCACAACCGCTTAAAAATAAAAAAAAAACTTAAAAATAACTTTCACCAATTAATTTACTTAACTACTAGTTGTTAATATTTTGTTGCCCTATGTGCGACCAACCATACAAAAAAAAATTATCAAAAAAAAAAAATTATATAAAAAAAATTAACTTTTTACTAATTGCAAAAATGCCCCACCCTATTAGGGAGAGCACACTGCCACAAGGCAACTTTGCTATACAATAGCAAGGCAATCGAAAAAACTACACGCTTAGTTCAGTTCACCCAAATAAGGGTGAAGAACACCCATAATCGCGAAAAAGTGCACATACCCATTTTATGGGTAAAGTTGATTTACCCATATATGAAAACATGCACCTTACGAATAATGTAGGTAATTTTTACCTATTTGTGGATTATTGGGTGAATTTAACTCATATTTGGGTGAATATTTTCATTTTTTGATCAGAGATATAACCAAGAAATACATTGTGAAAAAAAACAAATTAAAAGGGATTGAAACTCTTTATATTGTACATATATTGATTATCAACGATTAAAATTCATTCCGTCTCGCACGCTGAGCCGGTCAAGTCGCATCGGTCTCGTTGTACGACACTAGTATTTGAGTTTTTGAGTTTTTTCCCACGCGAGGGTTTTTTCCAAGGGGGGGGGGGGGGAGGTGGCTGTCAAATACGAACAATCGTCGCCTACCTCGCATGTCTCGCATAACTGGTTCCAAAGGTAAACAAGCCATAAGAAACCTACAGCGATTGTTTACGTTTGGAGCCAGTTTCATACAAGAATGATCAGTAGGCTGATTTAACAGCACGTCCCCCCCCCCCAGGTTTTTTCTCGCCAAAGTTAGTTGGCATAGTGTTAAGACAACTAGTGCGCGAGTGAGGAAGCCGTTAGTCATACGCCGAGCGCTTTGATTACGGTCTCAGTGCAATAGGTATAACGTGTCGCTTTGTTTTCACCAGTATCGCATCTCCCCGCATGGTCTAATATTAGATTAGGTTGGGTCATAATTAGGGTGATCCAAAATTTTGTAAATAGTATATATCTATAATTTTTTTTTTCTCGTACTATTTTTAAGTAGAGCATAGTTAGGGTGATCCAAAATTTTTTTTTAGTATATATATATATTTTTTCTTCTTTTTCTTGGTTTTTTTTTCTTTCTTTCGCGTTACTCTTTAGTAGAGTAAAACTATATCAATCTATTTTTGTATTTTTTTATTTTTTTATTTTTATTTTTTTTGCATTTTTTTTTTATTTTTTTTTGATACTATTTGAAATTGCTGTAATTATTTGTAAAATATTTATTAAAAACACCATTGCGGCGATATTTAACCGCAATGGATGAAAATGATAAAGGCGGGGGATGGTCGCTTTCCATCTCAGACGACGAAACTCTTAATTCCACCTCACACGAAAGTCTCGAGGAAGTTGTGGAAATGGAAACCCTTGACGTTCCAGTTGACTCGCTCTCCAGCAAAAATACTGGAGCATATCCCAAGAAAAGGTATCGCCCACAACCCTCTCCCCCCACCATCTCCTCCTCGTCCACCTGCACCCCCCACACCATTGTCCCCGAAAACCTCTGCGCTCCCCCGCCTAAAGGCTTACCCAGAAGCCTCGAAAGGCCCATGGGTTGTTTTTTTCCGGCCCAAACAAAAACCTTTGAACATTCCGAGGATCTCTAAGGATCTAACAACACATTTTTCGGCCGTTACCGATATTTAACACCAATAAAACTGCGCGTTACCGTTGATGACCGGAAGCAGGCTAACCAAATTGTTGCGTGCGAGCTTTTTTCATTGGAATACCGAGTCTACATACCCAGTCGCGCACTGAACCCATTTGGATACGGTTGTGTTTGTTCTATGTTTTGTGCGTGCGTTCGCTTTCACAGTTTCGGTTGCATTTGCGGGCTTAGCGCTGGCACTCTGCCTCCCGGACGGCTATACGTGTGTGATTGGTGGTTTTCTCGCTTTCTGGGAAGTTTTAGAATCGAGAAAGAAAACGTGATTCATCATGTTTGCAAGCATCAGAAGATTTGGCGCTTTCTGCGTTGTCTGATTTTTTTTTTCTCTCGGACCAGATATTTGTGGCATCGTGAGTGATAATGTTTCATTTCAATTTATGTACGCGCTGCAAGGTGCGTGAAAGAGCTTGGCACGATCGGTGTTGATGTTGGTTCACTTGCAACTATTTTAGCAAAAAAAAAAAATTAAGTTTTTTCGAAAGAAATTGATATTGAAAGTGTACCAAAAGTGCTTCTGAACGTGTTTCGCAGTTAGATGGTGAAATTCTCGGTTGTTTTCAGTGAAAATTCCGTATCACAAATTTTTTCACCGAGTTCCTTTTTTTTTGCCGTTTGACGACATCGGGAATGCGCTCCCGGATATATTTATTTGGTGAGTACGTTCCAGTTGAGGATTGTTCTTGTACATTTCTCGATTGCATTTTCGAGGGGACGTGTCTGCTTTTGTGGGCAGTGCGTTTGATGGTCGGTTTGGTAGTATCCTTTTAAATATAATATCTCATGTCCAAATAACCTCGATTTTCGGTCTATTGATTCAATACTTCAGTATTATATTTTCAAAACATACAATTATGCATTATGTCATTTCATGACACTTAAAACAAAAAGTGTGTGTATAGGACCCAATAATCTAGGTTATTTGTATTTTGTAAAACATCTTTATTTTTTATTATATTTTTCATTCTACTACATATTTTATATACATTATATATTACATGATTATATATAAATTCATAATGTAAATTACAATAAATACTGGGAGGGGAGGGAGCATCAGGGCATCATTGAAGTTGTAACTGGACAATGGAGTGGAGTGCCAACCGGAGTCTAGGAGGGAATGTGTACTGTCATTTTAGATAGTTACATTTCACTTCAACAGTTGCAATGAATTTGACGCGCTCTTCTTTAACAAACCATCCCGTGGAAAGCTTAACATGTATTGCGAATTTCGTTATTCATTTTGTTGGATCATATTGTTGGAAGGAGATTCTCTTATTCCCGCGGGTTTCGCGTAAGTGCCTCTGCTTACGGGCCCGTCCAACCCTTTTTGGCCCTTCATACAGCAGTATGTTGAATTCAGAATGATGACGGAATTTGATCTTGCTGTTGAGTGGAGCCGCATGCAGGGCAAGATGGTGGCTACTTACATACATACATACAATACCGAGTCTACATACCCAGTAGTGAGGTAGAAATTGAAGGAGTGGTCACCGAAGCGAGTTTGACTAGTGATGATTTCTTGGGTCCCGATTCCTTCGGAATCTTTAAAAACCGTGCTCTGCCGAAGGTGAAGATATTGGACTGCCTTCAAATGCAGTCAGTATCCGTAGTAGGCTCCAAAAAAACTTATTCCTTGTCAAACTCGTTTCGTGTGACCTTTTCGGGTTCAGCGTTACCTCACTACGTCGCTATTGGCAAGGTTCGGCTGCCTGTACGTCTGTTTGTACCTCCGGTAATGAACTGCTCGAAATGTAAACAACTTGGTCATACATCGGACTACTGCTCGAACAAACCACGCTGCGATCAGTGTGGCGAGCAACATCAAGAGGGCCCTTGCGGTGCTCCTCCAAAATGCGTGTACTGCAAGGAAAGCCTGCATACCCTGACTGGCTGCCCGAGGTACAAACAGCAGGGAGAAAAACTTAAGCGGTCTCTGCAAGCTCGCTCCAAGAGAACAGTAGCAGAACTCTTGAAGAATACCGCTTCATCTTCTCAGACCACACCAAAAAGCAGTAACACGTTCTCCATTTTGCCAGTTGATGATCTAGACTCTGACTCAGAGGTCGGTGAGGGTAGTCCGTTTGTATTTAAAGGCAATACGAAAAAACGAGCAAAAAAACACACCACCGAAAAGCCTCGTAAGGCCACTTGTACGGACCACCCTTCCACCTTGGAAAAATCAAGAGGTAACGGAAATGCACCGAAACCCATTCCACCGGGTTTTAAACCTTGTAATTATGACAAGAACTTTCCGTCACTTCCAGGATTATCTAAAACCCCAGATGTCCCAGTTTTTCGGCCAGAAAAGCAGCTGAATAATCAGCAAGAACATGCCCCCATGTTCACGTTTTCTAGTATTGTGGATAGCTTCTTCAGTATATTCAATATCTCTGACTCAACGAGGAGCATTATTTTTTTTTTTTTTTTTTTAAACTCTTTATTTGTTTCAAATTCAAAATAAATTACATTTCATTTTAACCTAGGTGCTCCAGTTACTGCAGTAACGTACCAGCCTTAATTGTTATGATATATATCTAAGTGTTTTTACATTGTTCATGTCGTGGCAATTCAGTATTTTAAACAGGTTTTTTAACCTGCATGTCAGTATAACAATTGATATCTTAAAACTAAAAACTAAAACTAAATCTTATCTAAGTATAAAGGGAATTAATCGTTGCAATTGAGGATTGCAACGATTTTTGCCTGAAATTATTAATTATTTTGTTGGACATTTGTGCTAAAGTCTCAACATTCGAAATTCTATGTACTTCGGTAGTACTGTACCAGGGAGGCAACTTCAAAATCATTTTCAGAATTTTGTTCTGAATCCTTTGAAGTGCTTTTTTCCTGGTAGTGCAGCAACTAGACCATATTGGCACAGCGTAAAGCATGGCCGGTCTAAAAACTTGTTTAAATATTAGAAGTTTATTCGTCAGGCAAAGTTTGGATTTCCTGTTTATAAGAGGATACAAACATTTTATATATTTGTTACATTTGGCTTGAATGCCCTCAATGTGATCTTTAAAAGTTAATTTTTGGTCAAGTATTAATCCAAGATATTTCACTTGGTTTGACCAGGAAATTGGAACTCCGTTCATAGTGACTATGTGACTACTACTAGGTTTCAAAAACGAAGCTCTAGGCTTATGTGGAAATATTATAAGTTGAGTTTTGGAAGCGTTGGGAGAAATCTTCCATTTTTGTAAATAAGAAGAGAAAATATCTAAACTTTTCTGCAGTCTGCTGCAAATAACACGAAGACTTCTTCCTTTAGCGGAAATGCCTGTGTCATCAGCGAACAAAGATTTGTGGCAACCCTGAGGCAAATCAGGGAGGTCCGAAGTGAAAATGTTATACAAGATAGGCCCAAGAATGCTACCCTGAGGAACTCCTGCCCTAACAGGTAGTCGATTAGATTTGGAATTTTGATAATTTACTTGAAGAGTTCTGTCAGTTAAATAATTTTGAACTAATTTCATAATATAAAGTGGAAAATTAAACTTTTTCAATTTAGCAATCAAACCTTCATGCCAAACACTGTCGAATGCTTTTTCTATGTCTAGAAGAGCAACTCCAGTTGAGTAGCCTTCAGATTTGTTTGAACGAATTAAATTGTTAACTCTTAAGAGTTGATGAGTAGTTGAATGCCCATGGCGAAATCCAAACTGCTCATCTGCAAAAATTGAGTTCGTATTGATGTGAAGCATCATTCTATTCAAAATTATCTTTTCAAAAAGTTTACTTATTGAAGAAAGCAAACTTATTGGGCGGTAGCTAGAAGCTTCAGCTGGATTTTTATCCGGCTTCAAAATTGGAACAACTTTTGCATTTTTCCATTTATCAGGAAAGTATGCCAAATGGAAACATCTGTTAAATAATTTTACCAAGAAAGACAAGGTACTCTCTGGGAGTTTTTTGATGAGGATATAGAAAATTCCATCATCACCTGGAGCTTTCATATTTTGAAATTTTTTAGTTATAGACCTTACTTCGTCCAAATCAGTCCCCCAGGAATCATCAAAAATATTTTCCCGAGAGAAAATATTCAGAAAATCCCGAGCAACCTGATTCTCAATAGGACTAGTAAGACCCAAACTGAAATTATGGGAACTCTCGAATTGCTTAGCAAGTTTCTGAGCTTTTTCCAAATTTGTGATCAAAATTTTACCACCTTCTTTAAGCGCTGGAATAGGCTTTTGAGGTTTTTTCAAAATTTTTGTGAGTTTCCAAAAGGGTTTGGAACTCGGATCTAATTTAGAAATATTATTTTCAAAAGTTTTGTTCCTCAGGGCAGAGAATCGCTTTTTAATTTGTTTTTGCAAATCCCGCCAGATAACTTTCATGGCAGGATCGCGTGTTCTTTGATATTGTCTCCTACGGACATTTTTAAGACGGATCAAGAGCTGAAGATCATCGTCTATTATAATTGAATCGAATTTAACCTCGCATTTTGGTACTGAGGCAGCTCTTGCTTCAACTATAGAAGTAGTCAGAGATTCAAGAGCATAATTAATTTCATCTTTGGTTTGCAAAGGAATGTTTGGATCGAAGTTATATTCCATAAATGTTCGATATTGCTCCCAATCAGCTCTATGGTAATTGAAAGTAGAGCTGTTGGGATTACAAATTATTTCTTGGGATATTTCAAAAGTTACTGGAAGGTGATCAGAACCGAAGTCAGCATGGGTAACCAATTGGCTACAAAGTTGACATGAATCAGTTAAGACCAAATCAATAGTGGAGGGATTTCTTATAGAAGAAAAGCATGTTGGGCTGTTTGGATATTGAATAGTGTAATAACCTGCAGAACAATCATCAAACAGAATATTACCATTGGAATTGCTTTGAGCATTATTCCATGAGCGGTGTTTTGCATTAAAATCACCAATAATGAAGAATTTAGACCTATGACGGGTAAGTTTCTGGAGGTCACCCTTGAGAAAATTCTTTTGCTGGCCTACGCATTGGAATGGCAAATAGGCAGCTATAAACGTAAGTTGTCCAAATTTTGTTTCAACAGAAACCCCCAATGTTTCAAAAACTTTGGTTTCAAATGAAGAAAGAATTTTATGTTTGATTCGTCTATGAATAATGATGGCAACGCCACCACAGGGTCCATCAAGACGATCATTTCTATAAATCAAGTAGTTTGCGTCCTTCTTAACCTTATGGGCAGGTTTAAGGAACGTTTCAGTTATAACGGCAATATGCACGTTATGAACTCTTAAAAAGTTAAATAGCTCGTCTTCATTATCTTTAAGAGATCGAGCATTCCAATTTACAATATTTAATGCTTTAAAATCCATTACTGAATTTTAAAGTCATGACAATATTATTTGCAAATTTTACTCCAGTTTGAATAGCATCAAACATGGAGTTGATTTAAGCATATCAGAAATCATGTCAATTAATGAATTCTGTAAAAATTCCATTTTGGGGGCAGTAATGCTTCCTAAGTCAAAATTGTCAAAATTTCCGTTAGAACGTTGGTTAGTATTTTGATTTCTACCCGCTGCAATAGCAGCATAGGTAGCTCCATTAACTCGCTGAACATTGTTAGCAGCGAGGGGAGTAGGTACAGATGAAACATTTGAAGCAGGGGAGATATTTGTACCTACGGGTACGAATGTAGAATTTGTTCCTCGCTGACCCTTGTTAACAGCAGAGGAATTTGTACCTGGTCGGAAACGTGGAGCGTTTCCTACCTGACGGTTAGAACGAGATTGTAGGATCGCTTTGCGAGTCTTACATTCCCAAAAATTGGATTTGTGGTTTTCACCACAATTTGAACATTTAAATTTCTTAGGATCTTCCTTCACAGGACAGTCGTCCTTTGCGTGAGAGGAATCACCACAATTCATGCATTTAGCTGGCATGTAGCAATTTTTAGTTCCGTGACCCCATCCCTGGCACTTACGGCACTGGGTGAGGTTTTGGAAATTTCCTCCAGTCTTCCTGAAGTGTTCCCACTTCACTCGGACATGGAGCATAAGGCAAGCTTTTTCTAAGGCCTTAAGGTTGTTTAGTTCACTAGACTTGAAGTGAACTAAATAAAAATCATTAGAAATCCCGTTGCGCGAATCGCCAGGACGGGATTTCATTTTCATTTTGATTACTTGGAGTGGCACAACTCCAAGTAATTTTGCCAGTTCATCTTTGATCTGATGCAGGGATTCACCACTGGGCAGTCCTTTCATGACAACCTTGAACACACGTTCAGTTTTGGTGTCGTAAGTAAAAAATTTGTGCTTCTTCTCAGTAAGATACTTGAGAGGACATTTAAATCCGTCCAAGGTTTCAGCCAATACACGGCATTCACCCCGACGTCCAATTTGTAGTGAAAACTTAACTTTCACGAAATTCAAAAGTTCCATGCGAAGAGCATGGAAATCGGTAGTGGTTATCACAATAGGGGGAATCTTTTCCTTCTTGGCATTAAGCCGGGAAAGTTTACTAGAATTTTTCTTGGATGATGGATCATTCTCATCATCCGTGAGCAAATCAAATTGATTACTCAAATTAATTTCATCAGAAGGGGGGTCAAGAGTTTGCCCCTTTCTTTTGCGTTTAGGCGCCATGGCGGCAGTAAATTTTTATCCAAATCGACTTCCAAGCAGATTACTATAAGAATCTGAAGGATCGAAGAGGAATTTTCCAAATCGATATCCAAGAAGGATTACCTCGGGTAGGGTCCAAACAAGGATCGAAGAGGAATAAGAGTTGGAAAAAGGTAGAAAATTTTTACAGGTTGAGCACTGAAAAGTGCTGTTTAAATTTGTTGTAGCTTTAGGTAGTAGTAACACTTCCTTCAGCAAAAAGCAAATAGATCCGCACGGCAAGAGAGCACGATGCGGACTGAGGAGGAGCATTATTAATTTAGTGCTGCCAATGGTGAAAAATCTTTTGAAGCAACTAGCTTCTAGGTGGTCCTTCCTTGCATCGATCATATCCTTTGATGGATAATTCTCCGAATGAGGTCGGGGATATGATCTCTGTTCTTCAGTGGAACTGTAGAAGTCTTATGCCAAAACTTGACACATTTAAATTTTTAGTTAACAACTCACTTTCTGATGCATTTGCCCTTTGTGAAACATGGCTCTCTTCAGACAACGATCTTGCTTTCCACGATTTCAACATTATTCGCCTTGACCGCGCAGATTCGTATGGAGGGGTGCTTCTGGGGATCAACAAGCTCCATTCGTTCTACAGAATCGATCTGCCTTCGGTGACAGGCATTGAAGTAGTTGCATGTCAGGTTAATATTCGAGGTAAATGCCTCAGTATTGCCTCAGTATATCTTCCACCGAGAACCGCGATCTCTCGTCAAAGTTTCTCGGATCTCTGCACGGCTATGCCGGAGCCACGGTTGATCTTGGGAGATTTTAACTCTCACGGTACAGGCTGGAAGGAACTGTACGCTGACAACCGCTCAACCTTGATATACGACTAGTGCGACTTTTTCAAAATGACAATTCTGAATACCAGGGAAGCAACACGAGTAGCCAAACCTCCAGCAAAAATAAGCAGATTAGACCTCTCACTTTGTTCGAGTTCACTATCGTTGGATTGCTCGTGGAAAGTAATTCAAGATCCCTACGGTAGTGACCATTTGCCAATCAAAATTTCTATTACCAATGGTTCATCTTCTACTCGCTCGGTCGACATCGCGTACGATCTTACGAAAAACATTGACTGGCGAAAATTCGCGACCGCGGTTCTTGATGCCAGTCAATCGGTTGACGTACTTCCTCCGCTGGACGAGTACTCCTTTCTCGCGCGTGTTATCATCGATTGTGCGCTGCGAGCCCAGACGAAACGTGTTCCGGGTGTTTACGTCCGCAAGCGACCTCCCACCCCGTGGTGGGATAAGGATTGCACCGACGCGAACAGCGAGAAGTCCGCCGCGTTTAAACGCTTCCGCAAACACGGTAAGGTCGGGGATTTCGAGCGGTACACCGACCTCGAGAAAACCTTTAAGGACTTAATTAAAGCAAAAAAACGCGGTTACTGGCGTCGGTTCGTCTATGGTTTGTCGCGAGAGACTTCCATGAGAACACTCTGGAATGAAGACAAGGAGTACTCGGATAGATGGATTTTCAGCTTCGCGCGGAAAGTTTGCCCGGATTCGGTACCGGTCCAAACCAACGTTCGTGATCGTCCGTCGGGTAATAACGAAATAGATTCCCCGTTTTCGATGGTGGAATTCTCACTTGCTCTCCTTTCATGTAACAACTCAGCTCCAGGGATGGATAGAATCAAGTTCAACTTGCTCAAAAATCTCCCAGACGTCACGAAGAGACGCTTGTTGAACTTATTCAATCAATTTCTGGAGCACAACATTGTTCCGGATGACTGTAGGCAAGTAAGAGTTATCGCCATTCGAAAACCCGGTAAACCCGCGTCGGATTATAACTCGTACCGTCCCATCGCGATGCTGTCCGGTATACGGAAATTGTTGGAGAAAATGATTCTTTTTCGTCTAGACAAATGGGTCGAGTCGAATGGTTTACTTTCAGATACGCAATTTGGATTTCGGAGAGGCAAAGGAACGAGCGACTGTCTTGCGTTGCTTTCAACTGAAATTCAACTGGCCTATGCGCAAAAACAGCAAATGGGTTCAGTTTTCTTGGACGTTAAGGGGGCTTTTGATTCTGTTTGTATCGATGTCCTTTCGGATAAACTCCACAATAGTGGGCTTTCACCAATTATTAACAACTATTTGAGCAACTTGTTGTCTGAGAAATATATGAGCTTCTCTCATGGAAACTCGACAACTTCACGAATTAGTTACATGGGTCTCCCCCAGGGTTCATGTTTAAGCCCCCTTCTTTATAATTTTTATGTAAAAGACATTGATGATTGTCTTGATGAAAATTGCTCGCTAAGGCAGTTTGCAGATGACGGGGTTGTGTCCGTTATAGGGCCAAGTGCACCGGACCTGCAAGGACCATTGCAAGATACCTTAGACAATTTGTCTACTTGGGCTATGAAGCTGGGTATCGAATTCTCTCCGGAGAAAACTGAGTTGGTTGTTTTTTCTAGGAAGCATCATCCTGCACAGTTACAGCTTCAACTAAAGGGTAGAACAATCACTCAAAGTATATCTTTCAAGTATTTAGGTGTCTGGTTCGATTCCAAAAGCACGTGGGGAAAACATATTGCGTATGTGAAACAAAAATGCCAACAAAGAATCAATTTTCTTCGTACAATTACCGGAACTTGGTGGGGAGCACACCCGGAAGATCTGATCAGGTTATATCGAACAACCATCTTGTCGGTTCTAGAGTACGGTAGCTTCTGCTTTCAATCCGCAGCGAAAACACATATCTTGAAGCTGCAACGGGTTCAATACCGTTGCCTCCGAATCGTGCTTGGCTGTATGCACTCGACGCATACGATGAGCCTCGAAGTACTCGCGGGTGTTCTCCCACTGACAGATCGTTTCGCGGAACTGTCCTTCCGGTTTCTTATCCGTTGTGAAGTAATGAACCCATTGGTAATAGAAAACTTTGAGAAGCTGCTCGACAGAAATCCTCAAACAAGATTCATGAGTCTCTATTACGAGTACATGACGCTGGAGATTGGCCCTTCATTCAATTCCTCTCGTGATTGCCTCCAAGACTTTTATAGTTTCTCTGTAAATTTTGATCTGACCATCTTGCAAGAAATCCGTGGAATACCAGATCACCATCGGTCGATGGTTGTTCCCTTAATTTTTGCAAACAAGTACCACCATGTTAGTAACAATAAGAGTTTTTTCACAGATGGGTCAACTATAAACGCTTCCACTGGATTTGGAGTATTCAACGAATTTCATAGCGCCTCATATCAACTGCAAAAACCCTGTTCCGTATACGTTGCGGAACTAGCAGCCATATTTTACGCAGTAGAGCAAATTGCCTCACTACCATCTGATCACTATTTTATTTTTACTGATAGCCTTAGCTCGTTGGAGGCTATTCGATCAATGAGGCCGATGAAGCACTCCTCGTATTTCCTGACCGAAATCCGAGCTAAATTGAGTACTTTGTCTAACTGCTCTTATACTATCACCTTAGTTTGGGTCCCATCTCATTGCTCAATTCCGGGTAATGAGAAAGCGGACTCGCTAGCTAAGGTGGGCGCTATGGAAGGCGATATTTTTGATCGACAAATCGCCTTTGCGGAATTTTTCTCAATTACCCGTCAGCACGTCCTCACCAACTGGCAACAAAAATGGAATGAGAGTGATCTGGGAAGATGGTTACATTCTATTCTCCCACAGGTATCGAACAAGCCATGGTTCAAAGGATTGGACATGAGCCGTGACTTTATACGTGTCATATCAAGGGTCATGTCCAATCACTACTCGTTAGACTCGCATTTCTTCCGAATCGGGCTCGCAGGCAGCAATTTGTGCGCTTGTGGTAGTGGCTATCACGATATCGACCACGTGCTTTGGTCATGCACCCTACATTGTGTTGCTAGATCCGAGTTATCCGCATCCCTCAGGGCCCGAGGAAAACAACCTATGCAGCCCGTTAGAGACATCTTGGCGAGCCGAGATCTCGAATATTTTAATTTAATTTATGTGTTTTTAAAACGGATCGATCTAAGGATTTAGTAGCTAGTGTCATCTTGCGTTCTCTCAAGTTGCTAGGTATCCATCGGTGTACCCCCATGTTTGTCTTTTTCTCCAGTATGTCGCTTAGTTCTAGATCAAGAGCACATTGCTCTAAAAAACCCTGTGTTTTCAATCCCTACCGTGCCACCTGTTTGTTACAATTTGTTACCCCTAACCTCGAGATAGCCGCGAGTAATCGGCCCCCGCTTTACTAACGTTAGTTTTAAGTAATTTTGTAACCCAAACGATGAATATCGGCTCCGCAAAGCTACGGCAAATGAGCCTGGAAAAATAAACGCATAAAAAAAACGAATAAAATTCAATTTTCTTGTTGAATTTATGACTAAATAGGCGGGAAACCTCTCCAGAGTTCCATCCACGTCCTCAATACCGTAGCTGAAAAAAATCACCTGCCGGAAGCTTCTCCCTGAAAAATGCATTGAAATGTTGTGCTGGACATTCCCACAACGGCCTCCGATTTCGATGTGTCGGTTGCAGCTCATGCAGTTTTCTCAGCATGATGAGCAACAAATGAATGTTCTTCTTCGTGATGGATGCTGCTATCGAATGGGTCCGGTTCCTTGTGAAACTTCTTCTAAGATCTCAGCAAACCTGAAACGATACACATTATTAGAACCATTTGTATGAATGTCGCACTTCTATATAATCCCTACCTTGTAACAACTAGCTTTCCATAGTTGGAAAACTCGCGAGAACTCCCAACCAGGTAAATTTTCCTCCTGATTTGCGAAAATGGCGTCTCTTTTTTGCATTGAAATATGAATGATTTTTTTACCCATTTTTATTTCAAGCCGATATTCTCAAAATGAATAAAAAGTAAACATTTCTCATTTTGTAAAAATACACATTTTTTGACAGCTAGCAACATTTAAAAAATGAGTAGAATATACTCAATTAATGGGTACTTTCAAGTTAGCGTGCACAGTAAAAGCACAAACGAAGTGACAGACGACTAACTGGCGAAGAAATCCATTCAAATAATGTGGTTCACTGTAATAGAATTTTCTTGGAAGCTTGTGCCATCATCCACCAGATGGGTTAGTTTTTTTGTTTTGATTTGAACAAAGTTGATTTTGTGTACAATGATTCTTTGACAGTGTGCAAAGAGTGCGTATCATTTTGTCATTTTTTCATGCATTTCAGTTTTGAGTAGAGTGAAAGAGATAGAACCAAAACATTCTAATGCATTTGGTGAAAATGCTAATACAATCCAGTAGTAGTGTTGCCATGTGGTACAATCCAGTAGTAGTGGTGTTGCCATGTGGTACACTGAAAAATTGAAATAGCAGGTTAGTCACCAAAGTTTTCGAGCCGCTCCGTCTGTCACTTCGTTTGTGGTAAAAGTATGGACGTCTGTCAAAAGTTTTTTTTTTTTTTATACTTTATTATAGAGATTTTTAGCCATAGGCTAGTTCATCTCTTAACCCATTATGTCCTAGCGTATGAAATTTCATACACAAAAACACCCCTTTTTCAGAAACTGTTTACTGTGCAATTTCAAGATCTGACAGATTTGCGATAACACTACTGAACAAATTACTGCTCAAATGCCTATGTGTGTTAAGTTATCTGAATTTTTTGTCATTTTATCTGTATTTTGAACTGTGTAAAGTTGAGAAAAATGGAAGCGGAAAAGTAAGCACCACAATTCTTTAAATTTGGTTTTAAAATAAGTGCCAATTCCTCCATCTTGTGACAAAACGCTACGATTGGTGTTAAAAAAAGTTATATCTATGACAACATCCGACAAAATATGTGAAACAATATAAAATTTGTTGTTTAAATTTGAGTGTATGAAAATTCATACGGTGGGATGATGCGGTATTTTTTTTTCTCCATAGGAAATATCCACTTCCCGGTAATCCCGAGGAGCTGTACAATTTTCTGATCGATTTAGATGAAGATTCTTTCGAAAATCTAGTGTCATCGGAAAATAAAATCGAGTTTGTCATTGTGCCTCCGAAAGGTGGAGGAGATAGTGACGTGGATGACGGAAATAGTGATGTGGAGGAGCGCCCTTCCGACTTTGACGAACGTATGAATGTTGAGTGCAACTTGGAAAGTGATGAAAAGCAAGAATGTCCCCAAAACAGTACCAAGAGCTCGAGCAAGAGGCGGAAGATTAGACACTGGGAAAAGCAGAAATTGTCTTGCGATTCGAATGCAGCTGTTGTTCTCAATGAAAATTCACCAAATCTCAGTGATTCGTGCTATAAATATAAATGGTCTCCGGTTGATATGTTCCGCCGCTTGTTTGATATAGATTTCTTGGGATTTATCACTACAGAGACAAATAACTATGCACTGCAAAGAGGAGATGCACGATTCCATGTAACCGAATCGGAAATGTATAAATTTCTGGGAATTTTGCTCGTATCCGGATACGTGAAAGTACCCAGTAAACGGAACTATTGGGAAGCAACAGAAGATACGTACAACATGCTGATTGCCAATGCAATGCCGAGAAATAGATTCGACCTAATCTTGAAATATCTACATTTCAACGACAATATGCGTAACGATGGGTTCGACAAGCTGTACAAAATAAGACCCTTGATAGATCATATGAACAGCAAATTCTTGGAAATGGGCGCTCCATTAGGAACACATTTTTCAATTGATGAAGCAATGGAACCATACTATGGGAGGAACTCTATGAAGCAGTTCATTCGAGGAAAACCAATTCGTTTCGGTTTCAAATTTTGGTGTCTGTGTACTCATGATGGATATCTCATCAAGTTTATCCCATACCAAGGTAAATAATGTTGATCAATCTCCCTTCAGTTTGGAAAAGAGCCTATCATTGTTTATCAATTCTCTTCATCGACTTCTCTTGCTAATAACGCAAAACCAAATGCGTTTCCAATTGAGTGAGTTGTTTCAGATGCAAGCTAAAAACACTTTTGCCAATCTATGCCACAAGCATAGCCAGAAACACGTTTATTTTGCCGTGGTTAACCAAAAAAAAAGTAGATGAAGAGAATCGATCAACAATGCTAGGTTCTTTTCACGTTTGACGCGAGAAATATTCATTATGTTTCATTGGCATACCTTACAGGCAAAACCGATCGCATGCCTCAAGAACCTTTGGGATCGAAAGTTGTGACCGACTTGAGCAAAGGGATCATTGAAGAAGGAAGTTTTGTATATATAGACAACTTTTTTACCAGCTTGACCCTGCTTGAAGATTTTGCAAAAAAGAACATAAACATTGTTGGAACCATCCGCAATAATCGGATTGAAAAGGCACCGTTAGACTCTCTGAAAAAGCAGACAAGAGGATCATGCGATGTTGTGCGTGATAGCGAAGCAAACATCACCATTATTCGCTGGAACGACAATAATGTTGTCAATATGGCTACAAACGTGAAAGATGACACCATTGTCCTGCGTGGAGGTACTTGTAGCAGATACATCCCGACTGAAAAGAAGAGAGGTGCAGTATCTCAACCCCATCTTTGCAAAATGTACAACAAAGGTATGGGTGGAGTTGACCTCTTCGATGCCCAACGAGGACTTTACCGATCTACCATACGTAACAAAAAATGGTATTGGCCTCACTTCCGCTTCATGCTGAATGGTGGTGTCGTTAATCTGTGGCACATCTACAGAAAGACTCACGGAAAAGGACCCTTACTCACTTTCGTTAGAGCTATCTGCGAGGGACTTCTTACTGACATTAATCCAACTAGAGTTGAGCTAATGCAGGTCAAGCCCAGACACTCGAAGTCCTCAGAAAGAAGGTTCGACGGAATTAACCATTTCATCAATACCAATCCCAAAAATACACAGCGAAGGTGTGCATATTGCAACCGATGTACCACGTATATTTGCTTGAAATGTGATATAGGTTTGCATCCCTCAGAGTGCTTCTACCGGTACCACATTCAGTGACACTGAACTGTGAAACAGCAGCAGTAATTTATCATGATCTGCGAAATAAAACGTGTTTTCTTCAATTTTTCAATGATTTCTATGTTTGATACTATATTGACCCAGCGTATGAAATATCATACATCAGATATTTCGATTTTGAAACCTTTCCAAATGGTAATTTTGCGTTTCCCACAACTTTCGAGGCATAATATGATGGATTAGAAAGTTTCACTTCATTTGGTCCAAATTTGTGAACACCTGGGTCATAATGGGTTAATCTCTGTCAAAAGTTGTTCCAATCGAACCGTCAAATTGCACCGCTTTGCTCGATTGGAACAGTTTTTTTTTTCAGTTTTGTGGTGACAGTCGTCCATACTTTTACTGTAGGGCTTTAGTTTGCTGCTGCTTGCTTGCAGCTGCAGGTGGCGATACAATGGAGATGTCGATAACTGCGATACAATGGAGACGTCGTGATAATCAGGGTTATTCTGCGTGGCGAATGAGGTGAGACGACTCGAGTCACTCGTGTCACCCGAGATGGCGGCTTCCGGTGGGAGAAAAACTGGGAATTATTGCCAAATTACCCACAGTAGGAGTATTTTTGGAATCTTGGTGACGTGTAGGGTTCGGAAATCGATGTCTGAGGCCATTTTGAAATTCAAGATGGCGGCTTCCGGTGGGAGAAAAACTGGGAATTATTGCCAAATTACCCACAGTATGAGTATTTTTGGAGTCTTGGTAACGTGTAGGGTCCAGAAATCGATGTCTGAGGCCGTTTTGAAATTCAAGATGGTGGCTTCCGGTTGGAGAAAAACTTGAAAATTATGTCTAATACCCCTCAATATGGGTATTTTTAGAATTGGGGTGACGTATAGGGTCCAGAAATAGATGTCTGACGCCATTTTGAATTCAAGATGGCGGCTTCCGGTGGGAGAAAAACTGGGAATTATTGCCAAATTACCCACAGTATGAGTATTTTTGGAATCTTGGTGACGTGTAGGGTTCGGAAATCGATGTCTGAGGCCATTTTGAAATTCAAGATGGCGGCTTCCGGTGGGAGAAAAACTGGGAATTATTGCCAAATTACCCACAGTATGAGTATTTTTGGAGTCTTGGTAACGTGTAGGGTCCAGAAATCGATGTCTGAGGCCGTTTTGAAATTCAAGATGGTGGCGTCCGGTTGGAGAAAAACTTGAAAATTATGTCTAATACCCCTCAATATGGGTATTTTTAGAATTGGGGTGACGTATAGGGTCCAGAAATAGATGTCTGACGCCATTTTGAATTCAAGATGGCGGCTTCCGGTGGGAGAAAAACTGGGAATTTTTGCCAAATTACCCACAGTAGGAGTATTTTTGGAATCTTGGTGACGTGTAGGGTTCGGAAATCGATGTCTGAGGCCATTTTGAAATTCAAGATGGCGGCTTCCGGTGGGAGAAAAACTGGGAATTATTGCCAAATTACCCACAGTATGAGTATTTTTGGAGTCTTGGTAACGTGTAGGGTCCAGAAATCGATGTCTTAGGCCGTTTTGAAATTCAAGATGGTGGCTTCCGGTTGGAGAAAAACTTGAAAATTATGTCTAATACCCCTCAATATGGGTATTTTTAGAATTGGGGTGACGTATAGGGTCCGGAAATAGATGTCTGACGCCATTTTGAATTCAAGATGGCGGCTTCCGGTGGGAGAAAAACTGGGAATTATTGCCAAATTACCCACAGTATGAGTATTTTTGGAATCTTGGTGACGTGTAGGGTTCGGAAATCGATGTCTGAGGCCATTTTGAAATTCAAGATGGCGGCTTCCGGTGGGAGAAAAACTGGGAATTATTGCCAAATTACCCACAGTATGAGTATTTTTGGAGTCTTGGTAACGTGTAGGGTCCAGAAATCGATGTCTGAGGCCGTTTTGAAATTCAAGATGGTGGCTTCCGGTTCGAAAAAAACTTGGAAATTTTGTCAAACATCTCTCAATATGGGTACTTTCAAAATCGGGGTGACGTGTAGGGACCTGAAATCGATGTCTGACGCCATTTTGAATTCAATATGGCGGCTTCCGGTGCGAGAAAAACTGGGTATTACTACCAAATTACCCAAAGTATGAGTATTTTTGGAATCTTGGTGACGTGTAGGGCCCGGAAATCGATGTTTGAAGATATTTTGAAATTCAATATGGCGGCTTCCGGTTGGAGAAAAACTGGGAAATTCTGCCAATACCCCACAAAACTGGTATTTTTGCAGTCGGGATGACGTGTAGGGACAGGAAATCGATGTCTGAGGCCATTTTTAAATTCAATATGGCGGCTTCCGGTGAGAGAAAAAACTTGGAAATTTTGTCAAATACCCCTCAATATGGGTATTTTTAGAATTGAGGTGACGTGTAGGGACCAGAAATCGATGTCTGAGGACATCTTTAATTCACACAGTATAGTATTTTTGGAATCTTGGTGACTTGTAGGGTTCGGAAAAAGATGGCTGGGGCCATTTTGAAATTCAAGATGGTGCTTTCTAGTTGGAGAAAAACTTGAAAATTTTGTCAAATACCCCTCAATATGGGTATTTTAAGAATTGGGGTGATGTGTAGCGACCGTAAATCGATGTCTGAGGCCATTTTGAATTCAATCTGGTGGCTTCCGATAGAAGACAAACTTGGAAACACTGTCAAATACACCACAATATGAATATTTTTGGAATCGGGTGACATGTAGGGTCCAGAAATCCATGTCTGATGCTATTTTGAAACTCAATATGGTGGCTTCCGGTTACAGAAAAATAGAAAAATACAGGCGGGTTTTACGTCCATACACGTCACTCCAATTCCAAAAATACCCATATTGGACAGAATTTCCAAGTTTTTTGCTAACGGAAAGCCACCATATTGAATTCAAAATGTCGTCAGCCATGCATTTCAATTTTCCTGTAACTGGAAGCCACCATCTTGAATATAAAAACCCGAATTTATCCACCTATGGTGTGAACAGACCCTTCTTACTTATTCAAGTTTATTTCAGAGTTGGTTGGAAATGCTAACATGAAGCTTTAGTGTGATGATTTATTAGCTAGAGAATGATCTTTAGAAGAGGGTAGGTGGATAGTTCCGTTAGAGTACGGCAGTATGAAAATTGAATAGAAGTTGAAAATGAGCGAAGGGCCATTAAAGCGACAGTTTACAAGATAGACGCACATTTTTGCCTGTGGACTTGGAGACATACTTCAAGTCCCCGCGTACATCGTACGCGCTAGGCAAAAATGTGCGTCTATCTTGTAAACTGTCGCTTTAATGGCCCTTCGCTCATTTTCAACTTCTATTCAATTTTCATACTGCCGTACTCTAACGGAACTATCCACCTACCCTCTTCTAAAGATCATTCTCTAGCTAATAAATCATCACACTAAAGCTTCATGTTAGCATTTCCAACCAACTCTGAAAATCGTTAACTTCGCGTATGAAGTAACATAAAAAACACTTTGAATGCAAGTTTATTTATTTTATTGTCATTATCAGTGACCAAGCCCCCCACCCCCGTGTCATCCAGTGACGATACGCCACTGCCTGGGGGTACCCGGAATATATCCGGGTGTAGTCTATTTGGTGAGGCTACCAATCACCTTATCATCGTATTTTAATGTGATTTAATGGGTTTTAATTCAATTCATATTCAAGCAACTCCCCCGGGGTACCCGGAACATGTCCAAGTGTGTCCAATGTGGTCTGGAACACTTAACACGACTTGCATTGATCTTATTTTTGAATTCTGTAGTAATTTGATGTGTCGCATGATGGTTTTGATACGTTTTCCGTTAAATCCAGCGTGAAGGCTCATATTCACCGGATCTTATTCCGGCCATATCTCCGGAACCGGTTCACCGATTCCAAAACCGTTCAATAGCGTTCAATGGGACCCCAAGACCTATCATTTGGCGCGGAGTTTGTCCAAATCGGTTGAGCGGTTGCTGAGAAACGTGAGCGCATTCATTTCGTTACATACACACACACATACACACATACACACATACACACACACACACAGACATGTTCCGATCTCGTCGAGCTGAGTCGAATGGTATATGACACTCGGCCCTCTGGGCCTCGGATCGATAGTGGGTTTTTCAAGTGATATCTATACCCTTCTTTGTAAGAAGGGTAAAAAGGCATTAGTTTACGGTCCCTACACGTCACCAAGATTCCTAAAATACTCATAATGTGGTGTATTTGACAATATCCCAGTTTTATTTAAACGGAAGCCGTTATCTTGGATATCAAAATGGCGCCAGGCATGGATTTCTGGTCGTCACCCCGATTCCAAAAATACCCCTAGATAAGGGGTATTTGACAAAATTTCCAATTTTTTCTCTAACTGGAAGCCACCATCTTTAATTTTAAAATGGCCGCAGACATCGATTTTAGGTCCTTACACGTCAATCCGACTCTAAAAATACAAATATTGTGAGGTATTTGAGAGAATTTACAAGTTTTTCTCTTGGCGTAAGCAGCCATCTTGAATTTCAAAACGCCAGACATCGATGTTCGGTCCCTACACGTCATCAAGACTCCAAAAATACCAATAATGTGGATAATTTGGCAGTAGTTCCCAGCTTTTCTCTAACCAAAAGCTGGCATATGGAATTCAAAATGGTATCAGACATGGGTTTCCAGTCCTTACACTTCACTAAGATTCCAAAAATACACACATTGAGAGGTATTTCACAGAATTTCCAAGTTTTTCTCGCACCGGAAGCCGCCATATTGAATTTCAAAATGGCCTCAGACATCGATTAAGGGTCCTTACACAGCACCCCGTCTACAAAAATACCCATATGGTGCGATATTTGAGAAAATTTCTAAGTTTTTCTCTAACCGGAAGCAACCATCTTGAATTCAAAATGGCTTAAGACATCGATTTCCGGTCCCTACACGTCATTCCGATTCCAAAAATACCCATATTGTGGGTAATTTGGTAGTTTTTCCAAGTTTTTCTCTAACCGGAATTTCAAAAAGGCGTCAGACATGGTTTTTTGGTCATTACACATCACCAAGATTTCAAAAATACCCAATATTGTGGGTAATTTTGCAGTATTGCCCAGTTTTTCTCTAACCGGAAGCCACCATATTGGATTTCAAAAAAGCGTTAGACATCGATTTCCGGTCCCTAAACGTCACCCCGATTCCAAAAATACCCATATTGTGGGTAATTTCGCAGTATTGCCCAGTTTTTCTCTAACCGGAAGCCGCCATATTGGATTTCAAAAAAGCTTTAGACATCGATTTCCGGTCCCTACACGTCACCCCGATTCCAAAAATACCCATATTGTGGGTAATTTGGTAGTTTTTCCAAGTTTTTCTCTAACCGGAATTTCAAAAAGGCGTCAGACATGGTTTTTTGGTCCCTACACATCACCAAGATTTCAAAAATACCCAATATTGTGGGTAATTTTGCAGTATTGCCCAGTTTTTCTCTAACCGGAAGCCACCATATTGGATTTCAAAAAAGCGTTAGACATAGATTTCCGGTCCCTAAACGTCACCCCGATTCCAAAAATACCCATATTGTGGGTAATTTGGCAGTACATATTGCCCAGTTTTTCTCTAACCGGAAGCCGCCATATTGGATTTCAAAAAAGCTTTAGTCATCGATTTCTGGTCCCTACACGTTATCAAGACTCCAAAAATACTCATATTGAGAGGTATTTCACAGAATTTCCAAGTTTTTCTCGCACCGGAAGCCGCCATATTGAATTTCAAAACGGCCTCAGACATCGATTAAGGGTCCTTACACAGCACCCCGTCTACAAAAATACCAATATGGTGAGGTATTTGACAGAATTCCCAAGTTTTCTCTAACCGAAAGCCACCATCTTGAATTTAAAAATGGCCTCAGACATCGATGTCCGGTCCCTACACGTCATTCAGATTCCAAGAATACCCATATTGTGGGTAATTTGGTAGTATTTCCAAGTTTTTCTCTAACCGGAAGCCACCATCTTATATTTCAAAAAGGCGTCAGACATGGTTTTTTGGTCCCTACACGTCACCAAGATTTCAAAAATACCCAATATTGTGGGTAATTTTGCAGTATTGCCCAGTTTTTCTCTAACCGGAAGCCGCCATATTGGATTTCAAAAAAGCGTTAGACATCGATTTCCGGTCCCTACACGTCGCCCGATTCCAAAAATACCCATATTGTGGGTAATTTCGCAGTATTGCCCAGTTTTTCTCTAACCGGAGCCGCCATATTGGATTTCAAAAAAGCTTTAGACTTCGATTTCCGATCCCTACACGTCACCCCGATTCCAAAAATACCCATATTGGGGGTAATTTGGCAGTATTGCCCAGTTTTTCTCTAACCGGAAGCCGCCATATTGGATTTCAAAAAAGCTTTAGACATCGATTTCCGGTCCCTACACGTCATCAAGACTCCAAAAATACTCATATTGAGAGGTATTTCACAGAATTTCCAAGTTTTTCTCGCACCGGAAGCCGCCATATTGAATTTCAAAATGTCCTCAGACATCGATTTAGGGTCCGTACACAGCACCCCGTCTCCAAAAATACCAATATGGTGAGGTATTTTGCAGTATTTCCAAGTTTTTCTCTAACCGGAGGCCACCATCTTCAATTTCAAAATGGCCTCAGACATCGATTTAGGGTCCGTACACAGCACCCCGTCTCCAAAAATACCAATATGGTGAGGTATTTTGCAGTATTTCCAAGTTTTTCTCTAACCGGAGGCCACCATCTTCAATTTCAAAACGGCCTCGTACATCGATGTCCGGTCCCTCCAAAAATACCAATATTGTGGGGTGTTTGACAGAATTTCCAAGTTTTTTTTCCAAGCAGAAGCCGCCATCTTGAATGTCAAAATGCCGTCAGACATCGATATCCGGTACAACATTTCACCAAGATTCAAAAAATAACAAAATTGTGGGTAATTTGGCAGTATTTCCAAGTTTTTCTCTAACCGGAAGCCACCATCTTAAATTTCAAAACGGCCTTGTACATCGCTGTCCGGTCCCTCCAAAAATACCAATATTGTGGGGTGTTTGATATCCGGTACAACATTTCACCAAGATTCCAAAAATAACAAAATTGTGGGTAATTTGGCAGTATTTCCCAGTTTTTCACTAACCGGAAGCCGCCATATTGAGTTTCAGAAGGACGTCAGACATGGTTTTCCAGTCCCTACACGTCACCCGGATTCCAAAAATACCCATATTGAGGGGTACTTGACCGAATTTCCAAGTTTTTCTTTAACCAGAATGGAATGTCAAAATGCCATCAGACATCGATTTCCGGTCCTCAAACGTCACTCTGACTCCAAAAATACCCATATTGTGGAGTATTTGACAGAATGTACAAGTTTTTCTCGCACCGGAAGCAGCCATATTGAATTTCAAAAAGGCTTCAGACATCGATTTCCAGTCCCTACACGTCACCAAGATTCCAAAAATACCCATGTTGTTGGTTATTTTGCAGTACTTCCCAGCTTTTCTCTAACCGGAAGCCGCCATATTGAAATAAAAATAACGTCAGGCGTTGATTTCCGGTCCCCGTACGTCACCCAGATACCAAAAAATACCCATTTTGTGCGGTATTCGACAAAATTTTCCAAAAACTTTTTAGGAAATAAATCGCAAATAATGTTTTTTACGTCTATTTCGATTTACGAACCGCCGGTGTGGTTCGTAAATGGAGGAATACACTGGAACCTGGACCCTAATTAAAAAAAAATAACGATTGGAAAAAAAAATCTTCGTCCGCAACCGAAAACAACAAACAGCCAAAACTGAAAGGGTCTAGCACAGGCCGAACATTTTCAATCCATTTAAATGATGTTTTTATGCATGATTTCGAACATGTGAACGCGGATTATGTTTAAGAAAATAATAAAATATTTAATCTATCTTGTTTGACATGAAATACGACTCGAACGCAAAATAAACCCTAGTTGTGATTTTTTTTTCCACCCGCGTGTTTTTTTTTCGCATCACAGTGCAGTGTCCAGGTGATAAGCGCGCGTGTCTCGGAAGCACCAAAATTCGGCGAGCCCGTTTATTTCGAGTGTCCATCTCTACCCATCCCGGTGAAAGATCACCATTCAGGGTTATTCTGCGTGGCGTATGAGGTGAGACGACAATTGTCACCTCGCAGTCACATGACTCTTCTCACTCTATTCCGACAGTCGACTCGGGTGAGGTGAGAGGTTCATTCTTAGGTGAGTTGCAAAGTGACTCGGTGTTCATTCGCCTAAATGTCAGTTTGCTTTGTTTTCCGAAGAAGGCCCATGCAGTTTTTGTAGGTTCATTTGTCAGTTTAATCGCAGGTGCGGTTTAGGTGCGGTATTTAGGGGTTTAAAATGACAGAATATCAGAACTCAATTCCGCTTTAATAGTTTTTTTTTTCTCCTAGGAGTTTTTTTTTCGGAAATAAGTTTCAGTTAGCAATTTTTAGTTTGTTAACATTTTATTTCAAGTTAATTCACACACATAAGATGTATGAGAAGTGCTTGATATAAATTCATATTAACAGATTCTTTCGGCGCTTTCGTGGTAGTTCGGAAATCGGTGGTTACCCTTTCAGCCAACCTGACGATGGAATTCCTCCTTTAAATTTACGCCCAACTAGTGACTCAAGGTCTTTAGCTGCTTCCAAGATCTTTTTGGTCGTCTTGGGACTGCCAGAAGCAGCGCGCATACAAACCCAATCCCCTAGCTGGTTCTCCAAATCAACACTCAACACTATTTCCCTTCCATATTTCTTGCCGTGGCTTCCCTTAATTTTTGCGTGAAGTGTCGTTTTCGGAATATTGTACCTTTTCTGTGCCTGATACGCGGTAAGTGATTTATTTCTTACTGAAAAAACAGTCTCTTGAAGATTTTCGACCGTATAACTCTTTTCTTTCTGATCACTCGACCAAAACGAAATCGAATTTCAAATCAGCTGCGCATGAAGGATGAACACAAACCGAAGCGCACCTAGCGGCCGTCTTAGGAAACACATAGGTCCAACCATCATCATGCGTTCCAACCATGATCATATTTATCTATTAGAATTTCGTCAATTATTCAAACATTTTACTGAAACCAATGGATAAATGACGTACTAACGTGTTGTTTACACCTTAAAGCAGTTATTTATTTTTTTTTAAATTATAGTCACTTAAACGCTCTTGGGTCATTCGTGACTTGTCTGGGGGTGAGATTTGAACTCGTGACTTTGGCGTGAGAGGTATGGATTCTAACCACTACGCTGGGGTCGCCCCATTAAACTTAAAGCAGTATTTTACTGCATGAAAATAAAAATAAATGTAAAAAATATTCCTTTTTTGTATGTTTGAAAGTAAGGCATGATGACGAGCTAATGCGTGGAAAGTGAACTGTTTTGAAAACACATTGAAACTCAATTGTTTTGAAGTTTTTTCAATAAAACACCCATGCAAATTGAAGAAAAGGAGTTTTTTATGATAGTAAAGTGATCTTTGAAAAAAAAAAAAAAATTGACGAAGATTGACTAAACTAGCGATTGAAAAAATAGGTCCAACCATCATCAGTTTTTGGATAGGTCCAACCATCATCAGTTACCCTAATACTTAATGTCGTGTGAGAGACCGGGACCGTGTTAACCGACTCAGCGCTCGATACGGAATGAATTGTCAAACTTCCTAAAATAAATATGATTGAATCAACAAGAAATCAGTGCCAACATTTCAAAGGGGCGCAATTGCTTTTGTAAAATACTAGGAAACACCAAAAATCACAACCGCGTAGTTGGGGCCTTCAACCGAAATCCGAACGCCTCCGTTAGGGATGTGGCTAAGAAGCTGCACCTAAGCCGAAGTTTTGTCCAGAAGGCCAAAACTAAGGCTGGGCTTCGAACGTTCAAGGTACAAAAGGCCCCTAATCGCGACGAGAAGCAGAACAAGTCCGCCAAAACCCGTGCCAGGAAGTTGTACCTCAACATGCTGACGAAAGTTGAATGCTGCATCATGGACGACGAAACATATGTGAAGGCCGACTTCAAACAGATCCCCGGCAACCTGTTTTTCACGGCCAAGGATAAGTTCAGCGTTCCGGAGTATGTCCGCACTCAGAAGATGTCCAAATTTGCGAAGAAATTCCTGGTTTGGCAAGCCATTTGCACGTGCGGGAAGCGGAGTGCAACTTTTCGTGACCCAGGACACAATGAACGGACAGGTGTACATAAAAGAGTGCCTCCAGAAGCGGCTGCTTCCTCTCCTGAAGGCCCACAACGTCCCAACAATCTTCTGGCCGGATTTGGCCTCATGCCACTACTCCAAGGACGTGCTGAAGTGGTATGCGGACAATAAGGTCAATTTCATGCCGAAAATGTTCAACCCTCCCAACACTCCGGAGCTCCGCCCCATCGAGAAGTACTGGGCGATTATGAAGCAGCACCTTCTTAAACGACCTAAGGTAGTGAAGACAGTCGAGGAACTGAAGAAAGTATGGGTTTACATGCAAAAAACGGTTGATTCACAGGTTGTGCAGAATCTTATGGCCGGGGTTAAGGCCAAGGGGCGGGCATTTGCGTATGGACTGTAAATAAAATACGAGTAAAATGGTAAAATGAAGTTTAATAGTTATTTCTCAATCCCTGAAAATTTGATGGCAATCGGATGAAAACTCGAATTTTGCGAATCAATTTTGTGTGTGGCAATTACATCGTGGACATCGGCCTGTGGAATAATTTCTGAGCTGCCTGGCAGGGTGCCTTCCATTCATTTTGACTAAAAAAATGTTTTATGTATTTATTGAATAATAAGATATTATGATGATATTTTGTATATGTAAGTAATAAGAAAAGATTGTAAAGTTTGTGTTTTACACATCAAACCTGCAAATTTAGCTTTGACAGAGTCACAATGAGCGTTTTTCTGATCGCCTCTTCGCGAAGAGTGAAGAGCGAAGAGTGGGTGAGATAAATTACAAAATCGCTTATTGCGTCTCTCATGTAGCAAAATTGGCAGGTATTATGTGTCAATCACAAACTTAACAATCTTTACTTGGTGTTTGCATTATCAAAATTTTTTCATAGAATCTTATTATTCCATACTTTCTTAAAACATTTTTTTAGTCAAAATGAATGGAAGGCACCCTGCTGCCTGGTATCATATGAGATAATATCTGAGAGAAGTGATTTGAATCTACCTGAACTCTTGAAAACGTATCCAGAGATCATGGAGATCTCTTATCATCTGATGGTTTTCGGAATAATTTGTGAGCAACCTGGTATCATGAGAGAACATCTAATAAACGCGATTTGAATTGTCGTTTGGCTGAAGATTTTTAGAATAATACCTGATTAACATGAAGTATTACAAAATATCAAGAGGACTACATGGAGATCTTAGAACACCACCTTAGAATAATTTCTGAGCAGCCTGGTATTATATGATAGAATATTTGTTTAATGTAAAAAACGCAAGCGCTTTTGTGAAATTCTGCTAAGATCTATGCGTTTCCATAAAGTTCCATAATACTAGGTGGGGTGAAAAGTAACCTCCTTGGGAACGAATTTTTTTTTAATGTTAGTTTTCAGTTATTCCAGCGATTTCTAACTTCATGATCCCGTCCGAAAAGTAATTGTCCGAAGGTCTGCAAAATACTTCTCCGTGGCGTCGATGATTTCCTCTCGTGAGTTGATTTTTTTTTTGAGGTTTGGGAAGAGATAATAGTCTGAGGGATCCAAATCGGGCGAATACGGTGGATGTGGAAGCAATTGGAGCCGTAAGTAATTGATTTTTAGGCGTGGTTGCGATGCGCCGGCGCATTGTCTTGCAAAAAAAAATTTTAAGCTCCTCTCCTGATCCTTTCTAAAAAATGTCAACCCTATACTCTCGTGTAAACCACGAGTAATCAATTCTATCTATACTAGACGTAAATTTAGGTAAAATATAAATTCAAAAAAATAATTATTGGCTCCGTAACGCTAACGTGATTGAGCCGTTTAAAAAAACGAATTAGATAAAACAGAATACACCTTTTTAATAGAAACTAAGCGATCGATTCAACCTCTGGTGGTGAATATGACAACTTCAAAAAGAGGGTTGTGAGCAGAAATTTTTGCCGTGAGACATTGGAAGCGGAACACTTTTTCACTTTTCCTGATAAATTGATTCATCTGAGATGCTCGAAAACTTGATCTATAGTTGAAAAATTTAATTCTATATCATTTCTGCAAGGATTCTGCTAGTGTTCAGGAATATTTTTGTAAAGAAAAATGCAAAATTCCAATAGTGCCTTAGAGTGGTTATGATAGGTTATGATCTTCCGGATAATTGGCAAGATGTTCAATGAAAAATGCTTCAATTTGTGTTGTGAAAAATCTTTCTTCTGATGTAAAAAAAAAGATTTGGTTGACGTTTCCTCTCGAACTCGCGTGGTGCCTTCTACGTTGGTGGTGCATTAAAAAGGCCTATAATCACCGACAAACCGACATGACACTTAATCCTGACTTATGTCCGAAAATCGTAAACGGCCGATTTAAATGTGCAGTGATACGAACTGTCAAAACCATAGGATTTTTTGATCTAGATAAAAATAATTTGTCCACAATAGATCAGACACGAACCAATTCATAACTTTTGCATGCGGGTTCGTGGCTTAGCTAAATATTTCCCGCGAACACGGAGCCAGATGTCAGTAGTGTGCTTTGGTTAGAAATTTTATTGTTTTTGCTATGGTCATTCATGTCGGTTTGTCGGTGCTATAATCATCTTTCTAACTGATTGCGAATCAACCTTTTTCAGTAGACTAGCAAACAGGTCATCATTATCAAAAGATTAGTTCACTGAACTTGCTGCTCTTTTGTATGTATGTATGTATGCCATTCGATTAACTATGGCTTGACAAGGATAATGTGATTCAAATCTAGTCGAGAGGTTGTATCGTTATCGAGAAATCGTTATAAACGTACCGTGCAAATTGCGACTCTTCGGCGACAACCGTGTAAAAAAATCGTGTTATAAAACACGTAACACAATGTGTAAAAAATGACTTGAGTGTAGTGTATAATTAGCAAACTATTGAACATTTATCAAACTTATTGGCCGTAATCAACCATTCTCGCGCTTCCTTAACTATCGAGAGAGCGAAATTATAAAAAAGCGTATCTACTCGTTTTGATTCAGTTCGACTGTGGATGTGGTGGTTGTCACATCGCTAGACGCAAAACACGACCGATGAAACTAACTCAAAATTTAGTAGGATTTCACTCAACATTCTAGAAACTGAGAAACTTACTGAGAGACTAAAATTTGCATCGATTTAATTTATTTATTTATTTATTTATTTCTTTTTTAATCATATGGCTGAATGTCGTCATGAAATTATAGATGGGGAAAAACCTCTGCAATTAACTTTGAGGCATTTTCGAAAAATTCAAACTTAGTTTTTAACGACGCATCATTTCAGATTGCAAAAAGCTCGCGTGATGTTGTGTAAAATAGCAAAAACATTGTAATGAGGAGAGCGTCGATGATTGATTGATTGATTGAAGCGTCGAAAAACCAAAGCAAATTGAACTTTGCCAACCATTTTTCTCAATAATCTGCTTGAATATTAGGACAATCTAGGAACATTTTTCGTCTTCTAAGTCGATGAGTAGGCTTGGCTATCATTTGGAAGGTGAGCCAAGTGTTATTTTGAGCCATCCTGATCCTGATTAGTTCTGTTTAAGTAAAAAGGAAGATAAACATCGACTGCTTTGGAGTAAGAGAACACAAATTTCGCTTAATGTTTGAAAGCCATTCAAACACTGAAAGCCTAAATATTACTTCTCTTCCTCCTACTCTGTTAACCCCACAATTGGTGATGATCATTCTGCCTCTATTAACTGAAAATTGATTGAAATGCTAAAAATAGCTTCTACATAAATATTTAAATACTACGCTCTGTCACCTTGTGCCTTGCTTTAACACTTTTTAAAGTGGGCAGAATAGACTGTAATTTGTTCAAGAAAATGTCCCTTATATTGCTTCTTTGCGTGTCACAGCAGCATGAATGGCCCTTATCACATTTTCTTACTGCCACCAATGACGCCAAGTGATTTGAAGAATCCACTGAGGACCTTTCTTTCTGATTTCTCTCGTTGCTGGCGTGGCTTTATTGTGTGTAGGCGAACGAAAAGTGAAAGAACTCCAACCTATAGACAAAAGAGACTAGGTATAGAACAAAGTGATAAAGCGCGAAACCAACGAAGGACTGTGGTGAGGAATAGCAAAATACCTAGGTATGCATCACGTGGACATTCTTCGATGAGATGGATGACAAGAAAATCAAGAAATGGGGAAATTTAGGTTGAGTACCTTCCTGAGTTGTGAGGCTCGTCACTCGTATATTCATTAAAAGTGCAATTTCATAGCATACCATGCTGGGAGGTGGCAGGTTCGATGACTGATCTGGTTGAGGATTATTTTCGACTTGCCCGCCCGCATAAACAATAACCATAAGAAGCACCAAACCACCAATTCGGGATATCTTCCCAACTTTATATGGAATAGCCGTACCATATATGATATCGTTTGTGTATGGTACCCGTTTATTAGGGCGGGTTTACTGTTTGTACTTTTCGCACAGTTCACAATTATCGCTAGTCAAAAAAACGCTTGGTAAGCCTGAGAACAGGCGAAAGTTCCAACTGCAATATAATAAGCCAAGAAGAAGAAGAAGCCGGATAGGCTGCATAATGAATGAACAGTTTCTGCTTCCACCTTTTGAGCTTATTGTTTCGGATCAGAAATGTGCATGTTTTTGGTGGTGGACATGAGGCACGTACCATTCTCGTGTGGTCAACACGGTGAGCATAGCTAGCCATACGTTGTTGGTGTTTGTTAACCTAAAGGAGGAAGGCCTACATAACGTCAATAACGTAAGAAGTGTAAGCTTCTTGTCGTTAAAAATATTCCATACATTCCCAAGCAAGCGGGAGAAATTTCTGCAGTCAACTTTTGTGTTCTGAGCACAACCATATTTTTTCGAACCCATAGACATCATCTTGATTTTTAAATCAACACGGCCAATAAGATCAACCCAAATTTGAGTTCAGTTTACTCATAAATTGCAAAAAGTGCAGGAACACAGCGATGAGTAAATTTGTTTTATGTTTTTCCTGGTTTTTCCCGGTTTGAGAAAAGTAACGATTGGATTCTCTCAGTCTATTGGTACTACTCCTAGACTGGGTAAAATTTTCGTCAATTTTCCTCATTTTCCGGTAGGTTTTTGAGATTTTCCACAGCAAATGTACTCATCGCGTGTTACTGCACTTTTTGCGATTTTGAGTACACAGAACTCAAATTTGGGTTGATCTCATTGGCCGTGAAGATTTAAATCAAAATAATAAATTCACTGTTTGACACTAAACTATCAAATTGAGAGCTCGCTCCCATACAAAGTCCTACCGAAGGGCGCTATGATGGTGATTTTTGCCAATGTAATCGCACTTATTTAAAATAGTTCCAGTGTACCAATTATGGTGAAATTTTGAATTTCGGTTCCATTTTTAATGCAGATTACGAATATGCATTTACTTCAATACCCCTAAACAACCTAATTGTCGATGACATTACCAGTAACTATAGAAATATACAGTAGTGAGTTGTATTACGGAACCATCAGATTTACATGAGAACAATTTCCGAAACAACTACACTGAAACAAATCGACATGTACCGTTTATTGGATCCATCTTATAACATAGCAATGTCAGCAGATTTATTCATTCTATGTGATGATTGATAGATTCCATTCGATTATCACTTAAAAACTATGACTGCGATATGGAATGATTTCTATCGTAATTTCACATACTTAGTACTTGATAATACTTTGCTTCCAGCGTGGTTAACGATAGATAAGATGTATATGAATATTGGCTGATATATTTCATAGTGAAAAACTGGTGATATGTAATAGGTGGAAACAGATATCTAGAAACTAATGGAAAATCATATAAGTTTGTACTATGAGAAAATTCAGTAAAATATAACTGTTTTCACGATGAATATTGCTCACTATTAGATAGGTATATCTTATAAGATAATTGTGTTTATTTTATTGGAGTTGCTTTTAACGATTTTTGACGTTTGTTGATATGTCGCGTGTAAATCGACATGTAGAAACTATTGGACAGTCATTTAACTTTGAAGTATTGGAAAACATGTATATCTCATTGTAATAGCTTCCTTTGATTTCTGACGTTTAAAGATTGTAAACATATTCTATCACAATAATTATATATTCATATAGATTTGCCTTTTAAGAAATCCAACAGCAAAATTTTGTTTTGGCATGGTTTTCTGGGATGAATATCACTCCCAATAAAATACATCTTACATGATTGTTCTTCATAAATTACACTAGTTTACAGCATTTTTGAACTCGGTAAGGTGATGATCATTTCCAATGCAAAATCCTACGCTGAATTCAATGCCGTGGTCAGAAAAAATTAAAGTAGAGCCATTTTTGAGATATACAAAAATTTTGATTCTTTGGAACTAGTGCACCAATTTTAAATCTTTTTTTATGAAAATGAAGCTAAATAAATTTGCTAGAATATTATGTCTTAATTAAAAAATTAATTTTGAAGTCATTTAAAAATTTACAGCATTTTTTTTTATTTTTCCTGCGAATTTTCCATAAAAATCTTATTTTAATCAACATTTTTAATGGGATAAAAAGATTCAAAAAATCATTCCATAATTTATTCTTAAAGTCCATTCAAAACTGGAGAAAATGAGCCTTTAATGGATGAAATCGGTTGGAAATTGTCGAAGTTATGAGCATTTTTGTAAAACACTTAAAAATGTTGCTGAAATACAACAGCTTTAGAGTTCCTTTTCTAGGTGTCGTTGTAAGCATCCAAATCGCATGTAAAGTTTTCATGGGAGATTCTTATCTCTACATATCAATTTGATTAAGGCATATCAGGATTTAAAACCGAGTTGATACAAAAGAAATTTATTTAGGTTTTATTAAAAATGATTGAGAATCGAATGACTTTGTCTTCGATGTTTTGAACTTGTTTCTCGAATCAGAAACCAACAATAGTCACCCATCATTGCTTCATCCCAAAACCCTTGGTAACGACGTTCCATCATCTTCATTTGTTGGTGAAAACGTTCGCCGTGCTCATCACTCTCGTCACCAAGATTTTCCGGGAAAAAATCCATGTGAGAATGTAGGAAATGTATCTTCAAAGACATATTCACACCTGTGTTCAGTGAAATAAAAGGATTTGAAATTAATTATATGTAACAAACACAATATTTTTGATTAATACCTATTTTCTCATAATTTTTGAGCAATTCATCGACGGCTTCCTCATAATCTGGGCATCTGAAATTTCCTAAAAAGGTTGTGACAACACGCTGGAACGATTTCCACGCTTCTTCCTCATCTGGTGTCAAAACTGTATTGAATGCGGAATCATTGAGCAGTTTTTTGATCTGTGGGCCAACAAATACACCTTACTTTATCTTTGCGTCAGATAAATTTGGAAATACTGATTTCAAGTACTGGAATGCCGGCCCTTCTTTTTGCAACGCTTTGACGAAATTTTTGAATAGCCCAAGTTTTATATGTAGTGGTGGAAGTATTATGCGTTCTTTTACCACAAGAGGATCATTTTTAACGTTGTCTTTACCAATTGTGAAATTATCCCGTTTTGGCCAATCTTTTCGGACGTAGTGTTCCTTACGAGCTCGACTGTCCCATTTACACAAAAAACACATATATTTTGTGTATCCCTGTTGCAATCCAGTCAACATGGCAACCACTTTAAGATCGGAACAAATTTTCCAATTGTGTTGATTGTAATTTATCAAATTGAGCAATAGAGCCATTGATTCATACGTTTCCTTCATATTAACGGCATGAGCTAATGGAATAGAAGGTTTCTCATTCCCTTGATGCAGTAAAACGGCTTTCAAGCTCAACTTGCTGCTATCGATGAATAAACGCCATTCAGCTGGATCATATGGCTCACCAAACTCTTCAAACAAGCCGTTTATGTCATGGCAAAAACATGCCTTGTCCTTTGTAGAATAATATTTGTCAAATTTCTTGTGACGATTCCTGTGACAAGAAATTTTGACCTCCTTGCTCAGCATGTTGTGTTCTTTCAAGCGTGATGCCAGCAATTCGGATTTCTCCTTCGATAAGTCGAGATCTCGCACCAAATCATTAAATTCGGATTGTGTAAACAGTTTTGGGTTTCTTTCCAATTCCACCTCGAAGTCTTCCTCGCATTCCTCCTTGAGTTCCTCCTCACTTTTTGTAACGATTCAACAGAGGGCGCTCGTTTTCGCTTTGGATAAACAGGATACGGGACCGAACTTGAATGTGGAACAGGTTTTGTCATAGAAGCCACTTGTGGATACTCAACTGTTTTGTGACGTCCTTGTTGCTTAACTTTTGTCAAGCAGAAATAACAATCCGTTGCATGACAAAACGGTCGACGCCATATGGTGAGCATGTCAAAGGACAAATAGCGACTGACAGATAACAAATAAGTGAGTTAGTAAGTAAGACATTAACACTTATCAAAAATAGATGAAGTAAGATAATGTGGATCAGGAAAGAACAAAGCACTACCATGCTGTACATAAATTGTTTATATGAAAGTTATTCAAAAAATCAATTTACCTTGCGCCTGACATCCACGTTTTGCACGAACTACATAATACTTTTGGAATCCACGGTTCGTCAAAGTCTCCAGGATCAATTTTAAAATAAAGCCTGTATGCAGTTTGCAACGAAGCAGTGAAATTGACCGATTTTGTAAATATATAGTTGCCACACGCGTAACAAAACTTTTGAGGATCATTTTTACACTTGAATTCACGTTTTGTCGTATACATCGTTAAGCAATGTTGAAGAAAGAAAGCTGTCAAATTGAGTTGGTTGCGTTAGGTTCTCGCCGAGCGGTCTCACAAACACTAGCGTAAATTATATTGTTGAAAATATCCCATTTAATTTTGCGTGACAGCTGGTAGTGTTAGTGAAATGCACCGTATGCGTACACGTCCGCAGAAAGGCTTACTGGAAGTGGTGCATGAACCTAGGAGCGGCCAATCTTGGAACATTCAATTTCCATGATTTTACAAAAAATTTCATAACTTCGACAATTTCCAACCGATTTCATCCATTAAAGGCTCATTTTCTCCAGTTTTTAATGGACTTTAAGAATAAATTATGGAATGATGGTGAAATTGGTGCACTAGTTCCAAAGATATTGACATTTTAGTAATCGTACTTTTGTCCAAAATTCAAAAAATCAAAATTTTTGTATATCTCAAAAATGGATCTACTTTATTTTTTTCTCACCACGGCATTGAATTCAGTGTAGGATTTTGCATTAGAAACGTTGGTCAACCACTAAAGTTCACACTTTTTATGTTGTTTTGTAAACTAGTGTTATTGAAACAATTTTCAACGATGTTATCGTACACTCATTAAAATGATTAGTCGAACTAAATATAACTAACAACAATGATACTGTATTGAATAATCCTTGTTTGTTATTGTTCCATAGAATAAGGGGTTCCGGAAAAGAATGTATTGAGATTGAAAAAAATTATTCTACTGCAATATTTACTTTGCTAAGATTCTAATTGTTAGCCTTCTACACACACTTAGAAATTATCGCCGACTTCGGTAATTTTTACCGAAATCTGAACAGCTGAACAACTGTTCAGTAATAGCTACTTTGAAACTAAATCTCTACTAAAATGACAAGATTTGATCATTTAAACAAGGTTGAACATGTTTTGAAACTATTTTCAAATTCAATTGCCTTTAAAATGAAGGTCAAAGTTTTACCGAATGTTCGCTTGTTCTGATTTCGGTAAAATTTACCGAACACGGAAACAAAATCTTAGTGTGCACGGCTTATTCAGATTCCAGCACTAGTACTCGAACTTCATGAACCAATTCCATGAACTCATATAATGTAGTCGTTGTTTTACTGCACACAGGAGCATTAAGAAAGATTTGAATTTTTATACACTCTAGCAAAACGAGCATAACGTTGCACTACATTCCATGTCGGGAGAGCTGTTCTTACTTCTTGCTAATTGAACGAGCTCAATCTTGAAGTCAGCCGTGGCCCAGTGGTATCGAGCGCAGACACCGAAAGCATCACACCTCAACAGTTCTTGATCGAATCCCAAATCAGCTACATTAAAAAAAGACACAACTGTGAAAGCTCCCACTGCCTGATTTTTATTTTTCGATCTATTTTTAGAAATCGATTAAATGTATATGTCTAAAGAAGATGATTTTCACATAAACTTTACTTCGATTAATTTATGTCACATATATTATACTGTGGTGAAATGTAAAGCTTATGCTTATGGGTTTCAAATCCATTTCAGTTAATTATTACAATTTGACAATTTGACCGATTTTCATTTATCATATGACGATCATATAAAAGTTACCAAATTTCAGCATTGTAAATGTATCAAATATTCATATAGAATTTACCTGACACATTTTCAATTATATCATTTTCATTGGATTTTCTTATAGCGCAAATTTATTAGACTTCCACAGGAATATGTCATATTGGTACAGTGTATACCCCGGTTGGTATAATTCTATTTTGTATAACTGCCGCTTGGCATAATGATCATTTGGCATAAATGTGCTGCATAGCAAAATACATTTTAATATTACATCCAAGAGGATGCACTTCAATCATGTCGAAAATCTCATGTAATTTTTATGGCCACAAAAATATACAAAAGAAGTAAAAGCAGCGTAATGTCAGTTCTTGCACTGTATTAATGTAAATTTCATTAATTTTGGAGCACTGAAACTATTTTAAATAAGTGTGATTACATTAGCAAAAATCACCATCTTAGTGTCTTAGTGTTGTATGGGACCGAGCTCTCAATTTGTTGGTTTAGTGTCAAACAGTGAAGCGGTTATTTTGCTTAAATTTTGATTTAAAATCGAGATGGAAGTAAAAGGGATCGAAAACGAATCTCTTTCAGATGATGTATAGTAATCGATATGCACTCAAGTCTTCTTTTTTCACGAGGTACACTACCGATCATAAGTTTAAGGACACCCCCAAAAAAACCATGCAAATATCTTTTGTTCAATGATCTCTCATTTTACGTTCAATTTTCGATCTCCAAAGGTTATTTGAATGGTATGAATGGTATAGCATAAGTGTTCTACTACTACTTTTATTTCAAAATTTGGCCAACCCAATTCTGAGAAAATCAGTCACGATTCTTCAGAGTGAATTTTGAAAAATATTGTAACTTTGGGTGAACTTTTAGCACACAAAATTTGAAAATTATATTGAACAAATGATCTAAAGAGAGCGAAAATTGGACGTAACATGACAGAGATATGAACATAACAAATTTGTCATGTTTTTTTGGGTGTCCTTAAACTTATGATCGGGAGTGTATACATAGCGTGTTTTAAAACCGCGTTTTTCCAAAACCATGTAATAACAAAACCGTCGTAAAAAAAACTGAGCATTGTGCACCCAAATTTAGTCTGAATGATCTTCTAAGCCCTGATCACCTAGACAAGTTTTTCGTTCATGATAAAGTTCTTCTGGAGGTAAACACATTCCGGATGCTCAGTTTAGTTTTAGGAAACTGGATTGCCTTTTCATGAAAAATATACATTTACACATTAAATCTCAAATTTTAGTAAACCTTCATCCAGCCAACGTAGGGTAGAGCACTACTTCGTCGTAATCGCCCATTCCCGTTCTATAGATCAAAAACGATCAATAATATCAATGATTTCACCATGCACAATTCAATAATAGGTTTGTTCCGATGCGTTAGTTCATTAGCTACAACATAAATCCTGTTAGAGCGCATTGTATGAATATTTAAGCTCAGTGTTCTCAAAATAAAAGAAGCGCTCCTAGCCAATTCCTCTTTTTCTACGTTTATCCGTAGTACGAAGAGAATCTAATGGCGTTTGTTTTAATGCGTTAGGACGGAATTGAAACTCGTAGAACGAATTTAGAATCAAGAAGCAGTATTAGATTTTAAACAGTATCTCAATAATGTGACTCTTTATCAAATCCAACGGTACGTACGGAAAGGTGGATAAATTTAGAAGTCATCTTTGACAGAAATATTCCATTTTTTGTTTAAACTCGTTCAGAAAAGAAAGGTAAAGTGCGGGTTGTGCTTAATTCAACGGAAAATAAATCATCAAAAATCTTATTTGCAAAAAAATATCGATTACAAAATTAGATTATTGAATAACTCTATTATTTTCCTATCAAATATGAAATGATGAAAGAGGTTGCTAACAAGATTTCTAGTTTTGATTCATGCTATAAGACTTTTTGTATGGTTCTTCAGATATTACAAAGCAAAATTCAGATATTACAAAGCAAAATTCAGATATTACAACGCAAAATACACTTTTATGATATCCTCTGAAAATATCAGCTTATTTGGTGAGAAAATAAAAGAGCTATTAAATTTTTAATTTTCTTGATCGATTTTTTTTGCAAATCCTTTGGTTGGATAAAAGTTAAAACTGAAAAAAAAATGTTAAACAGTTCAACTAAAAAAGTACATTTTAAGATTTTCATACTTATGTTTTTCTTCATAAATTTGTTGGGCCTCAATGGCCTAGAAAGTTTATGTTTGAACGTGATTTACACTTTAAAAAATGTTTTAGACCCCTATTGAACATTTCTATACTAGCCGCATATGAAAAAGGGTGAGCCTAACCTTTCATTTGGTACGTTTTTCATCGATACTGATTTTTTTATAGTAAGGTTTTCTTTCAGAGACACCGTGATATAAATAAATTGCATTTGACGGTTGTTAAAATTTATCAGAGTTATAGTTGAGTTGAGCGTAAGACGACTGAGGTGAAGTATGATTGAGTTGACGATCAAATTAATGTTGGATTAACTAAAGATTTCTTCTAAATAACAATTCTTGTCCATGTGTCGATGACAAAAATTAATGTCCGTCCTCTACACGTCGTCACCGTTTCAAAAATACCCATATTGTAGGGTATTTGGCATTTATTTAAAAACCGGAAGTTGCCAACTTTAATTTAAAAATGGCGTCAAACATCGATTTCTGGCCTCTACATGTCATCCCCATTCCGAAATATGTGCCCATAGTATCCGGTAAACCCACTTGAAGTACACATTCAAGTTTATTTTTTTTTCCATTCCAAAATCGTCGTAAAAAAACATGTTATTTGAAGAAAACCGTGTTATTTCGAAAATCGTCGTAAAAAAACGTGTAAGAAAAAACTAAACCTTGAGTACTACATCAACCAGTCATAAATTTTGAAGCACATGTTGCAAAATAACAGCCTTCATCGAGCGACAAACAAATGAACTGTTCCGAGCAAAAGTGGTACATAAGCCATTTTTATAAATTTTTAAGTTTTTGCATAAACGGTATCAAAATGTAAGGTTCTACAAGAAAAATCACAAAAAAATTATGTTTGGTAGTTTAAACACAAGTTATGAACAATTTAATGTTTGATACATATCACAATAGCCATTTTGAAGCGAGGAAAAGTGGTACATGTCCGTATAGAATTTGACTTCTTTGGTTCCATAAAAATATATCTCGTGATCCTGGCCATATAGAACGTTACTATCTTTGGGAAAGTTATTCAGTAGGTCAAGACCTTCCGGATGTTGGGCTGATTAATTCAGAATTTTATCACTATGTGGCGCTAGTGTGCATGTTAGTTTCCTGTATAAGCTGTGTCTCAAGATCCTGACCATCTAAGAAGTTGGCGTCTTCGGCAAAGACGTTCTATAGGCCAACATCTGTAAGATGGTGGACAGGTTAGGTTAGATTTCTTCCACTACGAGCCGATAGCGTACATGTACTTGGTGTATAAGCTTTATCGTGTGATATTGATTATCTAGATAGTTGCTGTCTTCTGGAAAGTTATTCAGGTGTCCAATACCTTTCGGATGGTAGGCTTACTAGATGTATAAGCTATATCTTGAAATCCAAACCATTTGTATTCTAGAATGTTATTGTGGTATACAAGGGTTATCGGATGCAGCTGCAAACTAAAGGAAGGAGGGGGTTGACACATTTTGGTCCCCCTAATAATTTTCAGATTCTTATGTAAACTACATGTAAAAAGTGATTTTGCACTCCCCCTCACCCCCCAAAATGTTTCAACCTAGTTGGCGCCACTGAGTTTGTATAAGAATCTGAAAATTATTATCTCACTACGTGGTGCTAGTGTACATGCGAGCTTGGGCGAACGGGGACCGGAAATCGATGTCCGAAACTGTTTTGGAATCCAAGGTGGTTGTCCTCGGGTTTAGAAAAACTGTAAAATGTCTAAAAATTTTTTTTGTTGATTGAAGTTAATATAAAAAAAATGTATTCAAATATCGGTTTTAGCCGGTTTTTGTGAAAATGAGTACGTTGCACACGGCCAATGAGATTAACTCAAATTTGAGTTCAGTTCACTCAAAATCGTCAAAACTTCATTAACTCTGAGTTAAGACTGATTTAAATTTTCCGAACTTTTGTTTCATAACTTGCAATCGATTTGCAAAATAAAACAACAATTCAAATTGAATAGATCATTCAACGAAATTTAATGCTTGTCGCAAATTGCTCTGGAGTCCTTTTTTAATAGGTTCTATGTACATAAGTCGATTCGCAATAAAGATACGTACAATCTTTAATGTAATATTTGAACTTTTGATTGCATGTATCAATATTGCTAATATACCGCTCAGTCGCAGTAAAAAGCAACTGATTGTTTGATAAACAGATGAACTTCAATTTTTGTAAACAAAAAATAGTAGGGCCTACCGACTAAGATTTTTGACGTAGAACTACGTCTTTGTCGACTATACTGGGGAGCAAATCAAAAAAACATGTGTGGTGAAAACGAGTGTTAGGTTTTAAACGCTTGTAACTTTGTCATTTATAGAAATTTTAATCCAAATACGCCAATATCGATAAGATATTACATTAAGAACCTGCTGAAATAAATATTTTTCCAATTTTTCTGTAATTATTTTTTTTTCAAAATGTACAAATGATAATTTTATCACTGTTTTCATGAAATAAGCCTTTTTCCCAAACCCAGCCATCATAAACGAATACCACTTGGTTGCACATCATTCTGATTGAACCTGAAAAGATATAAATCAGCGCTGCTATTTTGCTTCTGTTCGCTCATTGCCGTTTCGGACGGCGTGGCACTAGGTCCTGCAGCAAGTAGGGCCAAGTCAGCGGCTAAAGGTGGATCACGGCGTGACCACAATGAGGAATGCGATACAATGAGGAATGAGGAAAAGCAATGTATGATCCCCCCTCAACAACCTCTCCCCCCCCCTCAAAAACCTCTCCCACCCAACAATAACCCGAAAAAGACATGGACTTTGACGATCACTTTTTCCGGGAAATAAATTTTAAACAAACCACAATTATTAGTAAAAACAGAAGTTTTTCCCCACACCAAAACTTTCAAATTTGAGAAAAAATTTGCTTGAAAGACATATTCGATGATATGTTAACTTGGTGAATTACACACAACTGACTGTAAACATATCTGGTACTCCTATATATGCAATTATATTAACATCCAAAGTCCATCCTATTTTTCATATTCTGCGCAAAAGAAACTTTCTGCTCCGCCCCATTCATAAAAAAAACTGCGGGAAATCCTGTCAGGTGCGGTTGCACATCGTTCTGCTTGAACCTGAAAAGATATAAAAGAGCGCTGCTGTCGTGTCGTACATTTGACATTGCACAGCCGAGCTCGGTAAAAAAAACTAAGTACACTGGAGTCGTTTTTTACGCGGGTGATACGTCCCGCGTAAAAAAAAACCGCGTAAATTCCGGAATCCGCGTAAATTCCGAAATCCGCGTAAAAAAAAACCGCGTAAAAAAAACCGTGTAAAAAAACCGCGTAAAAAGCGACTATAGTGTATAATGATAAACCGCGTAAATTCTGATATCCGCGTAAAAAAAAACCAAAATCCACGTAAAAAAAAAACCGTGTAAATTCCGGAATCCGCGTAAAAAAAACCGCGTAAATTCCGAAATCCGCGTAAAAAAAAAAACCGCGTAAAAAAAAAACCGTGTAAAAAAAACCGCGTAAAAAGCGACTCTAGTGTATGTAGGATTACCTCAATTGGTTTACCACATACTATCTGTGGGTTTACAATACATTTGAGTATTATCGTAAACTGTAACAAGAGGAATACATCGAACAGAGTCTCTAAACAAATATTACTGTACACAGTTATAAACAAGCTTAATGTGCTTTTAAACTGCCAAGTTAACAGATGGTTTTAATTTGATGGTGAAAAATTAATTTTCTATACTTAAGGTTCTACAAAGGGTAAATAATTTGTTTTCGCCTTTTTTTTTAATATTCTTCCATCATCATTTCCTAAAGGGATTGGTAAAATTCAGTTCAGTGCCAAACCTGTCCAATATCAATGGTGAGGAAAGTTCAACCATCTCTTTTCTTCCTTCATTTCAATACAACAGCAAATGTGATGTCACTCTACCTAGTGCATAAGGATGTTGTAGACAAAACATTCACATTTCCAGACCACGCTGTGAGAAATTGTGTTTACACTCCGTGGGGGTGGGGGTAAGCACTCATTTTAGTATACATTACCCATTTCGGTAGAAACGAATGAAGTCCCAATGAATGCTTTATGTAAACATTGTTTCGTCCAGGAAGAATATTAAAAAAAAAACATGATGATAATTCTGTATTTATTGATACCAACGAACTATTTGTTAGAGTTCTATACCTAATCAACTAGCTATAGATTTCGACATCCAGGTCATTACGTAACCGTTTCACTTCTAAAAACACATTTTAAACTTACTGCGCAAAAACCGCCTGACCATTTACCCAGAATCTTCCTGTACAAGCTGTATCTCGAGATCCTTGCCATATAGAAGGTTACTATTTCCAGCAAGGTTGTTCAGGTAACCAAGTCCCTGCGGATGGTGGTCGTATTAGTTCAGAACCTTCTCACTACGTGGCGCTAGTGTGCACATGAACTTTTTGTATAAGCTGTATCTCGAGATCGTTTCCATATAGAAAGTTACTGTCTTTATCCAAGTGACACTAAAGTGCACATGAACTTACTGTGTAAGCTTCAAAGGCTGTAACAATGCCAAATACCCCACAGACGACGTGTAGAGACCGGAAATAGAATTACAAAAAAAAATGGAAGATCCAGTTTTGGATACTAAATGGCATCATCATTCATTTCCGGCCTCTATATGTTGTCGCAGTCCCGAAAATACACATACAAATTTCACAAACCAAAAATCGCCATCTTTTATTCCGACATGGCGTCAATCAACTATTTCCGCTCTACCTACCGACATATTTTTACTCTACCCACCGCCTACATCGGAGGATACTTATATTCAGGGTTGCTTCCACTCACTTGCTATAAAAAAATATTTTTCGGAATTATGCAATCATTAGATGTTATAATGGTATGTTCTACTTTTAAGTAACAGGTAGAGGGTGTTAAGTAGGGGAATTTACGTATTCTCGTCAATCTAAGCAGCGTCTGCACTTCTACTAGCATTTTCTCAGCGTCACGCACATATATGATGTGTATGTTTGTTTACATTCATCTGCTGCTTGCTTTTCTATCCATTCCAATCGACAGAATTTTTCAAAACGTTTTGAAAGCGTTTTTACAACGCTCCAAACTTCTCAGGTGAGTGTGACTATTGTCGGCAGCCTCTTTTTCTTCGGCAACCTTCCCATTAGAACTGCGTGTTAACCAGCTGTTCTATTATCGGCAACTCGAAATCAACTCCATTTTGTAGTGCGTATGCTTTATTTGAAGAAAAATGTAGCATTACTGGATTGCTCGATCGTTCAAATATAATCAGATTGAAGCTGAAAGGCTAAACAATCGTTTGGACACATTCAGGGAAGTGCGTTGATGGGAAAACATAGTGAAATTAACGTTTAAATTTTGGTTGCCGAAAACAGTCAATGGGTGCCGAAGCCAACATTTACCCTATGTGTTTGATTATTATTATTTAGCTTTATTTAGGAGGCTTTCAGCCTTAGGCTGGTTCGCCTCCACCTATGTGTTTGACTCATAAAACCTGTCAATTTCGCTTTCAGAGCGTTACAATCAGCGATCTTATGATTCGTGAGCGTTCACTCTGAGTGAGCGCTCACGAGTCGTAAAATCGCTGATTGTGACGCACTGACAGCAATTATGAAAGATTTTATGTGTCAAACATATACTTCATGACCTCTTCTTGTAACTAACAAGTACTAATTAAGCATTATACTATTTCACGATTTCATAATTCCGAAAAATATCTTTTTATAGCAAGTGAGTGGAAGTAACCCTATAATATATTCCCAGCAGGGGTTGAAAAAGTCCACAAGGAGAAAATAGATTAGAATTTTCACCGTAAAACTGATATAAAACTTACCCCACTGTATGGAGCAAGATGAAACACACCATATTTGCATCCTCATTAAAAGTAAGTTTTTTGGATCTAAACTATAGTCTAATACGTTTTCCTGATAGAAGACGCTTTCGTGATACGTTTGATGCCAAAAATCCGGTTTATGTTACTTTATGATTTTTCCAGAGAGCCCAAAGTTCAACTTTGAAAAACCCGTTTCAACTTGCCCCGGTGTACCATAACTTTTACGATTGTTTCGATTTTTCCAGAGGAATTTATTGCACTCCTAAAACTTCAGAAAAGTCCGAAAGTGTGAAATTCTTACAAAACTCAGATAGCTACGGGAACAAAAGATAATCTGGGCCACTGTGTCAGAAATACAGCGGAAAAAATGCATGACTCCGAAACGAAGCGTTTCCATGACTTTATATGTTTTCGGCGAAGTTTATCATTGTAATAAGGAAAATAATACCACAGACAGACATACAAATTAGTACCGTTGTAATTCTTTAATCTAGTACCTCAAAACGTACAATTTGTGGTACTAGCTTAAATAAGTACAACGGTAGTACAACAGTGAACTTTGTATGTCTGTACAAGGTATAAGGCTAGAATCCCCCACACTAACAGATGCGATCACATATTTGTTGTTGCTAGGGAAACCCTGCTAATGGCATTCAAAGGAGACGCATCATACATTATGATTCGTCCTCTGAAGAAATTGGCCAGAAAAACGTCCTTCTACTGTTGCATTACATTCTAGCAAAGTTGAGAGGCACGTTGTCCTGTCGGTTGTTTGGCATTCCATTCTCATTACTTATTGTCGTTGATTCGGCATGTGGCACTTTGTGTTTCTGTTCCGAATAGTAACACTTATGGCATGGAACGTGCTCTGTTCGTTGTCCGATGTTGGCGTAGCTGTTCGGGCCGGTCGTCGTGGCGGTAGCATAAATTCCGTTCGGGGTAGAAAGAGATGGAAAGCATTTTCACCCCAACCGGCCAAACCTAGCGAGGGTGCTCATTTATTTGTTTTCAAATTTATTTAGATTAGTTGTCCCGTAGAAACGTTATGAAAATGTAGTGTAGTCGACCGTGTTGTAGTCTGAAGAACCTGGAAGTTTAGTGTTTTTGTCGATGGATTTTCATTTGATGGCATAATGAAATTGGAGAATTTCTCCAAATAAGTCAAATTCGGAAAATTATACTATAGCCTGGAAAGTTAAAAAGCAACGTATGTGTGGACAGCAGATGTCACTGGATTAGTATTTTAACATCGGTAGCAGTAATAGTGCCAAAAAGATCTACGCTTTTACTTGGGCCGATTTATTGTGCCCTTTAAAGGAAGCTCATAGATATTCAATCTCTCAAATCAACGTATTCTTCAATAGTTTACACGTGAAGAATCATCGTCGCACAAAGGGCAAACCGGTCATACGCAGTCGATTGTCAGTTCAAATATTCAAGAAAAAACAGTGAAACATACATCTGTTTTAATTAAATTATTCGGCAATCTAATTGGAATCACCGAAAACAAACAGAACCTAATCAATCATGGTCGTTGTAGCAGGATACAAGATAAAGCTACCGCACTACCACTTGCTGATACCATACAAAAAGGTACGTGTACATTAATTTCACCTTGTCAATTCGCTGAAATCTCCCCCACCACTCTGGGCTGTGAAAGTTAGAAGATAATCAAATAGAACTATTTTGCGTTTACATATAACTAAACAGAACAAAAAACAGCAACGTTCATCACACTCTTTGTTTGGGAGGGGTGGTTAGCGATAAACTGTATGCCATACCGGCAAACCCACCATAACGAGTGGCGTTCCTCGACAGGTACACGTGAGCATGATGCATTGTGTTTTGTTGCGAGTTTTGTCCATTCTGTTAAACGTTCAACCATTTCCCCAAGTACGAATACTTTAAGGTGCGTCAATGACTCCAAAGGAAAAATAATGTGGGGTTGTGTACAAGACGCTACCGCATGGTTGACGTACGGTAAGTTGTTTAGAGAAATTCTGGTGCATTTTTCTTTATATTGATTTAAAATACAATAGAAGTAAGCTATGATTTTGGTCCTACATATACATATTTTGGATTTCATACTTAGTAAGACTTGGTTAAATTCAGATCCTCATAAAAAATCGAATGGGTGTCCACGATGAAATTGCCACACTATGAAATTGCTCTAACTTTTTAACCGTTGGGTAGAATTTAATGAAAATTTGGGTGGAAAGTCCTGTGATCAAAACTCGCGGAAATGGAGTCGAAAGAACAGCTCGTGCGTGATAAAATCTTGCGCATTCATCACGAGAACAAGGATCTCTCGCATCGTTCCATCGCTAAAACGTTGGGAATCGCGAATTCCACGGTGTCGCGAGTGATTAAGCGGTTCGAGGAACGGTGACCACCGATCGGAAGCCCAGAAGTGAAGGAAAAAGTATTCCGTACAACACCAAAAATCACAACCGCGTAGTTGGGGCCTTCAACCGAAATCCGAACGCCTCCGTTAGGGATGTGGCTAAGAAGCTGCACCTAAGCCGAAGTTTTGTCCAGAAGGCCAAAACTAAGGCTGGGCTTCGAACGTTCAAGGTACAAAAGGCCCCTAATCGCGACGAGAAGCAGAACAAGTCCGCCAAAACCCGTGCCAGGAAGTTGTACCTCAACATGCTGACGAAAGTTGAATGCTGCATCATGGACGACGAAACATATGTGAAGGCCGACTTCAAACAGATCCCCGGCAACCTGTTTTTCACGGCCAAGGATAAGTTCAGCGTTCCGGAGCATGTCCGCACTCAGAAGATGTCCAAACTTGCGAAGAAATTCCTGGTTTGGCAAGCCATCTGCACGTGCGGGAAGCGGAGTGCACCTTTCGTTACCCAGGACACGATGAACGGACAGGTGTACATAAAAGAGTGCCTCCAGAAGCGGCTGCTTCCTCTCCTGAAGGCCCACAACGTCCCAACAATCTTCTGGCCGGATTTGGCCTCATGCCACTACTCCAAGGACGTGCTGAAGTGGTATGCGGACAAGGTCAATTTCGTGCCGAAAATGTTCAACCCTCCCAACACTCCGGAGCTCCGCCCCATCGAGAAGTACTGGGCGATTATGAAGCAGCACCTTCTTAAACGACCTAAGGTAGTGAAGACAGTCGAGGAACTGAAGAAAGTATGGGTTTACATGCAAAAAACGGTTGATTCACAGGTTGTGCAGAATCTTATGGCCGGGGTTAAGGCCAAGGTGCGGGCATTTGCGTATGGACTGTAAATAAAATACGAGTAAAATGGTAAAATGAAGTTTAATAGTTATTTCTCAATCCCTGAAAATTTGATGGCAATCGGATGAAAACTCGAATTTTGCGAATCAATTTTGAGTGTGGCAATTTCATCGTGGACACCGTTTATTCTATTACATTTGGTTCTTAAAAAGCATTCAGATATGAAGGTAGGGCTTTTTTCTGGTGATTCTTTGAAGCGTCCAACAATAGTCTTCATGATGGCTGATATTCCCTATCATTTCAAGATTTCTAGAGCACAAATCTTGGACGCTGTTCGGACATCACTCATGAAATTGGAACTCCTTGTGTACTACACTGCAGCAAACGTGAAGTTCCAGTTTCATTGTTGTATGTTTTGTGAGAGCTGATATCTGTGCTCTTGAAATTTTGAGGTGGTAATGAGATTGACCAGAAATAAGGCTTCCACAGCGATTCACCTTTAGAACGCTAAAAAAATGTACACAAAAAACGGGGTGAAGATTAGTATTGTAAGTCCATCCTACTTGGAGAATTATGCAATGGAACGGCTGCGCACTTCAGCAAAAAATTCGGGAAATTATAAGCCGTTCCATAGCATAATTCACTAAGTTAGGATGGACTTACATAGCTAATCTAAAAGCACATTTATAGGCACCGTCTGATAATTTCAGTGCTTGGTACTGAAATCTGTAATCTGCCATAAGGAAATCACTTTTTTTCGACTTTTTTTTTCGAAAAAAATAACATCAGTTTGATTTGTATTCTTCTCCTCTACTAACAATTTGCATTCGCCGTCAACCCAGTCATTTCTTCGGTCCGGGATCGCAGTACCTAGTGCCGCTCCAGCAGTACTACCTATGACGGAACGGATGTTCCTCCAGCCATCCTCAAGAGTAACTACGTCAAGCTGCTCTTCTGTGGCTAGTGCAAATTACAGCTGCTGCGCGTAATCCTGGGCAACTCCGGCGTCACGTAATTTCTCAATGTTGGGTCGAGGCGTTCGACTTCGACGGGTGTTATGCGTCGTCGAGAGTTTTAAGCGCATGCATACTGCAACTACCGTGGTAGGTAGTGGTCCGAATCTATGTTCGCACTGCGGTACGTGCGGACGTTGATAATGTCGGACACGAATTTCCCGTCGATAAGAACGTGATCGATTTGGTTTTCTGTGTGTTGGTCAGGTGTTCTCCAGGTGGCTTTGTGGATATTCTTGCGAGAGAAAAAAGTACTTCGGACTACCATACACCGAGAAGCTGCAAAGTACACGCATCGTTTGCCGTTGTCGTTCGATACGGCATGCAGGCTGTTTGACCCGATTTCCGGTTTATACATTGCCTCCCGTCCTACCTGAGCGTTCATGTCGCCGATGGAGTCCCGTTCCGATCAGCCATCGTACACATGCTCCAGCTGCGCATAGAACACTTCTTTTTCGTCGTCGGGTCTCCCTTCGTGTGGGCAGTGCAGGTTGATGGTGCTGTAGTTGAAAAAACGGCCCTTAATACACAATTTGCACATCCTGGCGTTGATCGGTTGCCAACCAATCATGCGTTTGCGCATCTTACCCAGCACTACAAAGCCGGTTCCCAGCTCGTTGGTGGTGTGACAGCTTGGTAGCCGCTCGATGCCCGCTTTTCCATACCTCTTGTCCCGTCCAGCAAAGTTCCTGCAGTGCTACGACTTCGAAGTTGCGTGGTTGAAGTTCGTCATATATTAACCTATAGCGGCCTGGGAAACCGAGTGATTTGCAGTTCCATGTTCCGAGTTTCCAATCGTAGTCTTTATTTTCTCGCGTAGATATGTGCCGATTGTTCCGATCCGTATTTTTTTGTTCGGTATTTGCAACTTAATATTTTTCCAGGGAGGCTTTTAAGGCCTGCGCCAACCCTCTGCCTCGTGGAGGGACCATCGTGCCAGGTCTGTTTAAAGTCCCACGCTGGCACTTGAACGATGCTCAGTCGCTCCTAACATGGAGAACAGACGCCGTTTCGAGCTGAACCTCCATGAAGAAACAGACACTCGTGTTTGGTGAAGCATTTCCTCTATCACCGTACTTTGGTTACCGCGCCAGTGTTCGCGTCGCATCTCTTCACTTTGCTATTGCCACTTGGCAACATTGCCCAGCCCAACTGTGTTCATGTTGTCTTTTATTATCATATGACTCGGGGAGGCGTGAGGTGCGAACTTGTAAGGACCAGAGCTAGGTATTCCGGTCCATCCAGGTTGTCAACTCACCACCAAGCCCACAGTAAAAAAGTAAAGCCCTGTCAATCTGTTTGGTTTAGAATAAAAAGCTATTAGAAGAAAATGTTATGTATTTGTTGTAGTTTGAAGATACAATATGGGTTTTACAATGTTTGATCGAAGAGTACTGTGCTTGTACATAGATGGAAGCGAAATTTTTTCCTCCCTTCAAATTTTTGGATTTTGCGTTGTTTCGGATTTTTTTAACAGTAAAGTGATATTGGTGACAAACGGATACTTGCATTACCTAAATCGGGTTCCACAGTGTGCGGATTGTGTCGCACGGCCAAGAGGTGTTTCAAGACTACATTCGGGACATTCCGTGAAAGCTCTACTACAAACCGGATTACCTCGTGCAGCGAACCGTTTACAATTGCGACTTCCCCTCTAACACATCAGGCCAGCTTGTTGGGTTCACTTGGCCAGATTTGGTGAGTTCGTTCTATTTTGTCCTTTATAATATTTTCATATTTAATTTCCGAGTACTAGTACTACTACTAGTGATACTATAAACATTTCCAACTCATTAAATACGTGGTTGAAAAGGTCCAGTACATTATTAATGATTCCCACATTGAAATGTTTTGGAGCGGGGCTTATCGTATACGAAAATAGCTTCGGAATGCTTCTGCACAAGCTGCTGGTCAACCTCACCGACTTCTTTTTATTCAGTATCTGGCCATTAACAACGTGTTCAAGGTATCATCCAAACCATTTGTGGAATAGTTCAATGAGTTGGGTTATCGTTCGTTTATGGTAATTTTTTATTAGGGTGTGACCAACTAAATTAAATGAAAATAGAAGAGCCCCTTTGTAAAATGTATTCCAATGCAGGCACCCGATGCTGGTTGTTGGTTTAATACGGTAGGATTGTATTCGGATACGATTTGCAACCATCGATCGAAGCATGCATGGATTTAGTTGGTTTTATCATGTTTGTTCTACGATTTTTTTTTATTTCAATGCTATTTCAATAATTTAGCACTTAAATATCTAATTCTACTTACCAGAGAGATTCTATTTATGCCAGAGAAGGAAGGGTTTCCGTTCGGCTATATTCCTTCAGCTATAGGAATGTTTCAGGTTCAGCTATAGGAAAGATGATGTTCCTGCGGATGGAACAATATATTGTTTTGATTGCTTCAATATGTAAAATTGTTCTAACAACTCACCTCAAACAGCAAAACTAATTGATTTAATTCAATCTCCGATAGGATGATCTTGCAGGATTGCATTCTCAGTTTGAATCATGTTTAAATATTGTTAACATTATTTGTTGATGTTTTGCTGGGAGCAACATATTTTTCATTTTGAAGAAATCTCAATAATTTTGCATTTAAAAAATTAGGATTTACTTACCATTCTTGCCGGCGCTACTTTTCTGTTCATATTTGCTTTCTTTTATTGAATAAAGCAAGTACAATAACACGTAAAACATAGTTTTCTTATCACAAACTTGAAAATATATGCAGTTTGACAGATGATTTCAAGTTCATCACCGCTACGATTGCAGCCCCGCTGTGGCCGGCATTAACTTGGATTTGTCAATAGTGAAATAGGAACTCTTCTCTTCATTATTAAACTAACATTAACGAGTTGAATGAAGACGACTTTTGTGTACAGCACCCAGGCTGAGGATTATAGGAGGCGCCAAAACCAGTGGACACTTTTATGGTCGCCCATCTGTGACAGATTTCTTCTCTTGACTGATGTGGTGGTACTTGATTGCGAACATAATAAGAACAACCATCGAGCTATGAAGACCTGGTTTTCATGGATTTCTTGCTTCATGGTCTGATCAAAATGTACAGAGGTACTGTTGATGTCTTGGAAACAAGCACGATTGGAGTTGAATAAAGACGGCCTGACCTGCAGTGTCATATACTCGTAGTACGAATTCATGAATAGAGTTTGAGTATTTCGGTCGAGCAACTGCAGTGCGACTACCTGAAAAATCCGGGAATCTCAGGTATTTTAATTTTTGGCGTGGAAACTCAGGAAATTTTAGGGAATTCTCATTAAATTCAGGGAAATATTTCTCAATCCTTATTTATAACTGCATTACAAACTATAATGATGTCACCAGCGAATCCAAACACATAAAGCAACCAACGATACAGACAAAACCCTTGCTACGACTACCACGACAAACTCTCTCTGCAACACAGCTCGATCGGAGTGGTAGAAGGATAATTATATATTGCTGGCCTGCTTTGTGGCAATATACACGGATGAGGACATAGCATGATCTGAATCGAAAAAGATATAAGAAAAAAATTCCATTAACACACGTGTATCATCTTCGGCTTTGCTTCGTGAAGCAGCTTTCCAACAATTTGCTCGTTTCCTTCTACCGCCCTGAGTGAGCAGTGTCGCACGGGCTGCTTGTCATGATACAGAATGAATAAGATTATATCATTATTGCTTTCCACTTCTGACATAGCGATATCATTCGGTTCGTTGATCGCTTGTCATTTTGTCATTTGGAGATATTTTTTTTTTGATTTCTTGGATGTCACCAATCATGTATGAAAGTGAAAAATGATTTTTTTTAAAGAAGGTTTAGACTTGAACAATTTAAATCCACGGAAAATTTCTTTGGACTAGAAACATTTTTTATAGATATGTCTTGGATCTTCAGGGTTCTGGGACGAATTCAGTTTCAAGGTTTCGCACTTTTTTTTCCTTTGCAACTGTCTTCACAGACGGCTTAGTCCAGTTTGGTCCATCTCACCATGTTTCGTACTTTTTATTCAAATTCAAGGTTTCAAAAATATGATCTTGGATCATTTGAGTATCGACGAATTCCGGATTTATTAATATTTTTAATATTCTAAACCAGAAAGATTTGCAAGGTTTCGTACCGCTTTTTTTTTGTAATGTAGAATTAGTTTTTGTTTAAGATCCCAGTCTTACAACGAAATCCAAGGTTACGGGCCATTTGAAATTTTTATCGGACTAGGAAACAGCTTAATTAAGATCATTTAATATCTAATCTAATCTAATCTAATCTCACACTAACGCAGCCAATACTTTGAAAGCATCCTGGAAAATGACGACTTCACGAATCCGTCATTTTTCTTGTCACCGGCCAGGCCAACTGCGCAGTATGTGCCGCAGAGAGGATTTCAAGGAGTCAAGTGATGTCAGAAATGAATATCTGAAACCACTCCACAACCTGAGATCAAGGGAAAGGAAGAAAGCGTGGACCTCCCGTACCAAACGCTTCCAGTTACAATTGAATAATAGTATTTATATGTTTTCGTTGGGAGCATAATTGCTATAAAATTTAATGTATGCTCCTGGTGTCTTTGGATGAACTTTTGGCATTTGAACCAAAAGCCAGGCTATTTCTGGGTTAACATTTGAAACAAACGGAACAACCATCCGTAAACGACAGCTCCAAACACAAACCCTTCAACCATCAAAAACACACCCACGAAATATAACACCAGCATCTGATAGAGCAAACTTTCTTTATCGAAAGGCCCCGACAGTCCGCGTGGGCACCATCTAAATTCAAAGAAACCCGCGTCAAAAGCCATTGCCCTCAAACGGTCGTTCCGCGAAAATCAATCCGTGTACCATGTCTCAAAACCATTCAGCTAATATTTCAAACTTATTAACGTAGACAATTTGAATTGGTTTCTATGGGGTAGCTGTTCTAGAGGAGTGTCTATGACTGCAGTATGGGACTTTGGTCTAAAAATGTCGGATTTTCATATTTATTCAATAGATCAATAGCACATGAATGTTAACAGATGTCGCTAGTATAAAAAAGTTACGGTGCTTTATTTTGTATGCAGAATATCGGAAAATGTTGATTTTAACGAAATATGGACCTTTTCTGAAAACAATATTCTGTGTAGGTGCTGGGTAATTTTTTTTACGCACACCCCTGCTAAATATTTTTTCGGTTTTCGCTTCCAAAACCGGCAAAATCGATATCTTTGGGAAATTTTTCAAATCTTCATACATTATTTTCCCGGTCAAATGTTTGCCCTTAGGATGGTGGTGCCATGCTTAAAGTTGCGATAGTGTTATTAAAATAGAAACAATGGTTTCATTTATTATAGAACCAAAGTTAAAAACTTCCACATCTATAAAAAATGCTGCCTATTAATGGATGACAAGTTTAACAATTTACTATGCAATTAAACCATAAAGATATAAATTTTCCAGTCTTGCACCAAAACTGTAGATTTACGTATTAAACTATAATCAGTAAGCAATCAGTTGTTTGAGAATAAGAACCTCTTTGGTCTATTTATTTTCCTTTTCGTTTTTTTGACCACCACCATTCCTCCATTTTCCTATGTGCAGACAAATTTCATTTCTTGCATTGTTAACAACAGCTTGACAGTTGTTGTTACTCAACGAGATGCGGTAGGAATTTGCTCATGTCACCTGTCTGCCACTGGCAATGGGCCGGAATTTTAATCGGATAATTTGATTACCAATAACCGCTCGCTCTATTCTGAGCTCCCATCTGATTCAATTTTCCTTTTCAACAGGAACGTGGACTGACCGGACTAAAGAATTTAGGAAATACATGTTATATGAACAGCATTCTCCAGTGCCTCAGCAATACGGCGTTCTTTATGGACTACTTTCAAGATGGATCATTCAGACAGAATCTCAATAGGTGAAAAAGATGGGTTTTTTTTTCATTATTATCGGACATGTTCAGGCCAAAGGGTCTCATAATTTGATGAAATTTTGCCCACATGTAGAGTTTATGATTATATGAAAGAAACATAATTAAAAAAAAATAATCTGGTTGAATGATTTTCCCGCAAAATTTTAGTTGAATTTTTCAGATACCTTAAAAATTCATAACTCATTAACCATGACATCGTATAAAATACGTTGTGTAGTAAAATGATAATGAACAATACATTAAAAATACAATCTGAGAAACATTTTACAAGAACATTTTCACGGTGGAGGAACATCGCAAGAAAAACAGAAAAACATCTTTTCTCTTTCTTGAAAATTTCTTATCTTTCACTGGTGAAAAATTCACAACGGTATCTCTTACCGTTTTTGAGTATTTACCGAAAAACTAATGACCGGTTACGTGCCATTCTAAGAAAATCCTGAAACAAACAAGAAAACGATAATTTTTCATAGCTCTCCTGGCTGGTTGTTAGTTCTTCGGTAAGTACACCACTCTGCAATTTTCACCACTTAAAGACAAGAAGTATTCAAGCATGAAACAAATCATTAGAAAAAATCCCATTACCCTGACACAATGATTTTCCATGATTTTCTTGCGATTTTCCTCCACCATGAAAATTTTCAGAGTATATTTTTTATAATTGCTGAGTTCTTTCTACAATGCGATGGTTCATGAGTTATGAATTTTCAAAGTGGATTATGTCCGGGAAAATCCAAAAATTTCAACTAAAATTTTCCGGGAAAATTAACCACCCTAAATTTTTTTGATTTTTTTTTTTCGTTCATGTAACTGTAATCTCTACCTATGGGCATACAATTCTGAGACCCTTTGGCCCATTTTGCCGATAATTAAAAAAAAAATCCGCAAGGTTAATAAGCGTGGAGTTATTTTTACTGATTTTTTTTTATAGGAATAACAAAACGCAAGGACGGATTGCGGAAGAAGTTGCAGCGGTAATAAAAGAATTATGGACGGGCCAGTATAAGTGCATTGCTAGTAAGAATTTAAAGGTAAGTGTATTACGGTGCGTCTCCATTGAAGTGTAGAAGTACTTCATTTGAAATGGAGACGCATTGTACAATGCCAATTGAATCAATTTTGTTTTCCCTCTTTTCAGTATGTCGTAGGACAATACGAGCGCCAATTTGGTGGGATCGAGCAGCAGGATTCCCACGAGTTCCTAACAATACTAATGGATTGGCTGCATTCCGATCTTCAAACAGTAAATATAACGGTGATTGCTTTGCGTAAAATTAACAAATGAGGGTCGTTTTAAAGTTTCAGTTATTGCAGATTAAGACGAGCATAGAAAATCTTCCGGCGTCCGAAAAAGCGTGGGTGGAATATTTTAAGGGAAAGGAAAGCTACATAGCGCACATGTCGTATGGCCAAATCAAAAGTACGGTCAAGTGCGTCCGCTGCGGGAAGGAAAGTGCAACTTATGAATCCTTTTCGAGTCTCAGCCTAGAACTGCCTTCGGATGCCAACAAATGTCAACTAAACGTGAGTAGCGTTACCGCACAAATGGGATTCTATAGAAAAGGGTTCTTTGCATCAAAGCTCCGGAGGGTTTTCTTCTACTTTCTGTTCCACACTTTAAATGAAGACTTTCTTATCTAAGCCTATCATTACGCACAGTGTTCGGAAAATTGTTCTCAAATCTCATTCATTGAGCCTCCTTGCGAGAATAAACTCGCGTGCAAATGCGGTAAACAAAATTCACGCTTGTGATTCTCATGCATATTCACACATTCACACTCACAACACCGAAAAATTATTCCATCTTTAAACTCATAAAAACCACTCAAACGTAAATTTATAGCATGCTTATGCATGTTTTTTTAGGTTTCAAACCCCTGATGCACAAACAATAGTAATAACTATCAATAAATCCAAAATATATAGAAATGAATTTTTGAACCTGAAAACTCATGTTTGATTTTTGCAAGGCAAAACTCATAGGCGCATAAACTTATGCATGTAATTTGAGTTTTTTCAGTATTCACTCGGGTGTCGACAAAAGCAGGCCACTCTCGATGTGTGCCACGCGATCGTCTGTTTTCTCGGCAGCAACCATTGTGTGGTCCTTCTCATTGTTCTTCATCAGCAGTTCTTTCGGTCGATGCGTCGTCGACTTTTAAAACCAACCGTTTCGTGATGAGTGTGTGAGTGTTGACCACGTTTTGCGTCCATTGCTGCAATGGAAGCGCTTTGCCCCACGATGGCGTAACTGCCATACAATGAAACCACTGGAAGCGACTCCAGTTCTGATGGAGGAGGCTTTTTGGATAGCGGAAGATAAAGTATTTATTGTGTTGAATCTTTTGACTATAGTTTTAAGATGTATTGTATAGTGACCAAAAATCCTCGGCTCTGTAAAGTTAATTCGTTTGAGGCTTATCAAATAAATTAATAAACAACAAGTGGAGTTTTTGAGTTTTTCAGAACACTGATTGCGCACAGCGCAATCGATGCCAAATCTGATCTTCTTTCTAGCATTTGAGCTCATTTGGCTGCAACCTAAAACTGCACTCGTCCTTTGATGTTTAAGTCGTAACTATGAAAATTTCGTTACAGATAGTACTCCTTGCAATGGAACAATTTAAGTTGAAAGGTTTTATCGAGGTGAACACTTCACTTTTCCACTAGTAATTTCCATAATCATAACTTCAAAGGGCCAGGATTTACGGATACTATCAAATGGGCTCAACCTTCGGAAAGATGATGAGGATCTGATTTGGAATCACGTTGAATTTCTACCATCCTAAGACTTATTAGGTGTTTCGAACTGTTCTGATAGCGCTCATCGCCAGAGGGCGAGCCACCTTAGATCGTATGGGCTTGCATAATCGACTTGAGAATGTATGGTAAAATTCACTTTTGAAAATCAATACATTGCAATGCTTGCTTGACAAATCTATGTCTACGACAAGGTCTGTTCCGGGTTTTCCATTCACTGATGCAAAAACAACAGTAAGAACAATGCATAACGCTAAATTATCGAGCAATTAATTTATGAACCCGAGGCCGGTTTTTATTAGATTCAAGCTGACTTAGTGAGTGCGAGTGCGTTAAAATGCATGAGAATCTCAAGCGTGGGATTTGTTTGCCAGATTCGTTTATTCTCTCAGGGTGGCTCAATGAATGAGATTGAGAACAATTTTCCAAACAAGGAGTGCGAACATAGCATCAAATACTGTTTAACATACGTACCTTATGTTAAATTTTACCTTTTAACTTAACATTTTTAAAGTGGATTGAGATTTTTTTTCATTTTTTATGCCACTTATTTACACTTTATTTTACTAGATACTGATCAAGTCCAACATCTTCGGACGAAGTATGCATTTATCTGTTACATGCTGCAATTAGAAGGGAATTCTCAATCCTTTTCAGAAGCTCTTCATTCAACACATAGTTACATATTTTATTATGCCTAAAATTCACCACTCTCCCATGCACCACAGGACTGCTTGGAGATGTACTTTGATGGCGAACGTATACGCGGATGGAACTGCCCCCAGTGTAAGAGCAATCAGGATGCCATCAAGAAGCTAGACATTTCTAGGCTGCCTTCGATTCTGATCGTTCACTTTAAACGGTTCTACGCCGATCCGGATGCCATTTCCACTGTATATAAAAAGAAGCAGAACTATGTAAAATTCCCGTTGGTTGAATTGGACATGTCACCGCATGTGGCGCCATCGGAGAAGAGCCGCAACCAAAAGCTGATACATCGCCGATACCAACTGTACGGGGTTTCAAACCACTACGGATCCATGGAAAGTGGCCACTATACGGCATTTTGCCGGAATAGGGTGCATCAAAAGTATGCGTTCACAAAAATTGCAATCTCGGCGGACTTCCTAAGTTTTTTATGTTTTTTTCCAGGTGGTACAAGTTTGATGATCACACTGTGTCAAGCCTCGTTAAGTCGGATGTATGTTCCAGTGCCGCTTACATTCTGTTCTATATGTTTGTTCCCGAGCAACATCAGTCGGATATGCAGATACGATAGGTATAATTATGACCATTATTTGGTTTTCTTTCCATTTCGTTGTCCAGTTTTAGTAGGTACTAAACCGTCAAAATTGTTCCTACAAGGGGACCAGAATTTAAATTCTTTAAAATATGATATATTTTTTAAAAGTATTCGCGCATTTGTTGAATAACTTTATTTGGTTTCAGTTTTAAACCAGAAACGATGGTACTGTGATCCTCAATCAAAATATTTCAGATTATTTTAATTCTATATTGTTATATTATATGAGAGAAACTATTGATAACATATGTATATTTTTAAATGAAAACAAAACATTGAATTACAAACCATGGTTTTCTCTTCGGATGGAACATAAAAGAACTATCAAGATTGGAAATAATGTTTATTTGCTAATATATTCAGTACACTATCATATCGGTTACAATTCGATATATTTGCCTGTAATAGATTATAATCCACGTTATCTATGTATATTATTATATGATTATGTGTCTAAATCGACCTTCGATTTTTGAATATTGCCGCTGGTATCGTATCTTTTATATATTAGTCTTTTGAGTATTCGAACAGCAGTTACTTACTCTGGTCAATCTTCTTAATAGTGGCAGTTTTTCTTATTTAAAATAAAAATAATTATAAAATTACTTTATCGTTTAGGAACATTTATTGGGAATAGGAAATTAGGCGTTTTAAGGAATAAAATAAAATTTATTAATTTATATTGGCTGAAGTATACAATTATTGAACTGACGCGCTTCAATTAAGTTACGTGCTGTTGAAGTTTAAAAATCCACAAAATATAAAATGATGTAATAGTTGAGAGCAGAACCATTGACTCGTCCCTTGAGTTGAGTAGAGTCCCGAGCAAATTCGGTTAACAAAATCAAAACAAATCGGTATAAACATTTGCTGTTCCTATCATAATGAAAACTCATTTTGATTTCAATTGCCGCGACATAAGTCTGATATCTTATTAAGCTTCCAGTATGCAGTCAAGACTTTTTTTTTAATGGAGGCAACTTAACTTGTTGAACATTTAATTTAATTTCATCTGTTGTTGAACAAACGATTATTGTTGACCATATTTTAGGTCCTTTTCCAGGGTGAGATTTGAACTAAGACTTTTCAGTGTAAAAAATATCGCATGCTAACCATTTACGCCAGGTCCGTATTCATTTCAATATTATGAAGGCAAAATCAGTAATCAAATTGATTTAATTGAATGCAGGATTAGTTTTCAGTTTGATTCCTCAGTGTAAAATGTTGTTTCCATTAACTAAACCAAAATAAGAGTGCTGTGCTGTGGACCCCTGGTAGTCTGACCGTTTTTAATCTGGACACTTTTTAGTTTGAACCCCGCTACGCTAGCAAAGCTGGAGATCCAATTTAAATCAAAGTTTGCTGTTATGATTCAACTTATTTTGAATACAGTTGATCTCATTTTGGTCGACTTAACGGTTAACACAGCAAAAATGAGAGCTGTTCACACTTTTTTTTTATTATTATAGTCACTTTAACACTCTTAGGTCATTCGTGACTTGTCCGGGGTGAGATTTGATCTCGTGACTTTGGCGTGAGAGGTATGGACGTTAACCACTACGCCGGGGTCGCCCCGCTGTTTACACTGTTGAATGAAACGGAAAACTAATCTTGCTTTCAATGAAATCAATTTTGTTAACCGACTTTACCCGGGTAATCTGCACGTCGTGCACGTTACTCAAACGTCATTTAGCACATGGAATGGGGAAAACCGAAATGTCACGACGGAACGCAGAATCAAGACAAAACAGCAAATATGGCTACCAGAAACTCGCTGGTCGTAGGATTACGAGGGTTACAAGTGGTGGCCCGATTACTGGTTTTACTAGAAATACTCAGAGGGAGAGATGGGCGGAGAAAACAAAATATAATTCGGCAGCAGGGATTTGTGCCTAAATAATCTTGCAACCCTGGCTAGAAGCTAGCATTTCACATGACTGTTACTTTTGATTCGATTTATGTGCAAAATAATAATTGATTACATCACAATATTTTGCACATTTCTTTGTGCCATTAATTAACCAACTAAGATCAATTAATCAACAGAGTTAGAATATTGTTTTTTATTCAAAAATCTAGTTGAATTTGAGAAACACACGAAACATAAAGGTGATTGAATTTCTGTTCGATTGCAATACTCTCAAATTTAATCTAGTAAGAATAAGAAATGCTCGGAAAAAATCTATATGTGATATAAGTTTCGTTTACCAGTGAAATAGTAAAGTGAATATTTTCAGGAAGAACCAAAATTATTCTTCAATTGGGTTGTTTAATTTCGAAAAACATACCGGTTTTTCTACATCATCTGAAAGAGCTTTGTTTTCTGAGCATCACGATATTTTTTTTCGATCCCATAGACATTCATCTTGATTTGTAAATCAAGATTTAAATTTTTAAATGTTGACACTAAACCTATTCGTTAACAGCTCGCTCCCATACAAAGTTCCACCGAGGGGCACTAAGATGGTGATTTTTGCTAATGTAATCGCACTTGTTTAAATTAGTTCCAGAGCACCAAAATTGACTAAATTTTGGATTTAGGTTCCATTTTTTATGCTGTTTACGAATACCCCTAAACAACCCAATTGTGGTTTATCCATCTGTGCACTACACGAAGGTTGGTTAGCTGAGCTAAAGTTTGGACAAGTAGCTATTTAAACAAATCGATAGGGCGAACAGAAGGTAAAGGTGGAATCAAGAGAAGCTAAGGTTATAATGGGTTAGGAAACCATTTTACAACCGTGGGCCCCTGCTAATCTGAACGACATTTCGTTTCATTTTGAATTTGAATTTCTAATAACCCAGTTCCCCAGAAAAGCGTGTTTCTGGTAGCCTTATTGGTTGTTTTGTTTTGATCCTGCGTTCCGCCCAAGCAACCAACAAGCCCGCTAATTCGACTTTTTGCAATATAAGGCTAATATGCGACTAATATAAAGCTTAGCATGCCCTATGTTAGTCGTGTATCAGCCTTATTTTGCAAAAAGTCAAATTAGCTTGTTGGTTACTAGGGCGTTTCACAATGTTCCACTCAATTTCACAAGCTAAAAAATGTTTGAACCATTTTTAGTTTGCACGTCGTGTAGATTAACGGGGGTCAAATTAAACAGTGTTCAGATTTAAAACGGTCAGATTACCAAGGTTCCACGGTATTGAAAAGTAAAATTGTAACTAATTGCATAAAAATATAAAAGTTTAAGCGTTGCTGACGAAAAATAGTCAGCTGCTGCTAAAAATTTGATTCTGTTCCGGAAAAATCCAAGTGAGAGGTCAGGATCTTCCCACGGTGGATAAACAGCGACTCCACGTGAAATTTGCGTGGCGTTAACAGGCGTTAACATGCGACAAAGTAATGGTTGATAGCGACGATTGTTTAAGCTGGTTTCACTCTCGCTTTGTAGACCTTACGGAGGGACATAAACCGAAGAAATGGGCCTATGAATGCCATAATCAGATCAAAGAAGGCAATAAGCAGGCTCATATCTGGAAGCACATCGACCCGTCAAATTCAGTGTCAACTCTCGCAAAAGCACTTCCAACGTTGACCAAAGAATGAAGGTGTTGGAGAAAAAAGCATAAGCGACAGATCGAGGAGATGGAGGTCGAGATGCTCCTATGGAAGAAGGAGCAAGAGATGCAGCATTAATTTTAAGGAAAGCAGTTTGGGATGGAGATGAAGATCCTCTCTTATCAAGAAAAAGAACAAATAACTTTGCAGATAGAGATTCTGCTGAAGAAAGCGCAGATTGAGTTGATTAAGGCGAACCAAAAATCGTTTGTACAGCAGATGACGAATATGGATAAGGAGTTGGTGGAATCAGAGGTAACACTTCCTTCTGGATCATCATGCACGCATTTAACTATTGATTTGAATATTATCAATTCCGTGAACTGCGCATCGCAGCGCTGCTGATTACTTTGATGTTTATATATGTATATTCTGTTTACGTTGCATGCAAATTTTTTTGCGACTTAACGAGCTAGCTTGTTTTCCGCGAGAAGCTCGAGAGATGTCGGTTCTATTTTTAAGTACAATGTTTTCAAGAAAACTTTTCTAATAGTTACGTCTGTTTATCTGTGGTGGAACTATCGCTCGTCAAAGTTCAAAAGACGGTGCCGACAAAAAGTCGATGATGGAAGGGAAACAGGTCTTGTTGGTAAAGTTAACAAGAAATTGCTGAAGCTGATCGAGGAGAATGTTATGATGGTACAGCACGCAACAACCACCCAACTGCTTTCTCTCTGAGATTGTCATGACGAGAGGAGCAACACAATAGTTAGGTAAAGAAGAATTGCATTATAACACACCATCGACTGAAAATGCTTTGATGAAACATCCCTAGAACTATTCCACAGCAGCAGACTGTACATATATGAGCAAAGGCGGGTGCCCACTTATATATACAGAAAATTTGATTTTGTTTCAATTCGTCGATGATTTTGGAATATTATTATAGTGAAAGCAAAACACCCGTCGGAGATCACCAAAACTGCCCAAGCATGCTTGGATCGATTTACGGAAGCGACTAAAGGACTTAACGTACAACAACGCCAGGAAAAAACCAACAGAAACATTCTAACAGTATTCAACAAATCAGTGTTTGAGGAAGATCACGGGGTTGAACCCACTAATGGTGATAAGCTCCAACTGGTATTATCCTCAGATTAAATCCCGATCATGAATGTCCGGCTGCTTTGATGTTGAAATCATCACGATTCTAAGCAAACACTTTGCAGATCATCTAAACAGGAATGGGATTAAAAGATAATCCGAGTTGGAATTTACCGCCATAAATGTTGTTGTCTGCATTGAGTGGACAAGAATCATTGGAGTTGCGACACGAACTTTTGACTCCGAAGGAGATCGCCCGGTTTATATAGGTACAGAGAACCTCGACAACTTGAATGTATTGAACTACCTACCAACGATTTGGAAAGCTATCCAGCTTTCCACACTCGGCAATGGCGTCCTGTAGGTATGAATAAATAAATCCTTCACTGTGGTTTTTGACACTAACTGGAGGGCGCATGTTGTTCCATTTTCCTCTGTTCCTGGGAGTGGGAAAGAGAGGGGTGACAATGCGAACCTCCAGTTAATGTCAAAACCACAGTGAATGATACATTTATTGATACCATACTGGACGCCATTACCGAGCGTGGAAAGCTGGATACCTACATGGAAAAGTGTATGATGGAAAACACGAAATCTTCAAACGAGATTTATGCATAGCTGGATGAAGTTCACACACAATTCACTATACAAAACTGTAACATACCAGATCCCAAGATTTACGAACGGAAGAATCAAAGGCCAAAGAACAACTTTCACAGACACTTGTAAAGAAAGTAAAATGTACTAAATATGCATTTTCATTAAAACCATCAATCAACGATACAGCATTCGGTTGAAGCAAGTTAGTATCTCGTTGGCCATTTTGCTTGCTATTCGGTTGGTGGTAGCGCAGATCAAGGAACATCAGATTCGAGATCGGCTTATGTGATAATTGAAAACGCTCAACAGTCGAGAGAAGAAGAGAACATCAAACCGATTAATGTCAGGACTAATGTGGAATGGCAGAAACTATTGAGCATCTAATACATACACTGCATTGTCCGAGATATGTATTTTTACGGATGATGTACACTTTCGATAACCGATAGGTATAAAACGCTAATGGATCTGTTGAATACTAAAAACGTGAATCTCTTCCGCGAAGTGACAGATTTCCTCAACACCGCAAAAACAGTTGTAATCAACCCGGTGTCCAATGTGACGTTAAAACTTGATGCCTCTAAAGCAACTCTGAAATTGCTCGTGATTAGGAGCTGTCCTGCCCCTTGCTCTACCCCCTCGTAGCGTATTTTGCTATACCTAACACATAGCCGGTCACACATCCTGAACCGCCCCCTTCTCCCTTTGGATGCTACGTCATTTATGAATGTTCCCTAAATTTATCACGATTAGCCTGATCCACATCGTATTCGATCAGATTATGCAGCGCATTTATATTTTTAAGTACATTGATGGTTCCGCATCAGATTGCTTCAAATATAGCCTATTGCGTCAAGACAAGTCTAAACGTAAACTTAAGCTTTTCAGTAAGCGAAGACGTCTAATTGTGGTCCCTCGTGGCTTTTACAATATTTAAAGGGTGAGGGATGCAACTCAAAAACAAATTTAACACTAGCAGACTCACTTCGAAGATATCATATTGTCTGTTGAGACGAAAATCGAAATGCTTCGATTGATAATATGCTTCGCTAGTCACATTACTAGCGAACTTCCGATTTGTGCTTTACCGGCTATATGTACACACACGCACATCTATCACTCTTTATAACGACAATTCCTCGGTGGAAGAGTTGATTTGTGTCGATTCGCTCTGAAGTGGCCTATCTGGTCCCACACCCGTACCTCCCGGCGGATAAATGTCCGTTAAAATAACCACCTCGTAAGGACTGCAATCGGAGAGGTGCAGGAAAGAGCACAGCCATCCGTAGAAACCTTTTTCGATGTCACATATCTCATTGATCCAGGCGGTAAAATGTAAGCTGACTTGCTTGATTCCAGCGTAGATTCCCAAGCCCAGTGTGCACAGGACAATCACCAACGGATAGGCCAGAATCAGGAGCGGTGACATTAGCAGTTTGTGTAGATATGATTTTTCCTCGTTAAAGTAGGTGAACATGTTGTACCACGTGACGGTTCCGATGTAGAACGAATAAATGCCAGTGGTTAGTATGACGAAGGGAAAGCAGATAATCGACAGCAGAAGGATGTGGACTCCAGCGCGGAGGGTACACTGGCAGCAACAATTACGCTTTGTTCGACATACTTCCTCGTGGGCCGCCAGTGCTTGCTTGTTGATTTGCTCGAGCTCTTCCCGGGATATGTTCAGCTGCACGTCCATTGATTGACCTTTCTTTCGACCACGCTTGATGGTTCCTGAAATATAACAATTACATATTTTTGTTTCAAATTTTGAATTACTGTATGCAATGAAGAATTTCATATGTAAGTGACATTACCATAACTGATAAGATTGCCAAGAATGAACAATATACTTGGATGATATCTAAATAAAATCAAGATTTCGGGTTCGGTGGTAATGCGTTGCGAAAACCGCACACCTTATATTTTTTTTTTTTTTCCTTGGATTTGTTTTCCGTCGATCTTGTTTTCCGTGCTGAGCACCAATGCTACCGACGCCAGGAAGGCAGCTCCCACACCTGAACCCTACCTATCGACCCATCAACTCATGAACCGGGGACCAACGGCTTTACTTCCCATCCGAAGGAAGGCGTGATCAGAGATGTTATGCCTCAGAACATCCCGGCGGCGCCGACTGGGATTGAACCCAGGCCTGCTGGGGTGAGAGGTAATCACGCTTACCACTACACCACCGGCGCCGCTCAAACACACCTTATATAGAATGTCAACTAATTAGTGCACCGCAGTAGAGAAACCACATGGCTCTAATGTTGGCCTATGGATCTAAGATTGGGCCCATCGCTAAAAATCTGCTATTTATCAATTTTATCTAGATGAACGCGTCACGGACGGTACTAATGGATATTTTTGGTCGCTATTGAAAATTTAGTCGATTGCTGAATTTATGTATGGGCCCAAAATAGGGGCATTTAAGCAAACATTACATCCATTTCCTCTAGTTGAGAAAGTTTTTTGTTGTATTATAAGGTACACCGGGGCAAGTTGAAACGGAACCCGTAACTGTAATCGGAAATGAGTTATCACTGTGATTATTTTAAATAGTATAATATTAATCTAAACGCATCCTATGACTGCCAAATTAGGTAGTTACAAACAGATTAGCGTGCTCCTCAGCTTTGTTTATTTTAATTTTATGTAGGGGAAATGGCTCTAATGTTGGCCTATGGATCTAAGATTGGGCTCATCGCTAAAAATCTGCTATTTATCAATTTTATCATCATTATTTTTGGTCGCTATTGAAAATTTATGTATGGGCCCAAATTAGGGGCATTTAGACCGACATTACATCCATTTCCCCTATATAAAAATGAATTTCTGTCTGTCTGTCTGTCTGAGACCCTTATAGACTCGGAAACTACTGAACCGATCGGCGTGAAAATTTGTATGCAGGGGTTTTTGGGGCAGGGAAAGGTTCTTATGATGGTTCGAGACCCCTATCCCTCTGTAAGGGGAGGGGGGGGGGGGCTCCCATACAAATGAAACAGAAATTTCTGCATAATTCGAGAACTAATCAAGGAAATGGAACCAAATTTGGCATGTGGACGTCAGGGGGGGGGGGGGGGGGGTGGTATACGTACAATGTAGCATGTTTTTTTTTTCTGTAATTGGCGCATAAACTCAAGCTACGATTTTCTTCCTCAAGACTGAGCTCCAACCAGGTGAATTTGTGTACCGGTTCTTGAATTTATCCCGGCTTGTGCTCTCTGGTATATTATACATACATCCGGGAGGCAGCACGAATAGAAGCTCCATTGCTTACATAGTCTAGAGCGTTGCGCAATCTATCCACAGTGAATTGAATCTGATTTTTCGAAGCCATTCTGGAGTAGATACCCAACCACGGTAGATATTATGATGTTGGTATTGCTTCGCTAATGAAAAACACAAAACAATACAAATTATATTAAATTCTATGCTAAATCGAAGATCCACCTGTAGCATTACACTCAACGTGTTTTCACTTTTATTTTATTTAAAAATTTTAAATAAAAATATAAACCAAACTTTTTCTCACGTCCTTAACTACGCTCAGACTGGGCAACAAAAATTTACAGGTTTTTATTTTATTTTTCTTATTCATGCTGTGCTGGCGCTGGGTGTATGCGAAGTGATTTTTTGTTCAATGCTAAATAAAATGATTAATCGTCATGGGTTGACTGCCAAACTGTGTTTCGCGTGAAGGCCAATCATGACTCTTAGATTGTTTGTTTACGTTCGTGGATTCGTGAAAGAGAAGGGATAAGCCAAATGAACCAATTTGTGATAAAAAAATTAGAAAAATACTATTGGTGTTTAAAAAAAAATGATCTTAATTTTTACTACATTCCATCATAAATAGAATAATTTTCGGACTGATTCGAAGTGAGCTAGATTATTTTTCATATTGAAGGACTGCAATACTTTAATCATACCGGGATAGTAAAAAAATGGGTCGATTTTGGGGTCCATCTTTGCATCATCCAGTTGCTGTGTAACTATAGTTGTCAAGTTAGTTATGCCTTAGTAAAGTAGACTCGATATTCTGAGATTTGCGGTAAAAATTTATAAACTAATCAATCAACAACTCAAAATATTCCTAATTTTTAGCACGGTATTAGGCGCTGTGTGGAATTAGAGCTGTTTACGGTATCATCAGCAAACATGAATCTCTTTGAATATGCTTAGGCACATTAAATGTTTACGGTATCATCAGCAAACATGAATCTCTTTGAATCTGCTTAGGCACATTAAATTAATTTTTTTTTCAAATACCTACCAGTCAGAGTTAAATAATTATCCGGAGACATCGATCGCCTGCTGTTGTACCGATCTAGACTGTACTGATCCATATCGGCATTCAAAACGCTCGTCTCGCCAGATTCCAAATCTTCATAATTGCAGACAGCCGACGGTGACTGCCTGCTGCTGATTTCGTCAACATCTGTTCTAATATTGACACGCTTCTTAGATCGTTTTCCGCTTCCGGTTAGCAGTTCGTGAGATTTGCTAGACTTTCTATCCAGGCTACTCTCCGATATGCTGCTTGGTGTGACGGTCGAACTGTCCTTAAGTGGATGAAATTGCTGCAGTTCGTTAAGATCATCATCCTCGTCTAAGTGTTCTCCCCGACTATTGCATTTGCTACCATTGATTTCGATTATCTCCTCGCTATTCCATCGTTTTGCGTTCCTTACATCGTCCTGTTCCGCCGATAAATCCCAGTCTTTTTTGTTACCCTACAATGAAAAAAGAGCACGTGTTGCTTTATGTTGCATTTATCATGTTAATAGTACATACAACAGACGAATACAAAGACGCCCGCCACCCAACAGAAAACCACCCCAAGGGATGTATTCAAAGCATAGACGTCAAAACAAAAACCAATGCATGCGCAAAACCGACAAAAGAACATACCCCATACAAAACAAGCATAAAAAAGCGTCCCAGATCGGACCCACCCCGAAAAAAGTATGACTGAATGGAAGTAAATGTAACTCTTCCACTGGCTTGGAGCTGAATTATACCTGTAAATGAACAATGTGATCCACATGATTGCCGAGGAAGGATTTCTTTCCGGCTTGCCGTTTTCGTGGCGGTATAAAAACCGGTAAATCTGGCTGTGGTGATTGAGCTTGGTGCGGAGACAGTTGTGGTCGAACTGGCACTTCCCCGCTGTGGCCTACCATGGCTTATAATTTCAATTTTTATTGCCTAAACCACGCCTTTACATTCAAATCTATCACTTTTTTTTCCGTAAAATTCCGTCACTATATGGCGCTTTGGACTATACTACAAATCAAGAGAAAAAAACTGCGTTAAGGAAAAGTTTGACTACCATTGTGGAAAAGTGGAAAGCTACTGATGCTCGGATAGAACATAGCAGGCAACGCAGTTGTCAGTCATCCTCGCCCGGTTCATAACAAAGCAAAGGGGGCGTTTAGGAGTTTTCCAAAGAGTGTTTTCCCTTTTTCTTCGATTTAGGGATGCTTCGCAAAAGATGTTCACTTAGTTATGGATAATACATTTTTACCTATTTGTTTGATAGATTTTTTTATTGAAGCTGAAAAAATGAAAAGTAACTAGGTATAAGAATTGATCAATAATTAAGTACCTAGCTTAATACGTTTTGGTGATTAGTTGTTCAATAAAATAGTTGAGAAGTGTAAAACGTTGTGACGTCATGGAACATAGTTTCATCATTTTGTGGTAATAATAAACTCTTGATCAATTCTTGTAGGAAATTTATCACGCTTTCCAAATCTGAAATAATATTTTAGGCTTACTTTTATTTATTTTTTCAGTTACAGTACATAAATTGACAAAAAATCAGGTTAAAACGTGGATGCATCCTGGTAGAAGATGTTGAATGTTTCTAATATGTTTGAGCAAATAAAATCAGGGCCACCAAGCTTATTACAGTAAAGAGTAGGAATATAATTAATCTGCCTGTTTGTCCATATTCAGAACCAACGATCACACAAAATGCTCATGTAATCAAACAAACAAATTACAATTTATTTTGATCAACCTTGATCAACTTTGAATTGCCATGGCCGGATATTTTCGATGGAAGAAGCAACAATCTAGCATCTAATTCGACGAAGACGGCAGGAAACATTTGTGAAGCCGAGTTATTTACGAAAGAGAGTGTCGATAAAGAGAATCGATCAATGTAGATAGGACCTATTGAAAAGTGAAGCGAGATTTGTTTTCCGTACTGAGCTCCAATGCTACCGACGCCAGGAAGGCAGCTCCCACACCTGGACCCTACCAATCGACCCATCAACTCAACCGAGGACCAACGGCTTTACTTCCCGAAGGAAGGCGTGATCAGAGATGTTATGCCTTAGAACATGCCGGTGGCGCTGACTGAGATTGGACCCAGGCCTGCTGGGGACGCTGGGGTGAGAGGTAATCAGGCTAACCACCGGTGCCGATATCTTTCAAGGTGATATTACGGCGAATGATATCGACCCAAATTTGAGTTTAGTTATCTCAGAAATAAGAAATAAAGTGCAGGAACTCAGCGATGAGTAAATTTGCCTCATGTTTTCCCAGGTTTTTCCAGGATTTGAGAATTTGAGAAAAGTAAAGATTGGATTCACTCAGTCTATTGGTACTACTCCGAGACTGAATAAAATTTTTGTCAATTTCATCATTTTCTGGCAGATTTTTTAGGTTTTCCACAGGAAACCATGAGACAAATTTATTCATCGCTGAGTTCCTGCACTTTTGGCGATTATGAGTGAACTAAACTCAAATTTGGGTCGTTCTCATTCGCCGTGTACGCAAAAGGAAAAGAGCCAGTGTCGCTACTTGATAGCAAACTAGTCATAATGGGAGGAGTCTTTGTAGCTTTTATACCACTTGGTTGCACATCATTCTGCTTTAACCTGAAAATATCTAAAAGAGCGCTGCTGTATGGCATTAGCTCATTATCGCTTCGGACGGCGTGGTTGGAAGGTGGTGGCTAGTCCACTCCTTCACACCTAAAGGGTGTCCACGATGAAATTGCTACACTATGAAATTGCTCTAACTTTTTAACCGTTGGGTAGAATTTAATGAAAATTTGGGTGGATTTAGTTCATAGTGCATTATTTACATCCTGCAAGTTTTAAAGTCCTGTGATCAAAACTCGCGGAAATGGAGTCGAAAGAACAGCTCGTGCGTGATAAAATCTTGCGCATTCATCACGAGAACAAGGATCTCTCGCATCGTTCCATCGCTAAAACGTTGGGAATCGCGAATTCCACGGTGTCGCGAGTGATTAAGCGGTTCGAGGAACGGTTGACCACCGATCGGAAGCCCAGAAGTGAAGGAAAAAGTATTCCGTACAACACCAAAAATCACAACCGCGTAGTTGGGGCCTTCAACCGAAATCCGAACGCCTCCGTTAGGGATGTGGCTAAGAAGCTGCACCTAAGCCGAAGTTTTGTCCAGAAGGCCAAAACTAAGGCTGGGCTTCGAACGTTCAAGGTACAAAAGGCCCCTAATCGCGACGAGAAGCAGAACAAGTCCGCCAAAACCCGTGCCAGGAAGTTGTACCTCAACATGCTGACGAAAGTTGAATGCTGCATCATGGACGACGAAACATATGTGAAGGCCGACTTCAAACAGATCCCCGGCAACCTGTTTTTCACGGCCAAGGATAAGTTCAGCGTTCCGGAGCATGTCCGCACTCAGAAGATGTCCAAATTTGCGAAGAAATTCCTGGTTTGGCAAGCCATCTGCACGTGCGGGAAGCGAAGTGCACCTTTCGTGACCCAGGACACGATGAACGGACAGGTGTACATAAAAGAGTGCCTCCAGAAGCGGCTGCTTCCTCTCCTGAAGGCCCACAACGTCCCAACAATCTTCTGGCCGGATTTGGCCTCATGCCACTACTCCAAGGACGTGCTGAAGTGGTATGCGGACAATAAGGTCAATTTCGTGCCGAAAATGTTCAACCCTCCCAACACTCCGGAGCTCCACCCCATCGAGAAGTACTGGGCGATTATGAAGCAGCACCTTCTTAAGCGACCTAAGGTAGTGAAGACAGTCGAGGAACTGAAGAAAGTAGGGGTTTACATGCAAAAAACGGTTGATTCACAGGTTGTGCAGAATCTTATGGCCGGGGTTAAGGCCAAGGTGCGGGCATTTGCGTATGGACTGTAAATAAAATACGAGTAAAATGGTAAAATGAAGTTTAATAGTTATTTCTCAATCCCTGAAAATTTGATGGCAATCGGATGAAAACTCGAATTTTGCGAATCAATTTCGTGTGTGGCAATTTCATCGTGGACACCCTTTAGCAAGCAACAATTGACTGAGGAGGGCCATCAAGCTTACATCAGTAAAGAGTTGGAATAGAATTTATCTGTGCTTGTTGTTTGTCCATATTCAGAACCACAAGCCCCCAATGACCACACAAAATGCTCTCCAGAATTGTAATCTTGTAACCAAACTTGGAAGCAGGGGTGCAAGTGATTTTGAATGATTCTCTTAATCAACTTTCTCTTGGAAAAAAATTGCTACAAATTTGGTACGCCTACAATTCAAAAACGGAAAGAGTTGAGATAATAGATAATTGATCAATTAAAAGAACTTAATGCTCTTCACATTTATTCCGTCCACTAGCGGTCCTACGTCAAGCTTCCGTTCGTGCCCCTAGGCACATACCCTTCTACTTTTTTAAATACTGTAACATTACCTTTCCGTTGAGAGGTTTACAAACTGAAGCAAAGGGGGTGAGGGATTGGGGTTTTAACACTCCCGTTCCAGAGCCTCAATAAGATTGTCTTTTATGCTAAATGTTAGTCATCTTTTTCACTTTTTAATACAGTCAACTCTACTTTAAGAACTGTTCATGTTATAAAACGGACATCAAAAATTGTTAGTAACTTTTTCATTTTTCATTGTATCCGTTTTGTTTATTTAGGATATGTATAGATTATGATCCAAAACAAATGCATTGCTTAAATTCATGATAATCAAACGCATAACTTCATAATGATTGAATACTCATATCAAAAAATGCATTTACTAAATACAATAAAAAAAAATTCAATATGTCCATCTTTATATTTTCTCGCGTAAACAAACAAGGTCTTTTAATTTTTGGGATCCTTTTTAGACATTTAAGTATTATAAAACTTAAGCCTATTGGCTATTAGCTCTAAAATTGCTAAATTGTTGAAAGTGTAACCTACAATTTGTTGAAAAGTTGATAGTGCGGTCTGATTATAAGTAAGATATAAAAGTGAGTTTTAGTGATGTAAAATTACTAAATAAATAATCGAGTTTAAACGAGATTTGTTCCTAGGATTGTAGTTAACCTGTGTAGTCAAGTTAGACCAGACTAGTTGTCTGAATTTAAAATGCAAAACTAGTCAGGGACCAAACCCACCACCTCGCCCACCGCTTAACGTGGGTGTTTGTTTGGAGTGGTCCATTTTCAGTCTATGGTTTCAGTCGGTCTGTGCTGACGGATTGGTTTTGTTTTTCCGAACCATTTATCCTGACGGTGAACCAAGTTGTACCGAGATATGGTAATGCCGAGCTTAACAAAGCTAGGCCGCCCAACACCCTACGGTTCGACAACCCTCACAAAATCTGCACGAAAACAGCGAAGAGGACGATATCGCCATCACGTGGTCGGTTTTTTTTTTGTTCCAAATTCAAAATAAATTACATTTCATTTTAACCTAGGTGCTCCAGTTACTGCAGTAACGTACCAGCCTTAATTGTTATGATATATATCTAAGTGTTTTTACATTGTTCATGTCTTGGCAATTCAGTATTTTAAACAGGTTTTTTAACCTGCATGTCAGTATAACAATTGATATCTTAAAACTAAAAACTAAAACTAAATCTTATCTAAGTATAAAGGGAATTAATCGTTGCAATTGAGGATTGCAACGATTTTTGCCTGAAATTATTAATTATTTTGTTGGACATTTGTGCTAAAGTCTCAACATTCGAAATTCTATGTACTTCGGTTGTACTGTACCAGGGAGGCAACTTCGAAATCATTTTCAGAATTTTGTTCTGAATCCTTTGAAGTGCTTTTTTCCTGGTAGTGCAGCAACTAGACCATATTGGCACAGCGTAAAGCATGGCCGGTCTAAAAACTTGTTTAAATATTAGAAGTTTATTCGTCAGGCAAAGTTTGGATTTCCTGTTTATAAGAGGATACAAACATTTTATATATTTGTTACATTTGGCTTGAATGCCCTCAATGTGATCTTTAAAAGTTAATTTTTGGTCAAGTATTAATCCAAGATATTTCACTTGGTTTGACCAGGAAATTGGAACTCCGTTCATAGTGACTATGTGACTACTACTAGGTTTCAAAAACGAAACTCTAGGCTTATGTGGAAATATTATAAGTTGAGTTTTGGAAGCGTTGGGAGAAATCTTCCATTTTTGTAAATAAGAAGAGAAAATATCTAAACTTTTCTGCAGTCTGCTGCAAATAACACGAAGACTTCTTCCTTTAGCGGAAATGCCTGTGTCATCAGCGAACAAAGATTTGTGGCAACCCTGAGGCAAATCAGGGAGGTCCGAAGTGAAAATGTTATACAATATAGGCCCAAGAATGCTACCCTGAGGAACTCCAGCTCTAACAGGTAGTCGTTCAGATTTGGAATTTTGATAATTTACCTGCAGAGTTCTGTCAGTTAAATAATTTTGAACTAATTTCAAATATAAAATGGAAAATTAAACTTTTTCAATTTAGCAATCAAACCTTCATGCCAAACACTGTCGAATGCTTTTTCTATGTCTAGAAGAGCAACTCCAGTTGAGTGGCCTTCAGATTTGTTTGAACGAATTAAATTGTTAACTCTTAAGAGTTGATGAGTAGTTGAATGCCCATGGCGAAATCCAAACTGCTCATCTGCAAAAATTGAGTTCGTATTGATGTGAAGCATCATTCTATTCAAAATTATCTTTTCAAAAAGTTTACTTATTGAAGAAAGCAAACTTATTGGACGGTAGCTAGAAGCTTCAGCTGGATTTTTATCCGGCTTCAAAATTGGAACAACTTTTGCATTTTTCCATTTATCAGGAAAGTATGCCAAATGGAAACATCTGTTAAATAATTTTACCAAGAAAGACAAGGTACTCTCTGGGAGTTTTTTGACGAGGATATAGAAAATTCCATCATCACCTGGAGCTTTCATATTTTGAAATTTTTTAGTTATAGACCTTACTTCGTCCAAATCAGTCCCCCAGGAATCATCAAAAATATTTTCCCGAGAGAAAATATTCAGAAAATCCCGAGCAACCTGATTCTCAATAGGACTAGTAGGACCCAAACTGAAATTATGGGAACTCTCGAATTGCTTAGCAAGTTTCTGAGCTTTTTCCAAATTTGTGATCAAAATTTTACCACCTTCTTTAAGCGCTGGAATAGGCTTTTGAGGTTTTTTCAAAATTTTTGTGAGTTTCCAAAAGGGTTTGGAACTCGGGTCTAATTTAGAAATATTATTTTCAAAAGTTTTGTTCCTCAGGGCAGAGAATCGCTTTTTAATTTGTTTTTGCAAATCCCGCCAGATAACTTTCATGGCAGGATCGCGTGTTCTTTGATATTGTCTCCTACGGACATTTTTAAGACGGATCAAGAGCTGAAGATCATGGTCTATTATAATTGAATCGAATTTAACCTCGCATTTTGGTACTGAGGCAGCTCTTGCTTCAACTATAGAAGTAGTCAGAGATTCAAGAGCATAATTAATTTCATCTTTGGTTTGCAAAGGAATGTTTGGATCGAAGTTATATTCCATAAATGTTCGATACTGCTCCCAATCAGCTCTATGGTAATTGAAAGTAGAGCTGTTGGGATTACAAATTATTTCTTGGGATATTTCAAAAGTTACTGGAAGGTGATCAGAACCGAAGTCAGCATGGGTAACCAATTGGCTACAAAGTTGACATGAATCAGTTAAGACCAAATCAATAGTGGAGGGATTTCTTGCAGAAGAAAAGCATGTTGGGCTGTTTGGATATTGAATAGTGTAATAACCTGCAGAACAATCATCAAACAGAATATTACCATTGGAATTGCTTTGAGCATTATTCCATGAGCGGTGTTTTGCATTAAAATCACCAATAATGAAGAATTTAGACCTATGACGGGTAAGTTTCTGAAGGTCACCCTTGAGAAAATTCTTTTGCTGGCCTACGCATTGGAATGGCAAATAGGCAGCTATAAACGTAAGTTGTCCAAATTTTGTTTCAACAGAAACTCCCAAAGTTTCAAAAACTTTGGTTTCAAATGAAGAAAGAATTTTATGTTTGATTCGTCTATGAATAATGATGGCAACGCCACCACAGGGTCCATCAAGACGATCATTTCTATAAATCAAGTAATTTGCGTCCTTCTTAACCTTATGGGCAGGTTTAAGGAACGTTTCAGTTATAACGGCAATATGCACGTTAGGAACTCTCAAAAAGTTAAATAGCTCGTCTTCATTATCTTTAAGAGATCGAGCATTCCAATTTACAATATTTAATGCTTTAAAATCCATTACTGAATTTTAAAGTCATGACAATATTATTTGCAAATTTTACTCCAGTTTGAATAGCATCAAACATGGAGTTAGATTTAAGCATATCAGAAATCATGTCAATTAATGAATTCTGTAAAAATTCCATTTTGGGAGCAGTAATGCTTCCTAAGTCAAAATTGTCAAAATTTCCGTTAGAACGTTGGTTAGTATTTTGATTTCTACCCGCTGCAATAGCAGCATAGGTAGCTCCATTAACTCGCTGAACATTGTTAGCAGCGAGGGGAGTAGGTACAGATGAAACATTTGAAGCAGGGGAGATATTTGTACCTACGGGTACGAATGTAGAATTTGTTCCTCGCTGACCGTTGTTAACAGCAGAGGAATTTGTACCTGGTCGGAAACGTGGAGCGTTTCCTACCTGACGGTTAGAACGAGATTGTAGGATCGCTTTGCGAGTCTTACATTCCCAAAAATTGGATTTGTGGTTTTCACCACAATTTGAACATTTAAATTTCTTAGGATCTTCCTTCACAGGACAGTCGTCCTTTGCGTGAGAGGAATCACCACAATTCATGCATTTAGCTGGCATGTAGCAATTTTTAGTTCCGTGACCCCATCCCTGGCACTTACGGCACTGGGTGAGGTTTTGGAAATTTCCTCCAGTCTTCCTGAAGTGTTCCCACTTCACTCGGACATGGAGCATAAGGCTAGCTTTTTCTAAGGCCTTAAGGTTGTTTAGTTCACTAGACTTGAAGTGAACTAAATAAAAATCATTAGAAATCCCGTTGCGCGAATCGCCAGGACGGGATTTCATTTTCATTTTGATTACTTGGAGTGGCACAACTCCTAGTAATTTTGCCAGTTCATCTTTGATCTGATCCAGGGATTCACCACTGGGCAGTCCTTTCATGACAACCTTGAACACACGTTCAGTTTTGGTGTCGTAAGTAAAAAATTTGTGCTTCTTCTCAGTAAGATACTTGAGAAGACATTTAAATCCGTCCAAGGTTTCAGCCAATACACGGCATTCACCCCGACGTCCAATTTGTAGTGAAAACTTAACTTTCACGAAATTCAAAAGTTCCATGCGAAGAGCATGGAAATCGGTAGTGGTTATCACAATAGGGGGAATCTTTTCCTTCTTGGCATTAAGCCGGGAAAGTTTATTAGAATTTTTCTTGGATGATGGATCATTCTCATCATCCGTGAGCAAATCAAATTGATTACTCAAATTAATTTCATCAGAAGGGGGGTCAAGAGTTTGCCCCTTTCTTTTGCGTTTAGGCGCCATGGCGGCAGTAAATTTTTATCCAAATCGACTTCCAAGCAGATTACTATAAGAATCTGAAGGATCGAAGAGGAATTTTCCAAATCGATATCCAAGAAGGATTACCTCGGGTAGGGTCCAAACAAGGATCGAAGAGGAATAAGAGTTGAACAAGGTAGAAATTTTTACAGGTACACGTGGTCGGTTGTGGCTACCGTTCAGGTAACGTGTGCTATCATCGGCACGAACCATCCGCTTCGAGCCGTTACGTCATCGGACGTCGAAACATCGCACGCGCGTAAGCCAGTGACAAGGCCATTGACTTCTCGACGCAAGATCTCACTAATACAGCCTAGCTAGCGTAGCCGTGTTAAATCGATTTGTTTATTATTTTCAACCACGAAATCAGATGTCAAAGTGTTCGACTTGACAGCGGTTTGTTTTTTATTTTCAACCAGCAAAATGCATGTATTAGTGAAACTTCTCACTAATACTAACAGTGGTAGAGAACTCTATACCAACAACAGAGTTTCACAGTATGCAACGTGTCCCGGGCTCAAATCATTTATTTTGCTGGCTGGGCCCGCTGTCACGGTATAACATGTTGCCTATACGTGCCTGCCACTGGGCTGCATGCTCGCGAACGTGCCAGGACTGCCCTCCAGTAAATCTACGCACGTGATCTGATCTGATTAATTTACTAATTAAAAGCTATATAAACGTTGATTGTCTTCCTGATTCAACACCAGAAGTTTGATCTAATAACAAACTGAATAAATGTAATTTGCACATAAATTGACGCTTTAATTCTACTGTTTTCAATTGATTTATTAACATGCTCTATTTGACGTCTAATAATTGTTTTCTAGCTCCATCATTAGATTCCATTGAATTGCTTTACAATGTTGCTGAATAAAGGTGAATACAGTCAGCATAATACCTCTTATACCACTATGTGTCCATGATTTAATCGTATGCTTTGTAAATGCTTTACAAACGACGTATTCATTCATTATTCCACAACACTGTTTCAGGTCAACAACCAGACGAAATTGGTAGCATAGTGGTTACCGTTTCCGCTTTCCAAGTTGAAGATCACGCCTTGTTCTACGCCTAATTAATTTAAATCGTGATCATCCATCACATCACACACGACAAGGAATTCATCAACTTAGTGAAAATAATTGCCCAGCATCCTTTCTATGGAAATTGGAGTGGTGAACAGGTACCATTGGTCTCATGTAAGACAACGATGAATGAATTAATCAGTCCCACAACTCCTTGAAGTAGTTAGAGTTGTAATCGGGAATGCTGATAGGTATTCAGATTCAAGCTTTTATTAATTATTTAGCTGCCCATATGATGTTTTCTAGGCAAGGCAAGCGGCTGGTGATCGGAAGGTCATGCTTCGAATCCCATGGAATGACATGTGTATGTATCTATGTAATTCATTTTCTAGTATCTGTGGTGGTTCGTGCGACAGAAATAATTACAACAATCACTAACGAGAGAAGATGCAACAACCCTGCTCTTTCTCTCGTTCTTATTTTAGAATTAATTATCCCGTAGTTGAATAATCTTTTAATAAATGTATAATAGTCACTAATTAAACGTTACTTCACATGATAATCAAGCGTATATGCACAGTGCATTGCACACCTTTATACCATCGCTGTTTGAGGAAGCAATGATCTCTAATAAACGCTGAATAAACAAAAATTTGATGGAATTAGGTCTGTTACAACTCCTTCTTCTTCATTCCGTCTCGCACGCTGAGCCGATCAAGTCGCATCGGTCTCGTTGTACGACACTATCATTTAGTTTTGAGTTTTTCCCCACGCGAGGGTTTTTTCTCGCCAAAGTTAATTGGCATAGTGTTTAGACGACTAGTGCGCGAGTGAGGAAGCCGTTAATGATATGCCGAGTGCTTTCATTACGGTCCAGCTTTAACCCAGCATCATCGCAACATCATCAGCAAAATCATCACCACTATCGGTACATCACCCCACCGATAGCAACAACGAAAGAGCGTCATATTGCCTACCGAGTCGACCGAGGCACACCAGCATCGAGGTTATTGACTCTGCAGCAGTTGGATCAAACAATTATATCTCTCCAGTCTGCTGCCGCCTCAGTGCGTTAGGTATAAATCGTGTCGTTTGTACTGTCGTTCAAGTTAGACATCGGAAAATCCCACACGCGACATTCGATTTTACCCTCGTTCTGTACGTTAAACATAACGTCGGACATAGTGCGCTGAATAGCGCATCATTGTGTGAATACAGAGCACTATGTCCGACGTTATGTTTAACGTACAGAACGAGAGTAAATTCAATTGGCGCGTGTGGGATTTTCCGGTTTTCTACTGAAACGATAATATTGTTCTCGCCAGTATAGCATCTTCCTTGTTTCCCTGGTCCAATATTAGATTGGTGTTTAATTAGGGTGATCCAAAAATCCAATTTTTTTTTTCGCTTGATTTTTTTTTTCTTCTTGATTTTTTTTTATTATTATTTTTGTATTACTTAGGGTGATCCAAAACTCTGTAAATAATATATAATCATTATTTTTTTTTTTTTTTTTTTTTTTTTTGATTTTTTTTTCTTTGCATGTATTACTCGTTAGTAGAGTGAAACTATATATATATATATATATTTTTTTGATATTATTTGAAATTACTGCAATTATTTGTAAAAAATTTTACAAAAAACACCATTGCGGCGATATTTAACCGCAATGGATGAAAATGATAAAGGCGGGGGATGGTCGCTTTCCATCTCAGACGACGAAACTCTTAATTCCACCTCACACGAAAGTCTCGAGGAAGTTGTGGAAATGGAAACCCTTGACGTTCCAGTTGACTCGCTCTCCAGCAAAAATACTGGAGCATATCCCAAGAAAAGGTATCGCCCACAACCCTCTCCCCCACCATCTCCTCCTCGTCCACCTGCACCCCCCACACCATTGCCCCCAAAAACCTCTGCTCTCCCCCGCCTAAAGGCTTACCCAGAAGCCTCGAAAGGCCCATGGGTTGTTTTTTTCCGGCCCAAACAAAAACCTTTGAACATTCCGAGGATCTCTAAGGATCTAACAACACATTTTTCGGCCGTTACCGATATTTTCAAGGTAACACCAATAAAACTGCGCGTTACCGTTGATGACCGGAAGCAGGCTAACCAAATTGTTGCGTGCGAGCTTTTTTCATTGGAATACCGAGTCTACATACCCAGTAGTGAGGTAGAAATTGAAGGAGTGGTCACCGAAGCGAGTTTGACTAGTGATGATTTCTTGGGTCCCGATTCCTTCGGAATCTTTAAAAACCGTGCTCTGCCGAAGGTGAAGATATTGGACTGCCTTCAAATGCAGTCAGTATCCGTAGTAGGCTCCAAAAAAACTTATTCCTTGTCAAACTCGTTTCGTGTGACGTTTTCGGGTTCAGCGTTACCTCACTACGTCGCTATTGGCAAGGTTCGGCTGCCTGTACGCCTGTTTGTACCTCGGGTAATGAACTGCTCGAAATGTAAACAACTTGGTCATACATCGGACTACTGCTCGAACAAACCACGCTGCGATCAGTGTGGCGAGCAACATCAAGAGGGCCCTTGCGGTGCTCCACCAAAATGCGTGTACTGCAAGGAGAGCCTGCATACCCTGACTAACTGCCCGAGGTATAAACAGCAGGGAGAAAAACTTAAGCGGTCTCTGCAAGCTCGCTCCAAGAGAACACTAGCAGAACTCTTGAAGAATACCGCTTCATCTTCTCAGACCACACCAAAAAACAGTAACACGTTCTCCATTTTGCCAGTTGATGATCTAGACTCTGACTCAGAGGGCGGTGAGGGTAGTCCGTTTGTCTTTAAAGGCAATACGAGAAAACGAGCAAAACAACACACCACCGAAAAGCCTCGTAAGGCCACTCGTACGGACCACCCTTCCACCTTGGAAAATTCAAGAGGTAACGGAAATACACCGAAACCCATTCCACCGGGTTTTAAACCTTGTAATTATGACAAGAACTTTCCGTCACTTCCAGGATCATCTAAAACCCCAGATGTCCCAGTTTTTCGGCCAGAAAAGCAGCTGAATAATCAGCAAGAACATGCCCCCATGTTCACGTTTTCTGGTATTGTGGATAGCTTCTTCAGTATATTCAATGTCTCTGACTCAACGAGGAGCATTATTAATTTAGTGCTGCCAATGGTGAAAACTCTTTTGAAGCAACTAGCTTCTAGGTGGTCCTTCCTTGCATCGATCATATCTTTCGATGGATAATTCTCCGAATGAGGTCGGGGATATGATCTCTGTTCTTCAGTGGAACTGTAGAAGTCTTATGCCAAAACTTGACACATTTAAATTTTTAGTTAACAACTCACTTTCTGATGCATTTGCCCTTTGTGAAACATGGCTCTCTTCAGACAACGATCTTGCTTTCCACGATTTCAACATTATTCGCCTTGACCGCGCAGATTCGTATGGAGGGGTGCTTCTGGGGATCAACAAGCTCCATTCCTTCTACAGAATCGATCTGCCTTCGGTGACAGGCATTGAAGTTGTTGCATGTCAGGTTAATATTCGAGGTAAATGCCTCAGTATTGCCTCAGTATATCTTCCACCGCGAACTGCGATTTCTCGTCAAAGTTTCTCGGATATCTGCACGGCTATGCCGGAGCCACGGTTGATCTTGGGAGATTTTAACTCTCACGGTACAGGCTGGGGGGAACTGTACGACGACAACCGCTCAACCTTGATATACGACATGTGCGACTTTTTCAAAATGACAATTCTGAACACCGGGGAAGCAACACGAGTAGCCAAACCTCCAGCAAAAATAAGCAGATTAGACCTCTCACTTTGTTCGAGTTCACTATCGTTGGATTGCTCGTGGAAAGTAATTCAAGATCCCTACGGTAGTGACCATTTGCCAATCAAAATTTCTATTACCAATGGTTCATCTTCTACTCGTTCGGTCGACATCGCGTACGATCTTACAAAAAACATTGACTGGCGAAAATTCGCGACCGCGGTTCTTGATGCCAGCCAATCGGTTGACGTACTTCCTCCGCTGGACGAGTACTCCTTTCTCGCGCGTCTTATCATCGATTGTGCGCTGCGAGCACAGACGAAACGTGTTCCGGGTATTTCCGTCCGCAAGCGACCTCCCACCCCGTGGTGGGATAAGGATTGCACCGACGCGAACAGCGAGAAGTCCGCCGCGTTTAAACGGTTCCGCAAACACGGCAAGGTCGGGGATTTCGAGCGGTACACCGACCTCGAGAAAACTTTTAAGGACTTAATTAAAGCAAAAAAACGCGGTTACTGGCGTCGGTTCGTCGATGGTTTGTCGCGAGAGACTTCCATGAGAACACTCTGGAATGTCGGCAGGAGAATGCGAAACGCGTCATCACCGATTAACGAAGACAAGGAGTACTCGGACAGTTGGATATTCAGCTTCGCGCGGAAAGTTTGCCCGGATTCGGTGTCGGTTCAAACCAACGTTCGTGATCGTCCGTCGGGTAATAACGAAATAGATTCCCCGTTTTCGATGGTGGAATTCTCACTTGCTCTCCTTTCATGTAACAATTCAGCTCCAGGAATGGATAGAATCAAGTTCAACTTGCTTAAAAATCTCCCAGATGTCGCGAAGAGACGCTTGTTGAACTTATTCAATCAATTTCTGGAGCACAACATTGTTCCGGATGACTGGAGGCAAGTAAGAGTTATCGCCATTCGAAAACCCGGTAAACCCGCGTCGGATTATAACTCGTACCGTCCCATCGCGATGCTGTCCTGTATACGGAAATTGTTGGAGAAAATGATTCTTTTTCGTCTAGACAAATGGGTCGAGTCGAATGGTTTACTTTCAGATACGCAATTTGGATTTCGGAGAGGCAAAGGAACGAGCGACTGTCTTGCGTTGCTTTCAACTGAAATTCAACTGGCCTATGCGCAAAAACAGCAAATGGGTTCAGTTTTCTTGGACATTAAGGGGGCTTTTGATTCTGTTTGTATCGATGTCCTTTCGGATAAACTCCACGATAGTGGGCTTTCACCAATTATAAACAACTATTTGAGCAACTTGTTGTCTGAGAAATATATGAGCTTTTCTCATGGAAACTCGACAACTTCACGAATTAGTTACATGGGTCTCCCCCAGGGCTCATGTTTAAGCCCCCTTCTTTATAATTTTTATGTAAAAGACATTGATGGTTGTCTTGATGAAAATTGCTCGCTAAGGCAGCTTGCAGATGACGGTGTTGTGTCCGTTATAGGGCCAAGTGCACCGGACCTGCAAGGACCATTGCAAGATACCTTAGACAATTTGTCTACTTGGGCTATGAAGCTGGGTATCGAATTCTCTCCGGAGAAAACTGAGTTGGTTGTTTTTTCTAGGAAGCATCATCCTGCACAGTTACAGCTTCAACTAAAGGGTAGAACAATCACTCAAAGTATATCTTTCAAGTATTTAGGTGTCTGGTTCGATTCCAAAAGCACATGGGGAAAACATATTGCGTATGTGAAACAAAAATGCCAACAAAGAATCAATTTTCTTCGTACAATCACTGGAACTTGGTGGGGAGCATACCCGGAAGATCTGATCAGGTTGTACCGAACAACCATCTTGTCAGTTCTAGAGTACGGAAGCTTCTGCTTTCAATCCGCGGCGAAAACACATATCCTGAAGCTGCAACGGGTTCAATACCGTTGCCTCCGAATCGCGCTTGGCTGTATGCACTCGACGCATACGATGAGCCTTGAAGTACTCGCGGGTGTTCTCCCACTGACAGATCGTTTCGCGGAACTGTCCTTCCGGTTTCTTATCCGTTGTGAAGTAATGAACCCATTAGTAATAGAAAACTTTGAGAAGCTGCTCGACAGAAATCCTCAAACAAGATTCATGAGTCTCTATTACGAGTACATGACGCTGGAGATTGGCCCTTCTTCATTCAATTCCTCTCGTGTTTGCCTCCAAGACTTTTATAGTTCCTCTGTAAATTTTGATCTGACCATGTTGCAAGAAATCCGTGGAATACCAGATCACCATCGATCGATGGTTGTTCCCTTAATTTTTGCAAACAAGTACCACCATGTTAGTAACAATAAGAGTTTTTTCACAGATGGGTCAACTATAAACGCTTCCACTGGATTTGGAGTATTCAACGAATTTCATAGCGCCTCATATCAACTGCAAAAACCCTGTTCCGTATACGTTGCGGAACTAGCAGCCATATTTTACGCAGTAGAGCAAATTGCCTCACTACCATCTGATCACTATTTTATTTTTACTGATAGCCTTAGCTCGTTGGAGGCTATTCGATCAATGAGGCCGATGAAGCACTCCTCGTATTTCCTGACCGAAATCCGAGCAAAATTGAGTACTTTATCTAACTGCTCCTATACTATCACCTTAGCTTGGGTCCCATCTCATTGCTCAATTCCGGGTAATGAGAAAGCGGACTCGCTAGCTAAGGTGGGCGCTATGGAAGGCGATATTTTTGATCGACAAATCGCCTTTGCGGAATTTTTCTCAATTACCCGTCAGCACGTCCTCACCAACTGGCAACAAAAATGGAATGAGAGTGATCTGGGAAGATGGTTACATTCTATTCTCCCACAGGTGTCGAACAAGCCATGGTTCAAAGGATTGGACATGAGCCGTGACTTTATACGTGTCATATCAAGGCTCATGTCCAATCACTACTCGTTAGACTCGCATTTCTTCCGAATCGGGCTCGCAGGCAGCAATTTGTGCGCTTGTGGTAGTGGCTATCACGATATCGACCACGTGCTTTGGTCATGCACCCTACATTGTGTTGCTAGATCCGAGTTATCCGCATCCCTCAGGGCCCGAGGAAAACAACCTATGCAGCCCGTTAGAGACATCTTGGCGAGCCGAGATCTCGAATATTTTAATTTAATTTATGTGTTTTTAAAACGGATCGATCTGAGGATTTAGTAGTTAGTGTCATCTTGTGTTCCCCCAAGTTGTTAGCTGCCCATCGGTGTACCCCCATGTTTGTCTTTTTCGTCAGTTGGTCGCTTAGTTCGAGATAAAAAGCACATTGCTCTCCAAACCTTGTGTTCTCAATCCCTACCCTGCCATCCATTTGTTACAATTTGTTACCCCTAACCTCGAGATAGCCGCGAGTAATCGGCCCCCGCTTTACTAACGTTAGTTTTAAGAAATTTTGTCATCCAAACAATGAATATCGGCTCCGCAAAGCTACGGCAAATGAGCCTGAAAAAATAAACGCATTTAAAAAAAAAAAAAAAAACTCCTTCTTCTTATTATAATTCGCATTTCAAGCTTATTGCTTAGTGCATATTAGCTTATTGCGTGCTTTCAACTTAGTGTTCTAAATGCACTTCCACAGTTATTAATTGAGAGCTTTCGATGCCAATATCAATGCATGAATTTGTATATTGTGTGGCAAGCACAATGATTCTCTATGCCCAGGGAAATCGAGAAAATTTCCAACCAGATTCCCTCGACCGGACCGGGAATCGAACCCGCCGCCTCTGGCTTTGTAATACCGTGCCTTTACTGACTAGGCTATGAGGCCCCCTGTTACAACTCCTGTAAGTTGAATAAACATTTCTCGACATACCTTATACAACACCAAGTAGTTCAGAGTTGTTGTTGAATAAGTTCTCTAGATTTGTGTGAACAAAGCCTGAACAGAAATTATTATTTAAAATAGTACAAGTATTATTAAGCATGCAGTTGCCTCGTAACGTTGGTTGATCACTTTTCCTGGTACGTTACGGGATGTAACATCTAGCAAGGTGACTACATATAGGTGTTCTAATGTGTCAAATTCATGATTCAGCCATGTTGTATTTTTGTAAGGGTCACCTCCTCGCCTATATAGTGACAAAGCTGTATCACCATGAGATCTACCACCGATTCCTAGTTCTGACTACTTCGAACCAGGGGGACAGGATTTTTCAGTAATTAAAGGACATACATGGTTTTTATGTACCTTGTTAATATTTATGCCTTGTTAATAGTGATAAGTCCTCGGGTTGCTTGGACGAGGATGATTTTGAAACAAGGGAAAAAATTAGTTAATCTTCGTTTATGTGATTCCTAATCCCTAGTTTGAAGTGGTTAAGACCAGAGACGTTGATAGAGACGCGCAAAGAAATTTTTTGTCAACACAGCAGCACGGTTATTGAGGGATCTTTTTTCAAACATGGTTCTTCGAGCGGCTTCAAATGACTTTCATAAAGTGTCGCAATGCTGTTGAGAAAATTTGAACGTTCGACCGGTACTGAATAAAAATGAAGTGTGCGGCAACATTTTGCATAAATAAAGCGAAGGCGGCGTTTCGATTTCCAAGAGAAAAATTATTGAGCGTTTCGTTACCTTTAGGCTGAGAATCAATGTGCCGTACAAAGTTCTATGAAATAAGTATGAAAGTCGCTCCGTGACAGGATAATTTTTGTCATATTTTACTGTTTTGTTTTAAGCGCAATAATTTTTATTAAAATAACACGTTCCGATTCGAAATTGTTTTTATCACTAATAAATGTTGTAGTTAATTGAATCAACAATGAATAAATAAATAACAGATATGAAACATTTCATGAAAATAATTAAACACTTTTTTCATCATTGAGAACAATACTCCTTTCTGGTGAATTGAGCGAACAGTAATGCTTGTTTACTTTGCTCGTTTGGTTTAGCGTTTGACGGTTCGTTTGGTTATTCTTGCTTCAGTCTATGCGTCAGCGTTTGACTAGGGTTCTGATGCATGGTTATTATCGGTGTCATTCCTTAATTTTCTAAGGAATCAAATTTTGACTGACAAAGGGGCACGCCTTTGGAGGATGTTTCAACACTCCGAATGGTACACTAGTAAAAATCCACACATAACTAATAGAAAATTTCTATAAAATAATAAGCATAATATTCATTTGGCCACACATAATTAGATATCATGGAACAAAACACATACAGATTATGTGTCATATAAACAGTATGTGTGATCACATATAGAGATGATATGAGCAAGTGAGATTTATGTGTCTGGCATATAAAAACGTGTAAAAACTATATCATATCATGTGTGGAACACATAGAAACAATCATTGACTTTTTCTCAGTGTATAAATAGCGGGACCTTTCAATTAGAGTCAGATCCTTGCGATAAATGCAAGAATGACAACTTAAAAAAAATCGAATACTTCAGGCATAACATTTGATAACGGCACAAAAGCATTTGTAAACAAACTTTCTAAGGTCCTTTACACGCGAACCAAAGTACGCCCACGCAAACCAATACCACTTCCGGAAAGGTGATAGTTGCCCCTATCTTATGATGTTGTTGGTTTGCGTGGGCGTACTTTGGTTCGCCTTAGAAAGTTTGTTTACAAATGCTTTTGTGCCGTTATCAAACATGCAGAAAAATTGATTTTTGTTTCAGGGCCTAATGTTTTTTATTATTGATTCAAACGTATTGTATCACTATTTCAACAAAACATATTTTTGAATCGACAAAATGGTTTTTATAACCAACAAACAGATTATTGACTCTACAACCGGTTTGTTAATTCATAAATATTTTTCTTTGAATTAACCGAATAATATATTTGTATCAATACCAAAAATATATTAGGCCATGAGCCAAATATATATCCATTTGAATTTAAAAATCATTTCTCTGCGTGAATGTTATGCCTGACTTCATCGTTTCTCAATTGACAAATCCAAGTTTCAATCGGCCACCATGGCGCTGCAATCGCAGCGGTGATAAGTCCGAAATAATGTGTCAAACTGAATACATTTTTGAAATTTCAACCAAAAAACTATTATTTTGTATTTATTCTAGCGAGTTTCTGTGGGAGTCAAAACATGATCCGAGCAAAAAAGTAGTACTCGTAATAATGGTATATAATTCTGAATTTTATCGTGCTTTGTTTCGAAAATATCTTCCAAATAAACAAACATCATCCAGATCACCCGATTCGTCCACCGACTAAATATATTGCCACTTAAAAATTAATTTCAGTTGGTGTATTAATCAGCAGATTAAATCGTTTTTCGTCTGGTGCTACACCGAGCAATCGGCCTATTTAATAGTTTTTCGTCGATTGATTTAGTCGGTCAACTTTGTCTGTTGTTTAATCGGCAGATGATTTCAAACCTTAACATGTTTTCAATAATTTATAAGTCTTGAAGTAGCTTTTTATTTAAGAACAATGCATTACAAAATAGTTTTATGCATTTTGTACAAGATTCATCCATGCTGACAAGAAATTTTCATGAAATTACATTGAAATTAAATAATTTTGCAAACAATCAATGAAATTTTCAAGGGCTGTCACAGACCGTCGGTTAGTGCTTATTCCTGCCACCAGGCGCGCATGAGTTTAAGTTGGATTTCTCAATAGTGATGGAGTAATATCTACTTGACTAGCCTATTGGTCCCAAGCAAATCGATTAACGTACCCCATTTTAGTCGAAATTCTATACTATGTTTGTTTTGATTCGATAACAAAGTTTGACAGATAAAATGCACGGCAACCGCAAAATACCCAATAATGACTACAAAGTAAGCATTTTCAAGGGAAACTGGGACTACCCATTGGCAAATCAAAGTTGGCACTCGTGGAGAATAGAAGAACTATGAAAGTGAAGATAGTTTCAAAATTTTACACGGGGAGGTATACGAGTATAGTCTTTAAAAGCGTTTATTTTGTAAATGGAGCATTTTATTTAAATGTGGTTGTTGCTACAGTGGCAGAAAAGCTGAAATCTATGTATACATCTAAAAATCTGAAAAGAAATTATTCCCTCCCCTTGGCTAGTTTTTGCACCTTGCTGTTGGTGGGCGGGCTTAATTTCATGCTTTATAGTGGAGTGTTGGAGACGGTAGGTTTATGGCCGGCGTTGCTGGCTCATGCCGCGATAGAATGGCGTCATGGGCAGGCAATGGGGATTACTAAGCTTCCCCTCTCTGATAAACCACTGCATGAGAGAACCAAAGATCTAGTCTAGCAGTGATAGTATCACACTTGTTACTCCTTTAATTGAGAGCCGCGTCGTAGTACGCTTACGTATAGGCACTGACGTTGGGTGTGATACTGGCGGGTTTTGCCGCAAATCACTCTTATTTTATTTATTTTTACGCAGATAGATTTATTTGGGTTTGCAAGGGAATTATACTATTGAAATATTTCAGAAGGTGCCCAACGGTGCTTCTTCTATTTGCGTGACAAGCTTTCATTGTTGTTTTCATTGAAGTATTACTCAGGAAACAATGTTTAACATCATTTTTGTACATGGTATTGTAACTAATCTTATATGTGCTTCAGTTTTGATTTGGGATAAGTGTTTGAACTATGGCTCGAGATTTCCACTGTGGTGTGCTTCTATTGTGACATACCCATATGTATTTTGTGGTGCTACAACGTGAGAGCGTAATTGGAGCATATACCCTATATAATTTAAAAATCAGCTAGGAAACTAACTTCAAAATGAAGCATTTTAGTCACATGAAGGTGTTACCTGGGTCGAACTAAGATATAATAAATAGGTATAGGTCAAAATCAAAAGTACTTGAAACACGTTTAATTTTAGATTACAAGCACAAGTGCAGGTACTTAATAAAGCATGGGTTATGCTTGATTAGGTGAATTAGAGCTTTTCATAATTTATTAAATTAGACTAATGAGATATCATAATCATCAAATGAACTTAAATAAGAAACTTCAGAAAGTCTAATGACATTAAGTAGATTAACAAAAGAATTAGGATGCGGGGGGTCCGCTTAGGAAGGCAACTAACAAGTTGTAGAATAAATCTTCTTATTTAGTCTTGAACTTTAAAAAGAATACGCAGGCAGACCAATAGCATTTAGCAGATTAACAAGTGACCAGCCTTTAGGCTGAAAACCTCTTAAATAAAGAAAAAAAAAAGATTAACAAGTAGAGGAATAGTTTAGGAAATAAGCACAAGTAGATGTATGTGACTATTAATGGCTTTTAAACTTTTGGAGGTATTGTATTCCCCTGAGTTTGTTGTACTCGATTACTATATAATTCTCTCAATACGCGAGATCTCTTATATATGCGGTTAAAGCATTTGAGTTAACTTATTTCTTAGTGTTCAAGTACTTACATTTGTAAACAGCAGTCAATGTTAATCTATGAACTAAACCCTACGTAAAATCGATCTTTCCTTATGTGGTATTGATGCATGTTTAATTTTTCGCGGCTGTCGGAATCAACGCGCCTACGTCTACGGAGCTTACGCAGAAGTGATTCGCAATGCGGTAGAGCTCACCAAAAGTTTTTTTGAGCTTCTGTAGTATAGAATTTGTTCGATACGGTCGGGAAATCTTGAAATGATTGATACGTGCGGTAAAATAACTAAATTGAAACAAAGCTCAACAGTAAAATAAGTAGAATATTTAGGGAGAAAACCAAAATTAATCAACTTGCCAACATAGGCTATCACATTTATTTTGGTGGCACTCTTTAAATGATAACAAGCCTTTTTTCTCGCTTCGGTTGTCTCGCACGGCTTTCGGAATTCGCGCGGTTTTCGTAACTTACATAATTTAGATATTTCGTTCGAAACGGATTTACTTATTCAATCGGTTTACTACGCGGATGTATCTACGCGCACACGTCACAGCATTTTTTCTATAACTATCTTGAAACAATAAATACGGAATCCAGTGTTCAAGCGGCCAACATAGGCTAGTCCTTCTGCAGTATTGTCAAAGATAGAAGCAAAATTTATTCAAATGGGTCAAGTCTTGAAAATTAAGCTGTCACGCAGCTCCAACTTGATACCCAATAAAAAAAATCTGAAAAGAAATTATTTTTTATGTTATATGTCTATTGAGTAGTCCTAAAGTTTTCTACTAACGTAGCATTAACCAGATTTAAATAAAATGCTCCATTTGCAAAATAAAAGCATTTTACGATTGCACTCGTATACCTCACCGTGTAAAAAATTGAAACCATCATCACTATTATAGTTCTTCTATTCTCCACGAGTGCCAACTTTGATTTGCCAATTAAATGAGTAAAATTTTACCCATTTATGAGTAATTACAACTACAAAAACAAGTAGTAAGTATTCATTTTTGAGTAACAAATACCGTAAAACGGGGTAACATTGATAATTTTTTAAAGTATATTCTAAATATTTTTTGCAGCAACGAATATTTTTCAAATTTTATATTTTTGAAACAAGTACTGAGGATCCAAGAGTTAATTCGTTAGTAATTTGTTTAACGGGAATTAAAGCATTTGTACTATTTTTTTAGTTTTGTTACCGAACATCAGTATTTTGATTTGGGGTTACTTTGATAATGCTCGATGAATGTAGAAAAAAATGCGGAAACTCAAACATTTTAGTTCTTTAAATATGAAACTTTGAATGAGTATATAATCAGAAAACATCATAGGCAATAAGATGACATCTCACTGCGTCCTAGCAAGAAGCACGGCTGACTTGTTTCGCGCTCCGTTGTTTTGGAAGTTTTCTCGGTATTCGCTTGATATAAATCATCAGTTTTTTTTTCTCACTAAGTGACTCCTGGCATAGTTCCCGGTAAATTGATCGAAAAGTGAGTTTTTTTTAGTAGAAAATGCCATTTTCGGAAAGATTAATCCGTGCTATTAGAAATTCGCAAACCAATTCGCATACCCGCTCACGTATCATCATCATCGAGTGTGAGCACCCGTTTCTACATCTACATCGTTCATCAATCATCGTGCGCCTGTGTGCGCTGAGTGCCGCGCCTCGATCAAGTGCACCACAGCGAAGGTCATCCACGCTGCGCGTCGCTTCCCAGCCATCTGTGTAAACGCCTACACATATAACGCTCGGTGGTAGTAGTATAGGATTATCAGATAAGTTTTTGTTTTTTTTTCTTTTCCTCCCCGATTAGGTAAATTTTCATTTTGTATTTCTGTGTTTGTAGTATTTTCTGTAGCCGGCGCCGGTGGTGTAGTGGTAAGCGTGACTGCTTTCTAACACCCCGATGGGTCTGGGTTCAATCCCAGCCGAGGTCGGTGGGATTTTTCTGAGGCATAAAAATCTCTGGTCACGTCTTCCTTCGGAAGGGAAGTAACGCCGTTGGTCCCGGCCCATGTGTGTTGAATGGGTGCGATATCCTACGCAGGTGTAGAAGCTGCCTTCCTGCACATTCGATTGCCGTCAATGGATGGCAATCGTTGTCCGTCGGTGATTGGCACTAGATTGCGGAACAGAGACCGACGTTTAATAAAAGGAAAAGTATTTTCTGTTGATTGTGTCTGTGAGTTACATCAGTTCAGTGGGAGAACGTTTTGAGCTCCCACTACACAGAAACAAAATCCATTGGCAAAAATACTATATTGATGGTTTAAATTAAATACTCCCACCAATAGATTTGTGCAGAAACGAAATTCATTTAATTTGACTAATTTTTCTGTCAAAACTACTATACCGTTTGAGTCAGCATAGTAGTTTTGACAGAATGGTAGTAAATTTGATTATATTTATAGTCAACTATACTGAAATCATGGTAGATTTAAGGTTCAATTTACTTTGATGCTTTTTGGAAAATTTCAAGAGCAGTTTTTTCCGACGCATTATTTCAGATTGCAAAAAGCTCGCACTATTCGATTCCTTTTGATATTTTAAACAAAATGACGCGAGCTTTTGCAATCTAAAATAATGCGTCGAAAAAAAAACTGCTTTTTAATTTTTAAAAAATGCATAAAAGTAAATTGAACCTTAACGGTATTAAGCGTAGTTATACTGAAAATAAGTGTTTTCTGCAGAATAGTATTCCTAACTGTTATCTTTGTTTCAGTGTAGTAGAACAAAATGGATGTTTTGTCGGAAGACGACATGGATGACCATTAATCTCAGAAAAATGATGATGTCATCCCTGGTTCGTCGTCTCAGTCTGTCAATGGGCAGGCTGAGAAAAGCACCAGATTGCGGGCCTACCCGAATGACTCGACTGGCCGATGGGTTGTCTATTTTCAGCCCAAAAACAAACCCTTGAATGTTGTTCAGATATCTGATGATCTGACAAAGCGATTCCCTGCCGTGACCGAAATAATGAAGGTTAGGCACAACCAGGCATGGAAAATCATTTGCACTCATTTCATACATTCATTTACATTCATTTGCCTCTTACTTTTTTCATCAACAACATTCCGCAAAATGATGTATAGAGCTTTTGTCGGTTTTATTATAAGCTACAAATTTTGCTCATAACTCAAATCTTTATCTCTTATGCATCACGAACTAGAGCGGGCAGAACTTGTTACTGTTTTTCAGTGAATGTAAAATACATTCACTGAAAAACAGTAGTGGCTTCTGTTCGCTCTGGTTCGTCATGCATAAGAGATGCGGATTTGACTTGTTGGCAAGTAACAAAACCTACAGCTAGTAGCTAGTAACAAAACCTACAAAAGCTCTATACATCATTTTGCAGAATGCTGTTTAAGAAAAAAGTTAGAGGCAAATGAATGTACATGAATGCACGAAATGAATGCAAATGATTTTCCATGCCTGGGCTCAACAAACTTCGTGTGACCGTCGCTAACCTGAAGCAGGCCAATGAAATTACTGTTTCCCAGTTTTTCACAATGGAATATAGGGTGTACATTCCAGCCTCTGATGTGGAGATCGAAGGCGTGGTCACTGAGGCGAGCCTGGACCCCGAGATACTGGAGAAGCAAGCGGTTGGCCGATTCAAGAACCCCTTGCTTCCTCCGGTAAAGATACTGGCCGTTCATAGAATGAAGTCAGTATCGCTAAGCGAGGGTAAAAAGAGTTTTACCCCCACAGACTCGTTTCGGGTGACCTTTTCTGGATCTGCCCTTCCTCAATACATCGAGCTGGGAAAACTTCGTCTTCCTGTGCGGTTGTTTGTACCTCGGGTCATGAACTGCCAGAATTGCAAGCGGTTTGGACATACGGCCTCCCACTGCGGCACAAGGCACGCTGCTCCACATGCGGGGAGAAGCATGAGGATGGCGCCTGCGCAGCTACTGCACCAAAATGCGCGTACTGCAACGGAACTCCTCCTCATGCTCTCTCGTCGTGCCCGGCGTACAAACAGCTCGGGGACAAAATGAAACGCTCCCTTAAGGAACGTTCCAGGCGGTCTTTTGCAGAAATGCTTAAGACAGCCACGCCATCGACCAATGACAAAAATCCTTTTTCTCTTTTGTCAGATGACGAGACTGACTCTGACTTGGCTGAGGAGGGAACATCTTTCAGTTTTCCGGAAGGTTCTGCACGGAAACGAAAGCGCATCCGTTCGCGGATTGTTGCAAATAAAGAACTCCAAATCAGCTTCCCCAAATCAAGGAGTGGTGGAAAAAAGGAGACTTCTACTCCTCCTGGATTCCGTAGAACTGACTATACCCAGGATTTTCAGCCTCTTCCGGGGACATCCAAAACCCCTGATGCCCCAATTTTAAGAACAGAAACCCCTTCTTCATCTGGGTTGTTCTCATTTGATGACATTGGGGACGGTATTCTCAAATACCTCAACATTTCTGATCCTCTGAAAAGCATTGTTCTCACATTGCTTCCCACTGTGAAATCCTTCTTGAAGCAATTGGGTTCTTTAATTTTGAAAAATATATCGGTTTTTATATATTTTCTGAAAGAGCTTTGTTTTCTGAGCACAGCTATACTTTTTTCGAACCCACACACCTTCATCTCGATTTTTGAATCAAGATTTATAGCATAATAATAACTTTACTGTTTGACACTAAAGTGACAAACTGAAAGCTCGCTCCCATTCAAAGTGATACCGAGGGGTGCTAATAAGGTGATTTTTTGCAAATGTAATCGTTCTTATTTAAAATAGTTCCAGTGTACCGACATTGATGAAATTTTGGGTATGGGTTCCATTTTTAATGCAGATTACGAATATACATTTACCTCAATACCATTAAAGAACCCAATTGACTTCAAAATGGCCCCTTCTTGCAGCTATCATCTCCTTCGATGGATAATTTTCCAAACGAGGTCGGGGATTTGATCACTGTTCTACAGTGGAATTGTCAAAGTCTTATTCCGAAATTAGATTCGTTCAGGTATTTAGTCCATAACAATAATTGCGATGCATTTGCCCTCTGTGAAACATGGCTCTCTCCAGAAATTGATCTCCCTTTTTATGATTTTAACATTATTCGATTGGATCGTGAGGATTCACGTGGAGGAGGGGTACTTTTGGGGATCAAAAAGTGCCATTCCTTCTATAGAGTGAATCTTCCCGAATTCCCCGGTATTGAAGTTGTCGCATGTCAGGCTACCATTAAAGGTAAGAGTCTTTGTATTGCTTCTGTATATATCGCTCCTAGAGTCTTTGTTAATCGTAAACAACTTTTCGACATATGTGCGGTATTTCCCGCTCCATGGTTGATCATGGGAGATTTTAACTCCCACGGTACAGGCTGGGGGAGCTGTACGATGATAACACTAGTTTACAGCATTTTTGAACTCGGTAAGGTGATGATCATTTCCAATGCAAAATCCTATGCTGAATTCAATGCCGTGGTCAGAAAAAATTAAAGTAGAGCCATTTTTGAGATATACAAAAATTCTGATTTTTTAAATTTTGGACAAAAGTACGATTACTAAAATGTCAATATCTTTGGAACTAGTGCACCAATTTTAAATCTTTTTTTTATGAAAGTGAAGGTAAATAAATTTGCTATCGTTCACTAGAATTATATGTCTTAATTAAAAATTTAATTTTGAAGTCATTTAAAAATTTACAGCATTTTTTTTTATTTTTCCTGAGAATTTTCCATAAAAATCTTGTTTTAATCAACATTTTTAATGGGATAAAAAGATTCAAAAATCATTCCATAATTTATTCTTAAAGTCCATTCAAAACCGAAGAAAATGAGCCTTTAATGGATGAAATCGGTTGGAAATTGTCGAAGTTATGAGCATTTTTGTAAAACACTTAAAAATGTTGCTGAAATACAACAGCTTTAGAGTTCCTTTTCTAGGTGTCGTTGTAAGCATCCAAATCGCATGTAAAGTTTTTATGGGAGATTCTTTTCTCTACATATCAATTTGATTAAGGCACATCAGGATTTAAAACCGAGTTGATACAAAAGAAATTTATTTAGGTTTTATTAAAAATGATTGAGAATCGAATGACTTTGGGGGCGACCCCGGCGTAGTGGTTAACATCCATACCTCTCATGCCAAAGTCACGAGTTCAAATCTCACCCCCGGACAAGTCACGAATGACCCAAGAGTGTTAAAGTGACTATAATAAAAAAAAAAAAAAAAAAAGAATGACTTTGTCTTCGATGTTTTGAACTTGTTTCTCGAATCAGAAACCAACAATAGTCACCCATCATTGCTTCATCCCAAAACCCTTGGTAACGACGTTCCATCATCTTCATTTGTTGGTGAAAACGTTCGCCGTGCTCATCACTCTCGTCACCAAGATTTTCCGGGAAAAAATCCATGTGAGAATGTAGGAAATGTATCTTCAAAGACATATTCACACCTGTGTTCAGTGAAATAAAAGGATTTGAAATTAATTATATGTAACAAACACAATATTTTTGATTTATACCTATTTTCTCATAATTTTTGAGCAATTTATCGACGGCTTACTCATAATCTGGGCTTCTGAAATTTCCTAAAAAGGTTGTGACAACATGCTGGAACGATTTCCACGCTTCTTCCTCATCTGGTGTCAAAACTGTATTGAATGCGGAATCATTGAGCAGTTTTTTGATCTGTGGGCCAACAAATACACCTTCCTTTATCTTTGCGTCAGATAAATTTGGAAATACTGATTTCAAGTACTGGAATGCCGGCCCTTCTTTTTGCAACGCTTTGACGAAATTTTTGAATAGCCCAAGTTTTATATGTAGTGGTGGAAGTATTATGCGTTCTTTTACCACAAGAGGATCATTTTTAACGTTGTCTTTACCAATTGTAAAATTATCCCGTTTTGGCCAATCTTTTCGGACGTAGTGTTCCTTACGAGCTCGACTGTCCCATTTACACAAAAAACACATATATTTTGTGTATCCCTGTTGCAATCCAGTCAACATGGCAACCACTTTAAGATCGGAACAAATTTTCCAATTGTGTTGATTGTAATTTATCAAATTGAGCAATAGAGCCATTGATTCATACGTTTCCTTCATATTAACGGCATGAGCTAATGGAATAGAAGGTTTCTCATTCCCTTGATGCAGTAAAACGGCTTTCACTAAAACGGCACTACCATGCTGTTCATAAATTGTTTATATGAAAGTTATTCAAAAAATCAATTTACCTTGCACCTGACATCCACCTAGCCAAGCACGTTTTGCACGAACTACATAATACTTTTGGAATCCACGGTTCGTCAAAGTCTCCAGGATCAATTTTAAAATAAAGCCTGTATGCAGTTTGCAACGAAGCAGTGAAATTGACCGATTTTGTAAATATATAGTTGCCACACGCGTAACAAAACTTTTGAGGATCATTTTTACACTTGAATTCACGTTTTGTCGTATACATCGTTAAGCAATGTTGAAGAAAGAAAGCTGTCAAATTGAGTTGGTTGCGTTAGGTTCTCGCCGAGCGGTCTCACAAACACTAGCGTAAATTATATTGTTGAAAATATCCCATTTAATTTTGCGTGACAGCTGGTAGTGTTAGTGAAATGCACCGTATGCGTACACGTCCGCAGAAAGGCTTACTGGAAGTGGTGCATGAACCTAGGAGCGGGACAACGGCCAATCTTGGAACATTCAATTTCCATGATTTTACAAAAAATTTCATAACTTCGACAATTTCCAACCGATTTCATCCATTAAAGGCTCATTTTCTCCAGTTTTTAATGGACTTTAAGAATAAATTATGGAATGATTTCTTGAATCTTTTAATCCCATTAAAAATGTTGATTAAAACAAGATTTTTATGAAAAATTCGCAGGAAAAATAAAAAAAAATGCTGTAAATTTTTAAATGACTTCAAAATTAAATCTTTAACCAAGACATAATATTCAAGCGAACGATAGAAAATTTATTTAGCTTCATTTTCATAAAAAAAGATTTAAAATTGGTGCACTAGTTCCAAAGATATTGACATTTTAGTAATCGTACTTTTGTCCAAAATTCAAAAAATCAAATTTTTTGTATATCTCAAAAATGGCTCTACTTTAATTTTTTCTGACCACGGCATTGAATTCAGCGTAGGATTTTGCATTAGAAACGTTGGTTAACCACTAAAGTTCACACTTTTTATGTTGTTTTGTAAACTAGTGTAACCGTTCTACTTTGATTTATGATCTCTGCGACAACTTCAACATGACGATCCTTAACAATGGAGAAGTAACACGTTTGGCTGGTCCATCCTCGAATGGTAGCAGATTAGACCTCACCTTTTGCTCCAATTCACTATCGTTGGATTGCACTTGGCATGTAATCCAGGATCCGCACGGTAGTGATCATCTGCCGATCAAAATTTCGATTGCTAGTGGGTTTAACTCGTCAGTATGACCTAACCCGTAACATCGATTGGACTAAGTTCCAATCCCCGATAGGCGATGCAGTATCGTCAGTGGAAGAGCTTCCGCCGTTGGAGGAATATAACTTCCTCTCTAATCTCATCGTCGACAGCGCACTTCAAGCTCAAACACGACCGGTGCCGCGATCGTCAATTCGTAAGAAAACACCATCGTTCTGGTGGGATCAACAATGCACGGAAGTTTACCGTAAAAAGTCCGACGCGTTTTAACTTTTTCGGAAACGCGGAACACGCAAGCATTTCGACGCATACACATCTCTTGAACGCGAACTCAAGAGCCTCATCAAGGCCAAAAAACGGGGTTACTGGCGGCAGTTTGTAGACGGATTGTCGCGCGAAACGTCTATGAATACGCTTTGGAGTACGGTGCGAAGAATGCGTAACCGGTCTACTAACAACGAAAGCGAGGAATACTCGGATCGATGGATTCTTAAATTCGCGCGAAAAGTGTGTCCGGATTCCGTGCCGTCGCAGTTGATTCCTCGCAAAACCGCGAATTCGGTAGACGAAATCAGTCAGCCTTTTTCAATAGTCGAACTTTCACTCGCTCTTCTTTCGTGTGGCAATTCTGCCCCGGGGGCCGGGATCTGATAGAATCAAGTTCAACTTGCTGAAAACCTCCCAGACGTCGCTAAGAGGCGCATGTTGAACTTGTACAATCAGTTTTTGGAGCTCAATATTGTTCCCGATGATTGGAGACGAGTGAGGGTTATTTATCTAGTTCGTTTATTTGGAAGGCTCAATCTCGTTAGCTTTACGGAGCCGATAATTCATTGTTCACTGTGTGTAACAAGATTCACTTAATTCTATGTCTAACGAGTGAGGGTGATAGCCATTAAAAAGCCTGATAATCCCGCGTCGGATCACAATTCGTATCGGCCCATCGTGATGCTGTCGTGCATTCGGAAATTGATGGAGAAAATGATCCTTTTTCGCCTCGACAAATGGGTTGAGACGAACCACCTTCTTTCAGATACTCAATTTGGTTTCCGTAGGGGTAAGGGAACGAACGACTGCCTCGCGTTGCTTTCTTCGGAAATTCAGTTGGCTTTTGCTAAGAAAGAGCAAATGGCTTCTGTGTTCTTAGATATCAAGGGGGCTTTTGATTCAGTATCCGTTGAAGTTCTTTCAGAGAAACTCCACGTTTGTGGATTGTCTCCATTAATGAATAATTTTGTGTACAATTTGCTGTCAGAAAAACATATGAGCTTTTCTCATGGAAACTCTGCAGCTTTTCGATTTAGCTACATGGGTCTCCCGCAAGGCTCATGTTTAAGCCCCCTTTTGTACAATTTCTACGGTAGAGAAATTGATGACTGTCTTAGTGACAATTGCACGTTGAGACAACTTGCAGATGATGGCGTAGTGTCTATCACAGGGCCAAAAGAGGTTGACCTGCAAGGACCCTTACAGGATACCTTGGACAATTTGTCTACTTGGGCTATTCAGTTAGGTATCGAATTCTCCACGGAGAAAACTGAGTTGGTCGTTTTTTCTAGGAAGCATAGCCCAGCACAACCGAAGCTTCAACTTTTAGGTAAGCCGATCACTCATTCCATGTCTTTTAAATATCTCGGGGTCTGGTTCGATTCCAAATGCACCTGGAGATCCCACATTGAGTATCTGAGACGAAAATGCCAACTAAGGATCAATTTCCTTCGATCAATTACTGGAACGTGGTGGGGAGCCCATCCACAAAATCTTCTAACGTTGTACCGGACAACGATTTTATCGGTTCTAGAATATGGTAGTTTTGTTTCCAGTCGGCAGCTGAAACCCACATCATTAAGGTGGAACGGATCCAGTATCGTTGTCTTCGTATCGCGTTAGGATGCATGCACTCGACTCATACTATGAGTCTCGAAGTGCTGGCGGGCATGTTGCCACTATCCGTCCGTTTTTCAGAGTTATCTCTGAGGCTCCTCACCCGTTGCGAAGTAATGAACCCACTGGTGATCGAAAACTTTGAGAAGCTTCTGGAGCTAAATCCTCAAACATGTTTTATGACTTTGTACTACCTATATTTAACACAGGATGTCAGCCCTTCAAGAAATATTCCCAATCGTGTAGTCTTCTCCGATTTCGGCAATTCAGTGAATTTTGATTTATCTATGACGCAGGAAATCCGCGGAATTCCAGAGCATCATCGTCCTATGATTGCTCCGTCATTATACTCTGCAAAGTTTGGCCATGTTGATTCTACAAGAACGTTTTTCACAGATGGATCTCTAATAGAGGAGTCCGCTGGTTTTGGTGTATTTAATGAATTTCATAGCGCCTCTCGAAAACTTGAAGCTCCTTGTTCTGTATATGTGGCTGAACTGGCAGCAATTCACTACACTTTGAAAACTATTGCTTCACTTCTTCCAGACCACTACTTTATTTTTACGGATAGTCCCAGTTCTGTCGAGGCTATCCGTTCCATTAGGCGAGTAAAGCACTTCTCGTATTTTCTCTTGAAAATACGGGAGGTGCTTAGTGCTTTATCCGTGCGCTCTTTCATCATCATCTTCGCGTGGGTCCCTTCGCATTGCTCAATTTTGGGCAATGAGAAGGCGGATTCACTTGCGAAGGTGGGCGCTATGGAAGGCGACATTTATGATCGACAGATCGCCTATAGTGAATTTTTCTCTATTTATCGTCAGCAGTCGCTCGTTAGCTGGCAACATCAATGGAGTGAAGGGAGCTTGGGACGATGGCTACATTCAATTATCCCTAAGGTGTCGAAGTTTGCATGGTTCAAAGGGTTGAACTTGAGTCGAGACTTCATACACGTGATGTCTCGTCTCATGTCCAATCACTATTGTCTAAACGCTCACTTGTTCCGTGTGGGGTTGGGAGACAGCAATCTCTGTGAATGTGGACAAGGTTACCAGGACGCTGATCACATCCTTTGGTCTTGTGCGGAGTATCGTGGAGTCAGATCACATTTTTATGTTCCCCTTCGGGCTCGAGGTAGACAACCTAATGTTCCAGTTCGGGATATTTTGGCTAGGCGCGATCTGGAGTTTATGAAACTCATATATGTTTACTTTAAGGATATTAACCTAAGATTGTAAGTTTGATTAACCTTGTGTTTAGGTTGTATTTTGTACGTGTGGGTTTTTTTTTTCATTGTTTGTTTTCAAGATGAATAGAAATAACTTCATGCTTTAGGATTAATTAAATAGTTGTATCGTAAACCACATATCAAACCTCCTTCTTCCCTTTTCCCATCCAAAAAATTGTAAATCTACACTAACTTCGAGACAACCGCGAGTACTCGGATTTAACTTTAAATATAAGACAGTAATAATGTATAACGTAAAGGATAACTCGGCTCTGTAAAGTTTATTCGATTGAGCCTGTACAAATAGAGTTATTATATAAAAAAATAGGCAATAAGATTACGACATTGAATTTATGATGGCTATATCGGAAATTCATTTCATAAGTGATGGTTTGAGTGCTTTTTCAAACAGGCGAAAAATACGAAAATTCAGGCATAACATTTGATAACGGCACAAAAGCATTTGTAAACAAACTTTCTAAGGCCCTTTACACGCGAACCAAAGTACGCCCACGCAAACCAATATCACTCTCGGAAAGGTGATAGTTGCCCCTATCCGATGATGTTGTTGGTTTGCGTGGGCGTACTTTGGTTCGCGTGAAAAGGGTCTTAGAAAGTTTGTTTACAAATGCTTTTGTACCGTTATCAAATGTTATGCCTGAATTGTTTTTTAATATGTTTGTAAAATATGTAACACATACTATATAAAAACTATATACGATTTCAACGGAAACACCCTAAGCTACAATATGGAACCAATATTTCTAATTTAGAAAAAGCGCAGCGAGTATATTTAATCTTTATATTATACTATCAAAGTTACCCGCATTATCAAAGAAAATTTTCATTACGTCGAAAGTAACAAAGGTAAACAAAGTCGAGCTATCAGTGTCAATCGATGCTCCTGCTATTACACTATATCGTCGTTTCGCTTTTTCATTATTAAAGTGAATAAATCGAACTGTTTGTTGCTAAGATGATTTCGGTGGTCCTAAAATAATGAATGGGCTGCACGTAAGGAGACGTAATTGATAATTCTTCCGAATATTATGGTAAATACACTTTGACTTAAGTAACAATAGGGGCCACCAAACGACGTATAATAACTTTTGACTCAAAAACCAGTATATATTAGCATGAAAGCTAGCGATTTGCATTTGTATGATTAAAACCCTGCTAAATATGTTAAACATTGCTATCACTATGAGATTATATGTGTTTAATTGGAAATAGGAATAACTTTTCGGTCATCAAAACAAAACTTTATTTTTCTCGGATTGGTGTGAATGTTACTTACGACATAATGAAAATTTGCTCTTGATTGGGTATTTTGCGGCTACCGTGTGAGGGGTTTGTGGATTTTCCTATGTTTCGAGAAGTGCATCGATTAGCTTGGGACCGAAGAGGGTACCAGAGCTGAGTCAAAAAGTTGAGCACATTTCTTCGGGACCTTCTGGTACTGGAGTTACGATTTTTTTCTCCGGTACAACAATTTAACAATACATTTTTATGAACTCTAAATTCAGCAGTAAAAATCATTTGAATTTCGTTGTTTTATTATGGTTTCCGTTAATGGTCCGGAGAGAGGTCGCTTAACTAAAATTTGGGTTTAACAAACTGAAGCTTTGGCTAGTTTTATTGTCTGTGTATATAGAGATTAGTGACGTTTAACGCACTCACACTAGCGGTAGCAACGCCGTGTAAAGTTGTTTATTATTTTCCTCTGGCTAACATAAAAAATGTATGAAAGGAGATCTGTCAAAATGAGTTTGACATCGATTTGTTATGTATTCAGTGCTAACATTTGAAAACGGCGCAAAAGCCATTTGTAAACAAATGGTTTGTGGGCCCTTTACTCGCTACCCGAAGAACGCCCACGTAAACCAACAGCATCGTCAGGAAGGTGAAAATTTCCGTGGGTTTACTTCAAGTAGTCAGTAAAGGGCCCACAAACCTTTTGTTTACAAATGGCTTTTGTGCCGTTTTCAAATGTTAGCACTGTATTTTCCTCGGATATTCACTAACACACTCTCACATATCGCACCAATACAACCGGACGTGAAAATCTCTATTGTAACTAAGGGTAAAATACTTTTAACGTGTTTATTAGATTCCTATCCCCGCGTGATGCAAACGCGTGATAAATTTTGAAATGAAATGTCATTTTTCTTGTCGCCTCGTGAAGTTGATTCGATTGTGTAACTTCCAAAGCAAGATTCTTTCTTGCCTTTAGATTATGTTGTTAAATAACAATAAAATAGCGAAACTATGAAGTAAATTGTCGTTTGTCGACTATTGAAGTGTAAAACAGGCACTATATAGTGTGTATCCTGTGTGATAGTAATTTGATTTCTGTACATAGTGGAAACCGGTGCTTCGTGGAAAGATGGCTAAATACATCGCTCAAATTATCGTCTTGGGTTCACAGATTGTTGGTCGAGCCTTCGCCCGTGCACTGAAGCAAGAGTATGCGGCTTCACAGGAAGCCGCCAAGAGAGCCGGTGGTGGCCAACAGGGACAAAATCGCGTTGCGGCTAACTTAAAAACCGGTAAGTTTCCGCTGTGCTAATGATTAAATGCTGTTTGGTTGAAGTTTTTTTTTATTGTTACAGGATTGACTTTAGAAGAAGCTCAACAAATTCTAAATATTACAAAGCTAGACCCTGTGGAAATTCAGAAGAACTACGAACATCTATTCAAAGTCAATGATAAATCCAAGGGCGGATCGTTTTATTTGCAGTCGAAGGTATTCCGAGCTAAGGAGCGGATAGACCAAGAATTAAAAGCAAGTAAACCTCCAGAAGCAAACGAACGAAAGGACACGACCTCAGAGAGTACAAGTGAGCAGAAGTAAGTTCGTTAGAAATTTTTATTTTAAGTTGTATTTAGAGTCAAATTCAATAAAAATTTGATTATCTTAAAGAACTGGTAAAAGATCATCTCTCGTCTCGATGGCAATGCATATATCACTCGTCCTCTTCTTCACTTTCCTCCAAAGATTTCATTAGTTTGTTATGCTGGATATTTAAATTGAGTTCTTGTCTGTTGATTTGATCGGAAGAAACATTAGATTCAGATTTGACGCAAATTTCTTGGGTCTGTCCACTGCTTGATGGGTATTGGTGGTCCAATTCTCTTGATTTAAGCTGCAATTCTTCGACCTGTAAGACAATCATCAACACTTGTTAGTTGTATTTTTTTTTGTTATTCGTTTTTGTATTATTCCTACCAGCAGTTGGTTGAGATGACCATTGATTTTGTCAATCATCGACTTGAGTTTAGTTTCGGTGGCCCTTAGTTGATGTTGTTCCTTCAATAGAGCACTTAATTCACTTTTTGTAACGCGGGAGCTACTATCTGCCATTTTTAAACTATTATTATTTCTTATGCTTGTCTACAGAAACATTTTACGAGGTATTCCAACGATTTTGAGACAGATCCGATAAAATTGATTCGGTGACAAAAAAGCTAAAAACTAATAAAAGCTAAATAATAACAAAATTCATGTGCACGGGTGAACTTTTGTTCATCTATTGAAAAAAAATTGACACAACAGCAAGGCCCTGTTTACTAAAAATCTGGGACTAAAAATGAATAATGCTCGCGTAACATTTGAAAAGGGCATATCAACTTTTGTAAATAATTTGCTAAGTCTTTTTCACGAGAACCGAAGTGCGCTCACGCAAACCAAGAGCACTATCGGGAAGGGGAGAATTTTATCTGCCCGATGGCGTTGTTAGTTTTCGTTCACGCGAAAAAGGCTTAACAAGTTTTGTGTACATAAGTTGATAGACCCGTTTCAAATGTTACGTGAGTATTATTTATGTGTTCATTTTAAGTAGACAGGGCCCCGCTGTTGTGTCACTTTTTGTTGAGTGAGTGAACTCAAATCCATCCGTGCACTCGTCTATTAAATCCTTATGTAAACATTAACAAATTTTCTTCGTCAACTTTCTTTTTGCATCCTCACTTTCATGTTAAGACATTGTCAGCTATTGGCGTTGACGAGAGCTCTGTAACTCTTTACTCCTATTGGCAAATCAAAGTTGGCACTCGTGGAGAATAGAAGAACTATGAAAGTGATGATGGTTTCAAAATTTTCCACGGGGAAGTATACGAGTGCAATCTTAAAATGCTTTTATTTTGAAAATGGAGCATTTTATTTAAATCTGGTTACTGCTACAGTGGTAGAAAAGCGAAAGTCTATGTTTACACCTAAAAATCTGAAAAGAAATTATGTTTTCTGTATTATATGTCTATTGAGTAGTCCTGAAGTTTTCTACTAACGTAGCACTAACCAGATTTAAATAAAATGCTCCATTCACAAAATAAAAGCATTTTAAGATTGCACTCGTATACTTCCCCGTGGAAAATTTTGAAACCATCATCACTTTCATAGTTCTTCTATTCTCCACGAGAGCCAACTTTGATTTGCCAATGGAGAAATCTCATATGTATCTGTCAGTCTATGTGTGAAACATGGCGGACTTTTTCTTATTCTCTCACTCCAACGCAAAACCCCATAAGGAACTGTCAAAATGTATGTGAAGAAACGTCACTTCGGGACTGGTGTCAAGGTGAATTGTCAGATCGATGAAAGATGCTATTGGCGTTGACGGCACCGTCGAAAAATTTGCTCTTCCAGCAAATTTAGATAGTTTCTTATGGGAATTTTCGGTGGAGTGAAAGGATAGTACAAAGTCCGCCATGTTTCACGCACAGTCTGACGTTTGCTTATAGAGATCTCCAAGCGCAATCTCACGAACACTAAAACCCAACATCCATACATAAAAATGAAGAAGAAGAAGAAACAAAAAGGTATCGCGATATCACAACTACTTAAAAAGGTAGCGCGCGGTCTCACGCACACTTTTGTGCATCTGGAGAACTCTATAGAGATTGCTGACGTTTATTGCACGCACACTACGTCACGTATACGTATACGCAAAATGTTTTCATCGGGAAAAAAAACTTCATGGCGGAAATTTTTCCCGATGAAAACAAATCACTGACACAATCACACTTTAGCAATCTCTATGGATTTTCTCATAGGAGTAAAGAGCTACAGAGTCGCCGTCAACGCCAATTATCTAGCTTCTAATTCGACAAACACGACAAGACACGGTTCTGTACCCAAGTTTTTTACGAAAGAGAAAGTCGATCGAGAGAATCGATCAACGTTACTTATAGCGAATTCGTTTATTATCGGGGTTGGAACCAGTTCCAACCCAGTGCGAAACCGAACTTTTTGTCAGTGCGAACCTCAACCTGAGCTAGGTTTTAAAAACAAACGAGCAAACTGACGTTTGTCAGAAAACAAGCAGACCCAATCTTGATACCCGATCCAGGTTGGAACTGAATAATAAACGAATTCGCTATTAGAACCGAATACATTGTTCAGCTTGAATTTGTGCACGCTATTTCAAAAATACCAAAATTTAATGTCGTTTTCGTTTTTGCGGTGTAGCACCGGTGTAGTGTAAGCAGGAATAAGCGCGAGTCTTTGACAGCTCAACACCATTTGTTTGTAAAAAAAGGTGCATCCTATATCTACACCCTAAAATATTTCGGTGTACGGCAGTGTAGCACCGGTGTACCCTAATAAACAAATACCATTTACGAACAATAGCCCAAATAGTCGAAATTTTCCACAAATGGTTTGGATGATACCCCAAACACGTCGTTAAGCAAAATAACCATCACGGTGTTTCGCGAAAACCCATTAATGGGTATAAAAATACCCATTTCCGCTAAAAGTGCCCCTCCTCATTTAATGGGTAAACTATGGTTTACTCATAAATGGGTAAATGGGTGGTCTGTCAATAAATGGGTGTTTTTTCACCCATTTTCTTATATTGTGTTTACCGTAAAATGGGTGAAAAAATACCCATTTTTACAAATGGAGGATGCAAGCGCTCGTTGATGTAAAAATGTTTTTAAAACATTGACAATAAATGCAGGTGTTCCGCTCAAATTTTTCACGAAACATTATAATACAAATTATCCATTGTATTGACTTATCCGTAAGCCTCTCCAACGTTTTGGATTCTAACATTTTCCGGAGATCGTTGCTGCGGACAGTAACTGTTTGCATCGAGGTTTGCATTCCCAATGAGCCGGTGACGGAAATGAGACGATAAAATTTCGAAGTGTTTTTTCACCCATTAATGGGTAAAAAATATACCCATTATTCAACCGTGAACTGATTCTTTAAATGGGTATTTTTTCACCCATTTTATGATTTCAAAATTACCCCATTTTTTGACAGCTGCATACATGGTTTGAAAATGGGTATTTTTTACCCATTAATGGGTATTCACGAAACACCGTGATAAGAAATTTATTAGGGTAGCTACACCGCAAAAACGAAAACGACATAAGTAGAATTACAAAGGTTGGTCCATGGTGGGTATATAAATGGTGATACAGCTTTGTCACTATTTAGGCGAGGAGGTCGCGGGGGGAAAAGTGCGGTTTTAGAGCAAATTGTAAACAAACTCGGTCGCTGTTCCATACAAAATCCAACATGGCTGAATCATGAATTTGACACATTAGAACACCTATATGTAGTCACCTTGGGTTGGTCAAAATTGAGCTACACGGTAAGAAAAAGTACCCAACGCATTAGTAAATAAGTGTACTACACGGTAACCAGCGTGAACACATTAATGTGTAAAATTTCACACATTTCGTAAAAAAGGGGCCTAGTCATAAAATGTGTAAACTGCGTTTACACATTTATGTGTAAACCAAGCAAACGTCAATAGAAGTGTATTTTTTTACACATTTTTCAAGAACGGTTTTTACAGCAAAATGTGTAAAAAGTAATAATTTCTAGAACTTAAATATAATGGGTGCGCATGTTTTTTTTTTATTAACTACGGAATTCAGTGCCAATATTTCAAAGGGGCGTAATTGCTTTTGTAAACAATGACTTTAGCCGTCAATTTCTCGCGAATGAAATCTTACCTCTCCAAAACAACACTGCCCCTAATCTTATAGTCCACGTAACCACCAACAGCATCACTGGTGGGAAAACGCGTTTTTGTTGCATGCAGCCGAAAAGCAATATTTTGTAACAATTTCATTCAAATAATCTGTCCATTTGGTAAAGATTAACGGTCAGAAGTGGGCCGCTGAGCTTTTATGATTTATTGCTTAATTATTTCATCTCAAAAACGCATACGCCAGGTTATGCGAACAAACATACGTTCTGCTGAAGGTTTATTCGCATAGCTTGGCGTAAAAACCAGGTTACTGTGTTTGAAGTAGTATCAACATTCACGGTCACGTTGACAGATTTTCTCCAAAGCTCGTTAGATTCAGTGATAGTGAAAAGGAATTCAATTTGGAAGAATTAAAATGTCCGGAAGAGGTGCCCTGGATTTACTGCTGACCTATGGTAGTTCCGACTCGGAAGATGAGATTGATCCGGATCTGCCGACTGCGATTAGAGACGATATACAACCACAGCCAGCCGTAGCAGCCGCACCGAGGCCAAGGCCACCAACAAAGCGAACCTCGGAAAAACAGAGCGCCGGGAAAAAAGGTTATCTGACCGGAGGCCCATTTTGAAAGATTGTGGATTCAGAGCAGTTTGTTGCGGCAAAATTGGACGTGACAGAAGATCTGACATCAATTCATGGTTCTGGGGATTGTCGGGAACGGAACAAAAGTCGTTCGTTTTGCAGTTCAGCAAGCGTAGCCCTGTAAAACGACGGCGTGGCCAGGTGAATCCTACTACCCAGAACTTTCGGAGACAGTTTTCCTACGATTACCAACTTGAAGACGAAAGAGGAGTACCACATGATGTATGCTGCGCATTCTTCCTGAATACGTTGGGCTACGATATCAAAAGCAGGTTCGTATTTTCTTAGTAACAATAAATATCTAATTAAGGTAATCTTTAATGATGCTAACTTTAGCAACATGATCTATCGATACCACGACCAAGCGCATAAGGATGGAGCACCAGCAGAGAAACGTGTAAGATACACCCGGCCTAGAACTCTTAAAGATACCGTCAAACAAAACATTTTCCGTTACTCACCGACAAACTCGCATTATCACCGAGAGCACGCACCGCACGCGCTTTATCTGCCGTCTGACCTTTCGGCCCAGAAAATGTACGGTCTATTTAACGAGCGCCAGTTGGATGAAAAGGAAGAAAGTTGCAGTTATGGGTTTTATTGCAAAACGAAGAATGTGAACGGTGCCATGCCCATCACATCCACGAAAATCAAACTGGACACTCTACTAAAACAGACAACAACGAGCTAGAAGAAGTATCTTCTACAAACCGGACCGCATGCGAGATGTGTTTGAATTGGAAGGATCATATCGCACGGGCAATTTCGGGGCGGGAGGAGTACGACAGCGATCGGTCGAACGTGACGATGAACGGATCGGTTTTCTCGGTCGATCTTCAAAAGGTAACTTATAAATATGAATTTACGAGTCCAATTTCTTACTCATCATATTAATGCAGGTGGTTCAGCTTCCAAGAATGGAATCCTTTAAGGAGGTCATTTTTTGCAAAAGGATCGTTGCTTACAATGAAACGTTTGCTCCACTGGGTGGCTCTCGGAACGGTCCCGTTTATGCTTTTTTGTGGAACGATGTGATTGCAGGACGAAAAGCTTATCACATTGCCAGTGTTTTTTACAAATTTTTCTCTTCTCTTGGGTCCAAGTTCGTTATCACTTTGTGGCTTGATAACTGCTCGGTGCAAAATAAGAACTGGAATTTGATTGTCTTGCTGGCCTTGCTTATCAACTCTCCGGCCATTGAAACCCTTCAAATTAATTTGAAGTATCTGGAGCCCGGGCATACTTATATGTCAGCGGATTCATTTCATGCATCGATTGAGCGCACGATGAAGCGTGTCCCTCGAGGAGAAGTTTACAGTTTCCCTGATTCCGTTGACTGCGTGGAAAAATCTGGAAGTGACATTAAGCCACAAGTTTTTGTGATGGAACCGGAGGATTTCTTTGAATGTTTATTCCAGTTTAAACAGTCTGTACTAACTAAGCTCAAAGACCGATCAAAGATGGCAAACATCAAACATGTCATCTTTACCAGAGGTTCTTTTGACATACAATATTCCTATAACTACAACGACGAAATGAAAACACTACAGATACTGACAAAAAAAACAGCTGAAGGAGGTTTCCAAACCATCATTCAATTTGGTTGGTCAGCTTCAACGCCAAACAGAAGCAAGTGGAATCCAAAAATCTCAGAAGGATATTATTATTAAAAAGCTTTTGCCCTTGATGCCGGAGGAGAAACGTGACTATTGGATAAATTTGCCAGAGACTGAATCAGGTGAAGATGTTTAGAATGGCGGTGTTGATTTAATCGATGTAAACTTGGACTTAAATATATCATATGTTGAACTGAATATAACGTTGTTGTGATTTCATAAATATGAAGAAAAATTTTCAAAAAAAATCATTTGCAAATCGTTCAATACTTCAGAACAGGTCAATACAAAAATTATCATATTTGAAGAGTGAAAGCGCCTCGAACGCTATAAGAAAAGGTTCAGTACGTTAAACGGCTTGATGGCGTGTTTGACGAACCACGTACAAAGCTAGTGTGTATGCTGAATATTGAGAATGCAAAAGCGTGTAAAAGCAGCTTGAATGATATGGGTTCAAGTGTACATGTGATAAATAGCAGGATTTTTATATTTGAAATATTGCAACCTGTATGGAGGGACGTCATTTTTGCATTGAAACGGCACTTACGCCAAATCGTTTTCTCAATATTACTCACATGTTTCTGAACAAAAAAAATGAGTTTGCATGTGGAGTTTGTGTTTATATGGTTAAGAATGCGTAGAAACAAAAAAGTGGATTTTGGTCATTGTGGCTCTTACGTCAACTATGCAAACATGGGCAGAACAATGCTAGCTGGTAGATGAAACATTCATCTACCTGCTGGTGTCATTATTTTTCATGAGTGAGCTTTTATTCGCGAGAAATCGACGGCTAAAGCCATTGTTTACAAATGCAATTACGCCCCTTTGAAATGTTGGCACTGAATTCTCTTATTTGTGTCAATGATAAAATAAAGATTCCTCGGATACAATACTATTGTATTAAAAAAAGAAATGCCATTAACAAAACTCAATAGCGGCACCGATGGTGTAGTGATAAGCGTGATTACCTCTCACCCCAGCAGGCCTGGGTTCAATCCCAGTCAACGCTGCCGGGATTTTCTGAGGCATAACATCTCTGATCGCGCCGAGGATCACGCCTTCCTTCGGAAGGGAAGTGAAGCCATCCCCGGTTCATAAGTTGATGGGTCGACAGGTAGGGTCCAGGTATGAGAGTTGCCTCCCTGGCGTCGGTAGCATTGGTGCTCAGCACAGAAAACAAATCAAGGGAAGAAAAACAAACATCAGTATATGAAGCAACCAAGCGAAACACCGAACATTAATCAATTGATTATGATTTTTTTTCTAAAACTTAGCTATGAAAATAGTATAAATCACCTACCCTCTAGCATGTTCATCGTTGCGCACCTAGGCACAAACACTTGCCATCAGCGTTGATTCTCATTGCATAGTGATAAAATTTTCACCCAATTTTCGGTAAAAAATAAAGTAAATATTTGAAAACGCTCTTTACTCATAATATTAGTTAAAAGTAACGTCATTTATGGGTAAATTTTACATATATTCTGGGTATTAGCACAAATTTTGAGGTAAAATTATAACCTTATTTTAGGTTATCTTATCTTAGTGTGTACACGCTATTTCAAAACTACACAAATTTATGTAGAATCCACCCAGATCCGTCAAAACTGAACCTACCCAAAAAATGGTTAAAATATGTTGAGAGTGACAAGTTGACAAATGAACAAAGTCGATTAAATTCATGTCGATGTTGTTCATTTGTCAACTTGTCGATCCCAACACAGTTTACCCATATTTGGGTAGGTTCAGTTTTGACCGATCTGGGTGGATTCTACATAAATTTGTGTAGTTTTGAAATAGCGTGTACACACTAAGATAAGATAACCTAAAATAAGGTTATAATTTTACCTCAAAATTTGTGCTAATACCCAGAATATATGTAAAATTTACCCACCACTTTAGTAGCCTATTGGTCCCAAGCAAACGATTAACATACCCTATTCTAGTTGAAATTCTATTACTACACTATGTTTGTTTTGATTCGCTATGAAAGTTTGACAGATAACATCAGGGGTGTGTGGATTCATGCAGAACATGCAGGGGTGAGTGAAATAGCTTGGGACTGCTTGGGACCGTTGTTCTGGTACTGAGTGAGCCAAAAATAATAATGATTTTCTTCGGGACCCAGTGGTCTTAGAGTTACCTCTATGGTGGTACTGTTTACGTGGACTTAGCCGATTTTTTCTTGGGTGGATTTTCTCGATAATTTTTCAGACTGCAGTGAGATGTAAACCACATTTCTGCAATGTTCACGAGCAACATCCTTGCAATGCGCTGTTCCTCGACAATTTTCAAGTTAAAATTCGGAAATCTTAGAATTTTTTTTTTCGAAAACACGACTAAGTGTTTGTAAACAGTACCACTGAACTGTCAAAAAGGTTCAGTCGATTAACACTGAGTTCATTTGTGACGTCACGCTGCAGAACCTAATTAGGTTCTGCAGCGTGACGTCACAAATGAACTCAGTGTTAATAGGCTGAACCTTTTTGACAGTTCAGTGGTACTGTTTACAAGCACTTAGTCGTTTTTTCAAAAAAACAAATTCTAAAATTTCCGAATTTTAACTTGAAAATTGTCGAGGAACAGTGCAGTGAAAGGATGTTGCTCGTGGACAATGCAGAAGTGTGGTTTACATCTCACTGCAGTCTGAAAAAATATCGAGAAAATCTACCCAAGAAAAAAAACGACTAAGTCCACGTAAACAGTACCACTGAACTGTCATCAGATTGAGGTTAACCCCGACGGTGCAAAACCTAATTGACCAATGCACGGAATGAACTGCACGAACAAATTTGACGTTTAAGCGGTGCCGTGTTTACTAAAAATGAACACATGCATAATGCTCGCGGAACATTTAAAAAGGGTCTATCAACTTGTTTACACAAAACTTGTTCAGTCTTTTTCTCGCTAACCGAAGTACGCCCACGCAAACAAACAACATCATTGGGTAGGGTTAATTGTTCCCTTCACGTTAGTGCCCTTGGTTTGTGTGGGCGTTTTTTGGTTCGCGTGAAAAGGGCATAACAAAATGTTTAAAAAGTTTATAGGCCCTTTTCTAAAGTTACGCGAGCATTACATAATATGTTCATTTTTAGTAAACACGGCACCGCTCAAACGTCAAATTTGGACGTGAGTTCATTCCGTGCATTGGTCAATATAGGCGAGGAGGTCGCGGGGGGGGGGGGAAAAGTGCGGTTTTAGAACAAATTGTAAACAAACTCGGTCGCTGTCCCATACAAAAATCCAACATGGCTGAATCATGAATTTGACATATTAGAACACCTATATGTCAGGATAACAAACGGCACAAAAGCATTTGTAAACAAACTTTCTAAGGCCCTTTACACGCGGACCAAAGTACGCCCACGAAAACCAACAACATCATCGGATCATGCATCATGCCCCTAGCTAGAGTCGGTGTATAATGAGTCACGCCAAGAGTGAAGCCAAGTCTACCTATTGAACTGTCAAATCGGCTACCTATCGTGCAAAGTAAATAAACATTACGATGCTATGAAAGGTCTACGAAAGGTATTGCAATGAAATATAAAATAAAATTGAAGAAATCATCATAAACACGCAGCGAGCATTAAATGGTCATGGGATACGTTTGGTTTTGATCAGTAATGAGAATTTCTACTATTTTTTGATAAGATAATTTGACAAAATCACTGATATTATGATTCACTACAGCCGTTATTTTTGGTTCTCGCTAGAAGTCATTTAAAGTTGATGTAGAAGTCCTCTGTTGCCAAGTGATAAGAAAGGGAATCCTTCGGAAACCGTGATGCGAGTTCAACTGTTTTTCTCTTGGCGTGACTCATTATACACCGACTCTACCCCTAGCAACTATCACCTTTCCGAAAGTAGTATTGGTTTGCTTGGGCGTACTTTGGTTCGCGTGTAAAGGGCCTTAGAAAGTTAGTTTACAAATGCTTTTGTGCCGTTATCAAATGTTATGCCTGATGTAGTCGCCTTGGTCCGGGCCAGAGACGAGAGACACGCATTGACGAGTGCACGGATGGATTTGAGTTCACTCACTCGACAAAAAGTGACACAACAGCGGGGCCCTGTTTGCTAAAAATGAACATATGTGTTCATTTTTAGTAAACAGGGCCCCGCTGTTGTGTCACTTTTTGTCGAGTGAGTGAACTCAAATTCATCCGTGCACTCGTCAATAGACGAGTTCACGGATGGATTTGAGTTCACTCGCTCGCCAAAAAGTGACACAACAGCGGGGCCCTGTTTATTAAAAAGGAACACATGAATAATACTCGCGTAACATTTGAAACGGGCCTATCAACTTATGTATACAAAACTTGTTAAGCCTTTTTCGCGCGAACCGAATACGTCCACGCAAACTAACAACACCATCGGGTAGGAGAAATTCTCCCCTTCCCGATAGTGCTCTTGGTTTACGTAAGCATACTTCGGTTCTCGTGAAAAGGACCTTGCAAGTTGTTTAGAAAAATTGATAATCCATTTTCAAATGTTATGCGAGCATTATTCATGTGTTCATTTTTAGTAAACAGGGCCCCGCTGTTGTGTCACTTTTTGTCGAGTGAGTGAACTCAAATCCATCCGTGCACTCGTCTATAGAGAGATGCACCGTCGGCTTAACCTCACATTTTTTGACATCTGGCAGTGGTTTGTTTACATGGACTTAGAAAAAATTTATTAAATCTTGATAGAGCTGTAATTAGGGCGAAACAGCTTTTGTAAACAATGACTTCTCTCGATGATTTCTCGAAACTCAAGGCACGCCCACGCAACCAACATAACCAACGGGAAGGAGAAGTCTTCCCCTACTCGATGGTGACGTTGATTTGAGTAGGCGAGCCTTGGCTTTCTAGATATCATCGAGAAAAGTCATTGTTTACAAAAGCTGTTACGCCCTAATTCCAGCTTTATCTAGAAATGTTTCTTTTTTAGATTTTTTGGAGAGGAATATTTTTCAAAGGAACATAGTCGGATATCATATGTTTTAGTTCTTTATATTTAAAAACTAAAATCCACTTGAATAGCCTAAAAAGCATAGGTAAACAAACCACCACTGGATGTCAAACTGATGAATGCGGGTTCATCGCGTTCATTCGTGACGTCAGCGTGCAGCGTCCTAAGTGGATTTGTGAGAATATCTTTTTGAGATTTTAGTAGTCATGTTTTGTTTGTGGTTTATATTTTATTTCTTTCATGTAATTATCGTAAATAATAGTTATTCAATAATAGATAGTTTATCCATACATTCGTACTTTGACGCGAAGCGCTGTGGATTATGAGATGCTCGATGACCCTGGAGGGATCGTTTTTGCTTACTGAGCAGAAAATCATGAGTTTAATCCCAAGCTCTCCGTCATTTTTCTTAAAATTCATGATCACTAAACAAAATGAATATCCAGAACAACATGTGAAAAGGGCATACAAGCTTTTTGTAAACAAACCTTCTTATGCCCTTTTCTCGCCACTCATATGACACCAACGCAAACCTTTAACATCACCGGGTAGGGGACACTTTCCCCTTCGCGATGATATTGGTGGTTTGCGTGGGCGACCCTCGGTTGGTGAGAAAAGGGCCTACAAAGGTTTGTTTACAAAAAGCTTGTATGCCCTTTTCACATGTTGTTCTGGATATGTTCTTTCGATAGCCGGCTATCGAGAGATTGAATAAACAACAAATAAACAATACATACTTTTGGTTGCATCGCCAACTTTAGGTGAATCCTAACCGAATACCCTACCCAACCCTCCAACTCCGTAGCACTTATGAGGGTGTCGCTAAGTCGGTGGCCTCTCGTTAAGTAAGTACTACATCAACATTTCCTTCCCTATCCATAGTTATGGTAAAGATGGGCGTGGCCAGGAATAGCGACAGTCATGCTTCTGTTACTCTTGTTTAGATTGGAACCAATGTTTACTCCCCAGCATTATTCCTGAAAGTAGTCTAACTGAGAATTTCAGAAGAGACGTGAGTGTCGCTCGTATCCAATCTACGAAGTATATCATAACTAAAGAGCCTGAATTTATCTAGGCTCTTTAATCATAACAACGCTAACGGAACATGGGAGATGAGTGAAAAAAAAACTTAGCAAATCGAAACGATAAGTGAATCGAAACGATAATGAACATTACTGTTTACGCAATTCGAGATAGCCGCCGGTGCCAAACTGAATGTGCGCAAAACTGTAGCCATTGATGTTGGGTATTATGAACGAAACCGAATAGACGATCAGTGGCTGCAAACAGCCAACTCGGTGAAGATCCTGCACTGAGGCAAAAGAACGTAAGAACTACATAAGAACCACTAATGAATTTTAGCCACAAGAAATCGGTATGAATTTCATTGATTTGCCTTATGAAAATTAATGTTGAAAAAAAAAAATAAACCCCGCCCATCAATCTCATTGATCATCTTAACCTCAAAATAACCCTTTACAACTTATCCCAAATTCCCCTCCCGGTCTAACAGAACCCCTCCCCCCTGTATGATACCGACAAATAAAAAAAATCAATAAAATTAATAATTTTTAATAAATTGCTCCACCTTACCCTACTATCAGAAAGTACACTGGTACCGTATGGGACCGAACTCTGTACACCTTAAAAATGAGTCAAAATCGGTCTGCCCATAATCGCATAACTGTCCCATATATATAGGAAATCAAGCAAGGACTGATATGCGATTATGGGCAGCGGACATCTGCTTTTTGCAAGAGGTGTACGAATTTTTCCACGTAAATAGCAAAAAGAAGCGGTGCCGGTGGTGAAGTCACAGACAAACAGACGTAACTCTTCATTGTGTATCTTCGTTCACGTATTTAACGGTTGATTTGAATATTATCAGTTCCGTGACCTACTCGCCGCAGCGCTGGCATCGGATCACTTTGACGTTTCTATACATTCTATAGAACTTTTATGCAATATTGTTTGCGAGTTAGCGAGCAAGCTTCTTTTCCGCGAGAAACCCGAGAGATGTCGTTACTGAGGTCCTATGTTTTGAGATACTATGTTTTCAAGAAAAACTTTTTCACAGAGTTACATCTGTTTGTCTGTGGTGTAGTGGTAAGCGTGATTACCTCTTACCCGGGATGTTCTGAGGCATAACATATCTGATCACGCCTTCCTTCGAAAGTAAAGCCGTTGGTCTACGGTTCATGAGTAGATGGGTCGGTAGGTAGGGTCCAGGTGTGGGAGCTGCCTCCCTGGCGTCCGGTAGCATTGGTGCTCAGCACGGAAAACAAATCAAGGAAAAAAAAATAGCAAAAAGAAAATAATGGTTCAACTAAATGATGACATAGCTTGTTTTCGTAAAATAAATACATTTTATTTGATCTAGAATTCATATAAATAAAATCTATACAATGTGTCCGAAAAGTGATGAAAATAAACTATAAAAAACTACTTTATGACGTTAGTGTACAATTAAAAGTTAATACAAAACAGTATAAAATATTCGCCTAATTAAATAATGTTATCAACAAATTTCTGTTCGTTGTTTTTGGCAGAACTATAATCGAAATTCGAACTTTAAAAACAATTAGCTACAGTTTGAATGTTTAAAACAAAGTAAAGAGAGCACGTTAGGCCTGTACATTCCAATGCTAGCAAAATCCCGGATTCGTGTGTTCGATAACGCATCTTTTGCAGTACTTTTTGACCGCACGATAACCTTCTACGGAAATTTGGCAATCCTGGATGTTCAGCTGTTGTAACCCACGGCAGTAGTACGCAATACATTGGATCCCTCGATCGGTGATCATATCACAATTTCGCAAACTAAGTTTCTTCAAATTTGGACAACTCTCGGCTAGCGCCCGAAGTCCAGCGTCGCTGACGTCACACTTGCCGATATCAAGAGCCCGCAACCGAGGACAGGATCGGGCAAGGACGTTGATGGAATCGTCGCTGACAGCTTCGCAACCTCGTGCATTTAGGTAGCGCATCTTGTAGCACCGCCGGGCAATCACTTTTAATCCCGCGTCCGAAACTTGGTCACACTTTGCCACTGAGAGATATCGCAACGTAGCACCAAGCTTAGCCAGCTCGTATAGACCAAAGTCGGTGATGTTGGTGCAGTCCGAAACACTCAGCTCCCTTAGGGCTATGCAGAAATTTGGGATGAACTTGAGACCAGCATCTATAAGAATACGACATGTATGAGGAACAAAAGCATTTAATTGATGAGTAATGGAATACAATTACCAGTTATCTGAATACATCGCCTTAAGTATAGGTAAACCAACAGTGGACAATTCCGGGCTATAATTTTAAGTCCAGAATCTGAAATTGATGCACAATCCGTAAGATCCAGATACTGCAGCAATAATCGTCGGGGTGGTTCCAATCCTGGATTGACGTTTATGCACGTGATTTGAGCACAACCTAGAACGTATAGAGCAGGGATCAGTTATGTTTAGAATCGATTGTTTCGCTCTGCCTACCTGTTATGTCCAAATGTTGTAAATTTGTACATTTTGTAACCAAGTCAAACAGCGCTTGGTTTGTGACGGTTACGCTGTTTTGAACTTGTAGATGGGTGATTTCTGGACATCGTCTCGAAAGTAACTGTAAACCTTTGTCTGTCAGTCTACAGCCGTCGCTCAGCAACACTCGTTCCACCCCAGGGCAGGCACCATTTCGTGTTTGACCGCATAATCGCCTTAGAATGGTTTTGATTGCCCTATCACCGCTGTTGTTCTCACCTGGAAAGTAAATACAATTCTTAAGGTGATCTTGCATTCGTGTCAAATAAGTGAATAAACCTTTGATTTTTATAATTTTCCAAAGATGTGGATTCCATATGACCGATTCGAAGCGCTTGCAGACACGAGCAATATTGCATAGTTCACAGCTGTCAAGCCAATCGAAGATTTTCACCATCAGTTCATCGGAAAGCCGATCAAACAGAGGACCCGATCGAAACAATGATGTGCCATTACTGCCATTAAGCAGGTCGCTGCTCCCCACCACGTTGTTCTGGGCGCTACCATTGGTGCTATTCGCCGTCGAGGTACTGTTGCTGGGAGCTGCCGTGTTCCACGTGGCCGGTATCGATGACTGTTGTTGACCGGATGGAGATGGTGATACCAGCGTGTGATAGCCTTGGTCCAGACTGGGTGAAAAGCGACCATATCGGGCCAGGCCATCAGCGAAATGTTGCGACTTGGAGAGATGAATTCTGAAAGGAAGGAATGTATTTTATTTCAATTAGTGGTGTTAACAATGTGATGTTATTGAACGTCAATGAAGAGCTAAATAGCTGATTGTAAAATGTAGAGAAATGTCTTTGGTAAGTAACTTGTCGATTGATGACGGAGAAGGATGGTTCAATTCCCGGTCCGCCTAAGGAATTTTTCTGGCTAAAAGTCTCCTCAATTTCTCAGGGCATATCATTGTGGTTGTAAAAGCAAAAATTATGTAGGATAAGGTGGAGCATGGGGCAAGATGGCCCAACAAACAATTCAAAGTCACAAATAAGCATACACATTGAATAAATGCTGTATAACAGTGTACAATGCTGAATAAAACAAGATGTCGAATTATGTGCTGAAAAAAGCTCATTGAGATCGATAGAGGCGCTTTTATTCCGCCGTTTGCTCTGATATGATTAATTTCCTTATTAAAAGCTTTATAAACGTTGACTGTCTTCCTTATTCAGAACCAGAAGGTTGATCTAATAACAAACTGAATAAGTGTAATTTGCACATACATTGTCGCTTTTATTCGATTGTTTTCAATTGATTGAATAAAATGCTTTTTTAAACGTCTTATAAATGTTTTCTAGCTCCATTATTAGATTTCTTTGCATTGTTTTACAATATTGCTGTATAAAGGTGAATACACTCAGCAAAATAGCTCTTATACCACCCAACAAACAATTCAAAGTCACAAATAAGCATATATATTGAATAAATGCTGTATAACAGTGTACAATGCTGAATAAAAAGAGTTGTCGAATTATGTGCTGAAAAAGCTCATTGTTCCACTCTGATCTGATTAATTTACTTATTAAAAGCTGTAAAAGTGTTAAATGTCTTCCCAATTCAACGCCAGAAGTTCGATCTAATAACAAACTGAATAAGTGTAATTTGTACATACATTGACACTTTAATTCGACTGTTTTCAATTGATTTAATAACATGCTTTATTAGACGTCTAATAAATGTTTTCCAGCTCCTTTATTAGATTTCATTGCATTACTTTACAATATTGCTGAATAAAGGTGAATACAGTCAGCATAATAGCTCTTATACCACTATGCGTCCATGTTGTAATCACATGATTTGTAAATGCTTTATAAACGACGTAAAGATTCATTATTCGACAACACTGATTCAGTCTTACAACAAGGCGAAATCAGTAGAGTAGTGGTTATCGTTTCCGCTTTCCAATTAGAAGGTCGTGAGTTCAATCCCAAGCTCAACCTTTTTTTTTATTTGTGTAGAACATAATTAATTTAAATAGTAATATCGATCACATGACTCACGATAATGAAAGCATTGATCTAGTTTAAAATATAACCGAGCATCCTTTCTTTCGACTTGGAGATGTGAAGAGGCAACATTGGTCTCATTTAAAACAACGACGAATGAATTAATTATTCCCACAGGGCCTTGAAGGAGCTAGAGTTGCGATCGGGAGTGCTGATAGGTATTTACTTTCATGCAAGCTTTTATAGATTATTGAGTTGCCCATATGATGAATTCTAGGATAGCTCAGATGACAAGGCAAGCGGCTGGTGATCGGAAGGTACATGGTTCGAATCCCATACAATGGCATGTATAAGTATTTAATAAATTTTCTAATATCTGTGTGGTGCGAGCCACGTCAGAAATATTGAATTACAATACACTTAAGAAACACACAACACCCTGTCCCCTGTCCCCTGTCCTCTTATTTTCGGGTTAATTTTCCCATAGTTGAATAATCGTTTAATAAATGTATAATAATGTCTAATTAAACGTTACTTCACATGATAATCAAGTGTATACAGAGCATCACTGTTTTAAAGAAGCAGTGATGTCAAATATAAACACTGAATAATCAAAAATTTTATCGTATAAAACTCTGTTACAACTCATATAAGTCGAATAAAAGCTTCTCGAGATACCTTATACAACACTAGCAGTTCAATGTTGAGGTTGAATAAATTCTCCAGATTTGTGTGAACAAAGCCTGAACAGAAGTTATTATTAAAAATAGTACAAGTACTATTAAGCATGCAGTTGAATAAAATGGCCAAGAAGTCGTTTCTTCAATAGACGGTAGGTCAGTAGAGCCGTGTTGTTAGAATGAATCAGTGTTGTCGAATAATGAATCTAATACGTCGTTTATAAAGCATTTACAAATCATGTGATAACAACATGGACGCATAGTGGTATAAGAGCTATTATGCTGACTGTATTCACCTTTATTCAGCAATATTGTAAAGCAATGCAATGAAATCTAAGAATGAAGCTGGAGAACATTTATTAGACGTCAAATAAAGCATGTTATTAAATCAATTGAAAACAGTCGAATTAAAGTGTCAATGTATGTACAAATTACACTTATTCAGTTTGTTATTAGATCAAACTTCTGGCGTTGAATTGGAAAGACAATTAACACTTTTACAGCTTTTAATAAGTAAATTAATCAGATTAGAGGAAACAGTGGAATAAATGTGCATCTATCGATCTCAATGAGTTTTTTCAGCACATAATTCGACAACTCGTTTTATTCAGCATTGTACACTGTTATACAGCATTTATTCAATATATATGCTTATTTGTGACTCTGAATTGTTTGTTGGGTGGTATAAGAGCTATTTTGCTGACTGTATTTACCTTTATACAGCAATATTGTAAAGCAATGCAATGAAATCTAATAATGGAGCTAGAAAACATTTATAAGACGTTTAATAAAGCATTTTATTAAATCAATTGAAAACAGTCGAATTAAAGCGACAATGTGTGTGCAAATTACACTTATTAAGTTTGTTATTAGATCAAACATCTGGTTCTGAATCAGGAAGACAGTTAACGCTTAGAAAGCTTTTAATACGTAAATTAATCATATCAGAGCAAACGGCGGAATAAAGGCGCATCTATCGATCTCAATGAGCTTTTTTCAGCACATAATTCGACATCCTGTTTTATTCAGCATTGTACACTGTTATACAGCATTTATTCATTGTGTATGCTTATTTGTGACTTTGAATTGTTTGTTGGGAACACTCGCAAGTTGTTCATCGAGCATGCATTTAACGGTTTTTTTTTTAGTTTGTAGCACCACCATCTGCGGCACGCATAGTCAATTCCCTTGCGTTTGACGTTTACACACTACCGCCATCTGTTCATCGTACTGTTCATCACAGTATACTCAACAGATGGCGATAGTGTTTTAGCAACGATGTTTTTTAGTGAAAAATATTCAATGTGTTTTGTCTGTTTGTCTGTGATATCAGCTTCAATCGACAAAATCATTGCGACGAAGAGACTGCTAGCTTTCTTTTTCTGTAGAAGTTTAACAGCAGTATTCTAGAACCTCAGTTGGCGTCTACAAACAAACTTTAAATCGCTTGTGTCTGTTTCTTCCGTCGCTTGATTGGTAGGGTAAATGTTGGCTTCGGCACCCATTGACTGTTTTCGGCAACCTAAATTTAAACGTTAATTTCACTATGTTTTCCCATCCACGCACTTCCCTGAATGTGTCCAAACGATTGTTTAGCCTTTCAGCTTCAATCTGATTATATTTGAACGATCGAGCAATCCAGTAATGCTACATTTTTCTTCAAATAAAGCATACGCACTACAAAATGGGGTTGATTTCGAGTTGCCGATAATAGAACAGCTGGTTAACACGCAGTTCTAATGGGAAGGTTGCCGAAGAAAAAGAGGCTGCCGACAATAGTCACACTCACCTGAGAAGTTTGGAGCGTTGTAAAAACGCTTTCAAAACGTTTTGAAAAATTCTGTCGATTGGAATGGATAGAAAAGCAAGCAGCAGATGAATGTAAACAAACAGACACATCATATATGTGCGTGACGCTGAGAAAATGCTAGTAGAAGTGCAGACGCTGCTTAGATTGACGAGAATACGTAAATTCCCCTATTTCATTCAAGCTTCGGTGAAGCGAACGAAAGAAAAAGAGAGCTTGACATTGACAGTTTCGTCTTTCATGAAACACATCAACAGAGGTTTCATGACGCCGGCGCCGGTGGTGTAGTGGTAAGCGTAACTGCTTTCTCACCCCAATTTAATCCCAGCCGAGATCGGTGGGATTTTTCTGAGGCATAAAAATCTCTGGTCACGTCTTCGGAAGGGAAGTAAAGTCGTTGGTCCCGGCCAATGGGTGCGATATCCTACGCAGGTGTGAAAGCTGCCTTCCTGCACATTCGATTGCCGTCAATGGATTGCAATCGATGTCCGTCGGTGATTGGCACTAGATTACAGAAAAGAGGCCGATGTTAAATAAAGGAAAAAAGAAGAAGGTTTCATGACGTATTGACGGAAAATGCAAATATATATTTGAAGCATTTCTCACGTGAAAACACTTGAAGATTACACGTAATTTGTTTAGTTTATCTCTCATCCACATATCAAAATAAAAAGTAACGAAAACGGAACATAACGCATATTAAACAAATTGAAAGGACGGTGAAAGGGATTGAAAGCCATAAGAAGATTTTGTTTCATCTCGATAATCGACGTTACTTTCATTGAATGTGATGGGCAAAGAAACGGCGAGAAAATCCACAGCCAGCCTTTCGTTCTAAGCGTGCTTGTTTTTCATAGTCTAACTACACGGTTAGAAAAAAGTACCCAAAATTAAGTTCTTTTCACTCATCTCGGCACTATAGTGCAGGAACCCAAAAGTAGGTAAAGCGGGTCAAAGTAATTTTCATTTACTTGTGTGCAGTTCGTATGGAATTTTCCACTGAATATTTAACCAAAAGTAAGTTAGTTGTACCCAACAGTACGTAAATATGATAATACTCAACGTTGGGTTCCCACACTTTACTACCCCTGTTGGGTGGTTTTGCTCCTCCGTTTTTGACAACATTAGAAGGAGAAAAGGAGACAAACTAGTCAAAAGTAGGTAAAAGTGAACTGACCGTTGGGTACTTTTTTCTTACCGTGTAGGTGTTATAATAATCATGCGTAGAACACGTTGTATGAAAGAGACAAAACTCGAGTTCACTGAACCAATATGACATATTCCTGTTATGTGGAAGTCTAATAAATTTGCGCTATAAGATAATCCAATGAAAACGATAAATGTGTCAGGTAAATTTTATATGAATATCTGATACATTTCCAATGCTGATAATTTGGTAACTTTTATATGATCGTCATATGATAAATGAAAATCGGTCAAATTATAATAATTAACTGAAATGGATTTGAAACCCATAAGCATAAACTTTACTTTTCACCACAATATAATATATGTGTCATAAATCAATCGAAATAAAGTTAAAGTGCAGCGGCGCCGGTGGTGTAGTGGTAAGCGTGATTACCTCTCACCCCAGCAGGCCTGGGTTCAATCCCAGTCGGCGCCGCCGGGATGTTCTGAGACAAAACATCTCTGATCACGCCTTCCTTCGGAAGGGAAGTAAAGCCGTTGGTCCCCGGTTCATGAGTTGATGAGTCGATAGGTAGGGTCCAGGTGTGGGAGCTGTCTCCCTGGCGTCGGTAGCATTGGTGCTCAGCACGGAAAACAAGATCGACGGAAAACAAATCAAAGGAAAAAAAAAAAAAAAAAAAAAGTTAAAGTGAAAATCACATGAAATTTACTTCTTCTTTTGACACATATATTTAATCGATTTCTAAAAATAAATCGAAAAATAAACATCAGGCAGCTTTCACAGTTGTGTTTTTTTATTGTAGCTGATTTATGATTCGATCAAGAACTGTTGAGGTGTGATGCTTTCCGTGTCTGCGCTCGATTCCACTGGGCCACGACTGACATCAAGATTGAGCTCGTTCAATTAGCATGAAGTAAGAACAGCTCTCCCGACATGGAATGTAGTGCAACGTTATGCTCGTTTTGCTAGAGTGAAGAAAAATAGCACTGACAAATTTATGCGTTTGCGTTTCGGTGGTGTCGTGTATTCAAATCTTTCAAATGCTCCTGTGTGCAATAAAACAACGACTACATTATATGAGTTCATGGAACTGGTTCATGAAGTTCGAGAAGTGCTGGAATCTGAATTAGCCGTGCACACTAAGATTTTGTTTCTGTGTTCGGTAAATTTTAACGAAATCAGAACAACTGAACATTCGGTAAAACTTTGACCTTCATTTTAAAGGCAATATTTGAAAATAGTTTCAAAACATGTTCAACCTTGTTTAAATGATCAAATCTTGTCATTTTAGTAGAGATTTAGTTTCAAAGTAGCTTTTACCGAACAGTTCAGCTGTTCAGATTTCGGTAAAAATTACCGAAGTCGGCGATAATTTCTAAGTATGTGTAGGAGGCTTACAATTAGAATCTTAGCAAAGTAAATATTGCAGTAGAATCATTTTTTCAATCTCAATACATTCTTTTCTTGAACCCCTTATCTAATGGAACAATAACAAACAAGAATTATTCAATAGAGTATCATTGTTGTTAGCTGTGTTTAGTTCGACTAATCATTTTAATGAGTGTACGATAACATCATTGAAAATTGTTTCAATAATTTATAAAGAACAATCATGTAAGATGTATTTTATTGGGAGCGACATTTATCACAGAAAACCATGCCAATACAAATGTTTGCTGTTGGATTTCTTAAAAGGCAAATCTATATGACTACATATTTAATGATTGGGATAGATCTTTATACAATCTTTAAACGTCAAAAATCAAAGGAAGCTATTACAATGAGATGCTTGACGTAGGGCACGGAACAAATGTGAAGAAAATTTAGTTCTTTTCATTGATCGATCATCTATTATCTTAACTCTTTCCGTTTTTGGTTTGTAGGCGTACGAAATTTGTAGTATTTTTTTCAAAGAGAAAATTGATGAAGATAATCGATCAAAATCAATTGCACCCATGTTTCCAAGTTTGGTTACAAGATTACAACTCTGGAGAGCATTTTGTGTGGTCGTTGGGGGCATGTGATTCTGAATATGGACCAACATGCAGATAAATTATGTTCTAACTTTTTACTGTAATAAACTTGTTGGCCCAGAAAAGGGCCGTTTTGTTGCCAAAGTTGGTGATGATTTAACCTCCGAAACTGTACAGAGTTCGTCTGTCGCTTCAAAGCGTAGATGACATCGATGGCCGCTTATGCTTGGCGTGTTAAGTATAGGTGACAGCATCACGGATCACATTTTCCAAGAACACCTTCAGCACACCTCGTGTTTTCTCGTAGATCAGACCGGAAACACGTTTGACACCGCCACGGCGAGCCAGACGACTGCTTTTGCTGCTTCTGCTGCCTGCTCACCACGGCGTCCGAAGCGAAAATGAGTTGAGGCACAGCAGCGTTGTTTTATATCTTTTCAGAATGATGTGCAACCAAGTGGTACTCGATTATGACGACTGCGTTTGGGAACAACGTTTATTTCATGAAAACAGTGAAAAAATTATCACTTTTTATTTGTACTTTGGATAATGCTTGACATAACCACTTTTTCAATAGTTTCTTGTTGAAAATAATCAGTTGGAAGCATTGTGTAGACATATTTCTGATCGATTGGTGATAAAATTATTGAAATTGATCCAGGGGCAGCTGAGTTATTAATGATCAAAATCTTTCATAATTTGGTTTCATGTTCCATTTTCGGTTTTCACAAAGTGTACCCCAGTATAAAAATTAAAGATGCAGTCCTACGTCAATAACTATTTGCTATGTAGCTTCCATGAATATTGACTTCATGACCCTGGAAAATTCAGAAACACCAGGAAAGCTGCAATTAATACCACGATTATAAAAAGATCTTTGTTCCCATGTAAGATATTGGGGTGCTCATCATATATCTGAGTGATGCAACCCGCTTTTTCCTATTAACTGGAACCACATTATAAAACCAAGTCGAAACGAATGTTTTCATTCGAAAAGCGCTTCGTTTCGTCTTCCCCAATGAGGCTTCTGTTCTTCATGTTTTAAAGGGAGGTGACTATGTCGTTCCATATCGTGAAGATTTTCATTAATAATGGCAAGAACAATTTGTATTTCACTGATATACCACTGGCGTGGTAACCATAGTACGGTGATAGAGGAAATGCTTCACCAAACCCGAGCGTCTGTTCACCATGGAGGTGCGGCTCAAAACGGCGTCTGTTCTCCATGTTAGGAGCGGCTGATCACCGTCCTAGTGCCAGCGTGGGACTCTAAACAGAGCTGTGCACGATGGTCCCCCGGCGAGACAGGCGGTTGGGGCAGGCCCAACAAGCCGCCCTGGAAAAAAACAAAGTTGCAAATACCGAAGAAAAAAATACGGATTGGAACAATCGGCACAGACCTACGCGACGAAATAAGGACTACGATTGGAAACTCGGAACATGGAACTGCAAATCGCTTGGCTTCCCGGGTTGCGATAGGTTAATCTATGACGAACTTCAACCACGCAACTTCGAAGTCGTAGCACTGCAGGAACTTTGCTGGACGGGACAAAAGGTATGGAAAAGCGGGCATCGAGCGGCTACTTTCTACCATAGCTGTGGCACCACCAACGAGCTGGGAACCGGCTTTGTAGTGCTGGGTAAGATGCGCCAACGCGTGATTGGTTGGCAGCCGATCAACGCGAGGATGTGCAAGTTGAGGATTAAGGGCCGTTTCTTCAACTACAGCATCATCAACGTACACTGCCCACACGAAGGGAGACCCGACGACAAGAAAGAAGCGTTCTATGCGCAGCTGAAGCAGGTGTACGACGGCTGTTCCCAACGGGACGTCAAAATCGTCATCGGCGACATGAACGCTCAGGTAGGACGGGAGGCAATGTATAGACCGGCAATCGGGCCAAACAGCCTGCATGCCGTATCGAACGACAATGGCCAACGATGCAATGGATATCCACAAAGCCACCTGGAGATCACCTGACCAACACACAGAAAACCAAATCGATCACGTTCTAATAGATGGGAAATTCTTCGCCGACATTATCAACGTCCGCACGTACAGCAGTGCGAACATAGATTCGGACCACTACCTAGTTGCAGTATGCATGCGCTCAAAACTCTCGACGGTGCATAACACACGTCGAAGTCGAACGCCGCGACCCAACATTGAGCAACTACGGGACGCCGGAGTTGCCCAGGACTACGCGCAGCAGCTGGAAGTTGCACTACCCACGGAAGAGCAGCTTGGCGCAGCTTCACTTGAAGATAGCTGGAGGGACATCCGTTCAGCCATAGGTAGTACTGCTGCAGCGGCACTAGGTACTGCAATCCCGGACCGAAGAAATGACTGGTTTGACGGCGAATGCATACTGTTAGTAGAGGAAAAGAATGCAGCACGGGCGAGAATGCTGCAACACCGCACGAGATTGAATGTGGAGCGATACAGACAAGCGCGGAACAGACAAAACTCGGTTTTCCGAAGGAAGAAGCGTCAGCAGGAAGACCGAGATCGCGAGGCGATGGAAAATCTGTACCGCGTAAACGACACACGGAAGTTCTACGAGAAGCTAAATAGTTCGCGCAAAGGCTACGTGCCGCAAGCCGATATGTGCAAGGACTTGGACGGTAACCTTCTCACGAACGAGTGTGAGGTGATTGAGAGGTGGAAGCAGTACTATGGCGAGCACCTCAACGGTGAAGCAGCAGAAAACGAAGGTGGCACGGCAACAGACCTTGGAGCACGCGCAGAAGACGACAGGCTACCGGCCCTGATCTTCAAGAAGTTGAGGAGGAGATCGGTCGGCTGAAGAACAACAAAGCAACTGGTGTAGATCAACTACCAAGTGAGCTATTAAAATACGGTGGTGAAGCACTGGCTAGAGCGCTGCACTGGGTAATTGCCAAGATTTGGGAGAAGGAGATATTACCGGAGGAGTGGATGGAAGGTGTCGAATGCCCAATCTACAAAAAGGGCGACAAGTTGGATTGCTGCAACTACCGCGCGATCACACTGCTGAGCGCCGACTACAAGGTACTCTCCCAAATTCTATGCCGCCGTCTGTCACCATATGCAAGAGAGTTCGTGGGGCAATACCAGGCGCTACCACGGGCCAAATTTTCGCGATTCGGCAGGTTCTGAAGAAATGCCGCGAATACAACGTGCCCACACATCGTTTGTTCATCGATTTCAAATACACATACGACACAATCGATCGAAATCAGCTATGGCAGATTATGCACGAATACGGACTTCCGGATAAACTGACGCGATTGGTCAAGGCGACGATGGATCGAGTGATGTGCGTTGTTCGAGTATCGGGAACACTCTCGCGTCCCTTTAAATCTCGAAGGGGGTTACGGCAGGGTGATGGACTTTCGTGTCTGCTGTTCAACATCGCGTTAGAAGGTGTGATCAGAAGAGCTGGGATAGACACGAGTGGCACGATATTCAGGAAGTCCATGCAGCTCCTTGGCTTCGCCGATGAAATTGAAAGCGACCCAACAGGAACAAGAAGAAGAGGCGCGCAGCGGGCAAGGTGGATCGACCAAGTAGAAGGTGACCTGCGGACCCTTCGCAGACTACGAGGCTGGCGAACTGTGGCCATGGATCAAGTAGAGTGGAGACGACTTCTTCGAAAAGCAGAGGACAACAAGACCTTAGCCTGATTGGTAAGGTAAGTAAGAGATACCACGTATGTGACGTATGCTTCTACCTAAAGAGTTAAAACAAAAACAAAATATGGAGATTTCTCCGTTCAGACGCCAATACTCAATGATTGCAATGGTAAAATACAAAACATAACAGTCAAAATAAGAATAATTAACAATACAATGTGTGAAAAGCAGTCATCAGCAGGGTTATTAAGCAATGGCCGTCGATAATATCTGCATTAACGTCTGAAATGCAAATTCACCATTGCAGACGTACACGTTACCGTTATCGACGGTTATCGATCAATCCTATTCTTGAGAAGTTTATTTTCTGAATAAATCAATACATACTTTACGTTGAAATAAGATCACATTTCAAATACAGTCAAGTCTCATTCTATTTAACACGATATTCTCCCTTATTTGGTGGAAATCCTGGCTACTTCAACCACAGTTCCCATGCAAAACAGCAAAATTACAGAGGTAAATTTATTTTCATTTTGATATTGTTTTCAAATTTCTTGTTCGCATGTATCTATTTAGAAAGAGTTTATTGTAATAGACTTCTCTGACGTTTGTCAAATGCACAAGTATTAGTGCAGTCCTTTGGGTAAATTATAAGTATTAGTGCAAGAAAACCGAGGGGGGCGACACATCTAAATCTCAAGTTTAGATGGTCAACAAATCTCACACTAGCGAATCAATCTTCGAACAATCTTCTTTCATTTGTCGCATCTACTTGCATCGCTCATCAATTTTTTGCAGGAAATCTTCAGAATCGTCATCAATCTTCTTTCTATCTACTCAGCGTGCGCGCAGCTAGCCACAGCAAAACACAATCTTTTTTGCATCGAAGATAGAGTCGTCCCCCTCGAAGAAAACCCTTGAATTTATCCAAAGTTCTGCAATAATACTTGTGCAATTCACAAATGTCAGAGAAGTCTATAAGGTATACACGGTGTTTCGCAAAAACCCATTAATGGGTATAAAAATACCCATTTCCGCTCAAAGTGCCCCTCCTCATTTAATGGGTTAACTATGGTTTACTCATAAATGGGTAAATGGGTGTTCGGTCAATAAATGGGTGTTTTTTCACCCATTTTCTTATATTGTGTTTACCGTAAAATGGGTGAAAAAATACCCATTTTTACAAATGGAGGATGCAAGCGCTCGTTGATGTAAAAATGTTTTTAAAACATTGAAAATAAATGCAGGTTTTCCGCTCAAATTTTTCACGAAACATTATAATACAAATTATCCATTGTATTGACTTATCCGTAAGCCTCTCCAACGTTTTGGATTCTAATATTTTCCGGAGATCGTTGCTGCGGACAGTAACTGTTTGCATCGTGGTTTGCATTCCCAATGACGGAAATGAGACGATAAAATTTCGAAGTGTTTTTTCACCCATTAATGGGTAAAAAATATACCCATTATTCAACCGTGAACTGATTCTTTAAATGGGTATTTTTTCACCCATTTTATGATTTCAAAATTCCCCCATTTTTTGACAGCTGCATACATGGTTTGAAAATGGGTATTTTTTTTTACCCATTAATGGGTTTTCACGAAACACCGTGTACCTGTTGGTATACCTTTGTTTCCCTCTCTCGATTTTTTTCCTCTTTGTCTTTCTCTCTCATTCTCATATTTACTCGCGCTCCATCTATCACCGCAAGATGCTGATTGCTATAGATCAATAGAGATTAGTGACGTTTAACGCATGCACATTACTATAAGAGATGCACTAGCCTATGTCTAAAAATCTCTATAATAAAGAAAAAAAAAAAGAAAAGCATGCACATTAATTGTTTAACGCTTAACGCACGGCGTGTAAAGTTGTTTATTATTTTCTTCTGGCTAACCTAAAAAAATTATGAAATTAGATCTGCCGAAATGAGTTTGACAGCGATTTTTATGTATTTTCCTCGGATTTTCACTAACACGTTCTCACATATCGCACCAATACAACCGGACGTGAAAATCTATATACGCAAGCTTAAGTCCATATTCGGTAACATCGTTATGCCATATACCTCGAGAAAGAGTAAAGGTATCGAAAAATGGACAAAATGTTCGCCATTAATAAATCACGTGTTTACTTATAGAGCTTTTTGTCGTTTAAGGTGTATTCAGATCTAAGCGTACATTAGCGGAGCGGAGCAAAATTTGCGTAAGAATGAGAGAGACCTAGTACTTTTCTCCCTCTCGTACCTTCGCAAAATCTCTCTCCGCGCGTGAAATATCGCTCAGATCTGAATACACCTTTAATCGACGCACACAGAAAAACAAAACTACCCACCGCTTGGGTTTTTTAAACTCAAATTTGAGTTATTTGACCTCTGCCCGTTTCATTTCCTCTCGCTATTGTTGTCAAAAATAGAACGAAAGATTCGACTCAACCGTCTAGTTCCGTACGAGAAGCCAAAATTGAGTAATATGCGATATACCCAAATTTGAGTTAATTGAACTTAATTTTGGGTAGAAAAAATTGAAAATAACTTAGCGATGGGTATTTTTTTTTGCCGTCCTTAAATGCAAACTACTTTGAGCCGGTTTACCCAAATTTGGCTTATCGTGCGGAACATGGGAGATGAGTGAAAAGAACTTAATTTTGGGTTGTTTTGAATTTCTGTGCACACTTCTGCCTCATTTAAATCGAACGAGTGCGAGCAAGAGTGAAACACATTTGTGGGAAAACAAACCATTCATTCATTCATAAGCGCTAGATAGAGAAAGACGATTTAAACGTCAAAAAGGTCTAAAGAAGCATACACGGAACCGAAAAATTACCCAAATTCAGTTCTTTTCACTAATCTCCCATGTTCCGTTCAATAATCTAATTTTCAGTAAACCGCTTGTAGTAGTTTACATTTGACTACGACAAAAATAATTACTTACTCGTGAGTATTTTCTATCCATAATTAAGTTCAATTGACTCAAATTTGAGAATATCTCATATACTCACTATTAGCTTATTGAACGATAGTCATGAGAAAATCGAATCTCTCGGTCCATTTTTGACAACAACAAAAAGTGAGAGTGGGATGCAAAACTCAAAATTACCCAAAATTAAGTTAAAATAACTTAAATTTAGGGTAATTTTTTTCTCAGTGTATGTTTTATTCGAAAAAGTTCATCGTTCGACATTTTGGACTTGGACCTTTTGCGCCAACGAAAAAATCTCAATTTTTGATATGTTACTTAATTAGGCCCAATATTAATTTTACACATGAGCAAACATGTCCTCGAACGACTTTGAAAAATAAGCCCCACCCTAGTGCCACACCGTACTTTTGTCGGATTAAGATTCTAATAAAATTCCTGGTTGTTATCGATCCCTAGATGATTCCCGGTTTTCCCAGTTCATGCTAATAGCATCTCAAACTTGTACATTTTGACTCATCATGCTGAATGTCAACTCACCTCCCATCAACGAAATCTGTAGTGTTAACTTTCATTTGCTGGGCAATACGTGAATTTCTCCCGTGATACGCTGGTGAACCTCGTATCCGGTCGATCAGGTACCGATCGGATCCACTTGTCTCCGGGCTGGACGCTCGACGCAGCAGATTTGGTGAACTAGAATCAAGGCAGTCATTGTGACTCGAGGAGGCCTTCGAGGAGGAGTTGTGCGAGTTAAGAGTAGTGATTGCGGCTGCCGCATGGCAGTAGTTGTAGATCGCATCGATGTTCTCGTTCTCCAGGTAGTACCGTTCGGTGTTATTGCTACTGCTAGACTGGTTCCTAGTAAGACTGGACGGAGTGTTGGCGTTTCGTCGGATGGCACCTTGAATGTAGAGAGAGTCCATTTTCTCCTCCAGAAAATATCGATCCGCTTCCGAAAGCGATGTGAGGGGTTGTCCTTCCCTTTGATAGTTCACATGATTCCGCTGGATGTCCATTAGGACTGGCGACAGTCTTTGATGGTGCTGGTAGGTGTTGGTTAGTAGTGCATCTATTGGGGTATACGTTCTAGGTCGTAGCGGTCGATACTCGCCACGCCTATTGACGCTTGGCCGTGGAGGTTGGTGAAGATAGGAAGCGTTTTGATCTATTGATGAAGAGGAGCTCCTAGAGAGCATATTGCCATTTTCTAATGTTTTATCACTCGCGCACCCATTCGTGGCAGGATGGTTAGTTACTAGGCTTGTTTCCGCAGTGTAGATGTTCGAATCAATACCGAGGATTGGTGATTTTCGGGACATTTGGTAGGCCTGCGGATCCAGTGGACTGGAGCTTAGTGGGTGGTGATACTGAAGGGCGTCCATCGAGGGAGTGTTCCGCCCAAGGGACGCTAGCGGACACTCGACCGGCGCACCTCGGCGCTGTGGATGCGACATGTTGTGTAGAGTGATGTTATCTGAAAATAAAATAATAAAAAAGGTTTTTTAATGTTTTTGCAATATTACAAGAGAGAATTTGAAAAATAATCTTCACAAATTTGATACTACTTGATATCCACTGAATTGCACTTATTAAAATGTCAGCGAATGCGGAATCATGCCTGGTAGCAATAGATTGGACATAGCATATTATTAATCAAACGCCATACATGAACATAAACATGAAACACGATGGGAAATAAAACACCATGTTCTCCACGTGAATGAGCGACGATGCACTTGAAGTTGCCCGTCAGCTGGGTATAGCTCACGATGGGAGAGGATAGGTAGGTCCTGACTGGAAGTATCGCACTTGATGGACTTTATTCCACTTTTACCTTGGCCGTGTGCCGCATATCAATTGTGCTGTGGTGGCTGTGTTCCATCGTCTGTTCTAGCCTAGAGTGCAGAAGTTGTTTTGCGATGAATTCCTTCATTTCCAGTTGATAAATTATGCGTATCAAGGCTAATAAAAACATTAATCAATGGCAGTTTCCGAGATTAAAATCAGGCAGCATCGGATTGCGAAAATTCCTCAGGGTATCAACTAAGTTCCAAACGATTGAATGTTGTTTTACGTTACTGGGCGGAATTGAGCTCAGGGTTCTTGTGGAGTGTTAGGTTTTTTAATTTGTTAATCAGAATAATTTTTATTTTTGTTGTGATGATTTAAAGTGATCAATTTATGTATTTTTTTTTTATAAATCAATTTTCTTTATCAAATCTATATTCAACATTTAAAATATTCCCCAACCAGACACAGTGCTGAATTTTGTGCTTCTAGCGTACAATTTTTATTTATAGGGGAGTTCTATCATAAACATATTTCTTTGCTCGTTATTTAACTATCTATGATTTTCTGGTCATATGATTGTGATATTTGCGTTGATAAAAAAGCTGCTCTTATTGAAGCTTAAATATCAAAACAATTAATAATTATCTTACTTATTTGAGAAAGTGATCTAACAAATAATTCAAATCAGAACATTGTTCCTATCTGACTTATAGATGGTGCCTCTTCTTATTAATATTAAGATTAATATCACTGACATTTTCAGCTATTCCAAAGCTTAATGAACTGGCATAAAACTAATTTAACATATCAGCCAACAACGATAAAAACGTACTCAGCAAAGATGTTCACCCGATTTGTTGTACCTTTTCCCGGAATTAAATCAGTTCTAGGCTAGGTTCTAGGTCATGTTTTGATATCCACGTTCGATGAATAAATTATGTAGGGTAAATGTCGGCTTTGGCACCCATTGACTGTTTTTTAAAAACCTAAATGTATACAGTAATTTCACTGTATATTCACACCAAACACTTCGCTTCCAACTTCCAACGTGTAGTGTAATGTGGACCGACACGATTGCTTTTATTGACAATAATCGTATTGTCAATACATTCAATATTGACGTCAATACATCGGTATTGACAATATTTCTTTATTAACATCATCAATATTAATGTCAATAATTCCCCTTCGCGTCAATATATTGATACGTGTGGGGTTTGCTTAGGCAGCAATAGAGCTTTTTGACGTTTAATCGGCGCACACTACTGCACTATTTAAATTGAACGAGTGCGAGCAAGAGGGAAACAGATAAGTGGGAAAACAAACCGTCCATTGATCCATATGTGCTAGATAGAGAAAGACGATTAAACGTCAAAAAGGTCTGTAAGCGCGAGTCATTCTTCTTCTTCTTTCCTTTATTTAACGTCGGTCTCTGTTCCGCAATCTAGTGCCAATCACCGACGGACATCGATTGCCATCCATTGACGGCAATCGAATGTGCAGGAAGGCAGCTTCCACACCTGCGTAGGATATCGCACCCATTCAACACACATGGGCCGGGACCAACGGCTTTACTTCCCCTTCCGAAGGAAGACGTGACCAGAGATTTTTATGCCTCAGAAAAATCCCACCGACCTCGGCTGGGATTGAACCCAGACCCATTGGGGTGTTAGAAAGCAGTCACGCTTACCACTACACCACCGGCGCCGGCTGCGCGAGTCATTGACAGCTCACCATTCTTTGTTTGTGTTTGTAAACAAAGGTGTAACCGATAGCTATGCTACACCCTGATTTTTTTCGGTGTTCGGCGGTGTAGCATCAGTGTAGCTACACCGCAAAAACGAAAACGACATTAGTTTTTCAGCAGTCTGATTAAATTTTTAAGACTGCCCAAGTAACAAATCTAGAGCTGCTTGGCTATATTCAGAATGTATAAAGGTTTTATTGCAGCTGCAACCATTACCTACTGCTTTATCACGGTCATATACAATGCAAGTCATGAAACATTCTTATAGCTATCTACACAACCCCTATAAAGCTAATGAAAAAACCAACTGATGCTTATGCTATTTTCACTTATGAAAGGTTTTATGATTGCTTTGAAGTATAAAAAAAGCAATATGAATTGCCCTTATAAAACCCAAAAATAAATCCTTTTATTGCTTTATAAGTAAGCGCAATAAAACTAGTTGGCCATGAAACAGTTATTTTAAAACAATTATAAGCATTCAGTTGCAACTTGTCAGAAATGTAAATAGGCGGTTTATTTTTACAACATAGAAAAGAATCAAAACTTTCCGGTGCTTCCAAGCGGAGCGCAAAGAAAATCAACAAAATTGTTAGCATGAGCATGAAAACATTTCGTGTATACGTATACGCGACGTAGTGTGCGTAAGAAAAACATCAGCAGTCTCTATAATTCTTCCGTTTTCGCTCGCATATACATGGGGTGACACTGTCGAATCTTGGTCGAAATACATGGAATGGTGACAGTCCTAGGACAAAAAGGTTGAAATCACGCATAACTTTTCATAAAGGTTAATGTACCATTTAAAACTTTTCCAAATGTTTGTAAAATTCATCGGTTGCACCCGTAGAACAGGAATATACATTTGCCCTCAAATAAAAAAAAATCAAGCTGAACATTGCATTAGGTCCTAAGTAATATTGACAGATTCTCTTCGTCGACTTTCTCTTTGCATCCCCACGGTCATGTAAAGACATTCCCAGGTATTTTCAGCACATAAATCGATAAAAGAAGCTTTTATCTAGCATCCAATATGACAAACACATCAAGAAACGGTTCGGTGAATAAGTTATTAACGAAAGAGAAAGTCGACGAAGAGAATCGATCAATGTTACTTAGGACCTAATGCAAAGTTCAGCTTGAATTGCTCTTGTAAAAAGAAAATAGTTCTCGTGATAAAATCATGCATTATGCTTTTCTGTTCTGCTTTCATCCTATGCACACTGGGCCAGGAATGCAACCTAGCGGAGCAAAATTAATAACTCCGAAACGAAGCATTTCCGCGACTTGGTGTCTTCGGCAAAATTTCTCATCATAATAAGGACCATCTATTGACATAAACAAATTGTTCAAAACTCTTCCGCAAAGATGGTGCCACAATCTAACTTCTTGGGCAAAGTTGTTTATCTTGACACCAAAATATACCTCTCTCAAATTTTGATATTTTGTTTATCGAGTATTGCTTAATTTTTGCTAAAAATGTCAGTTTGCGATTTTTTGCGCTTTGGAAGATATTAAAGTTCAAAAATTGTGTTCTTTTTCGTTTTTTTTTCAACAATATCTTTGAAATTTGAAGCTTAATCCAGTATGTTTCTTCACAAAAGCTATTTATTTAATGTATTTGCATAAGAGAAAAATATAACATTATATTTTTAAGCAAAAAACCGAAACAAAAAGAAAAAACCATATTTTCGACATTTTTTCTTTAACTCCATATAACTTGGAACCAATAGACTATGGAAATTTAACGTCTTTGAAAGAGCTGTTCATTTTGTCAAGATAAACAACTTTGCCCAAGACATCAAGTCTCCAAAACGTCAGAGAAAGAAGTTAGATTGTGGCACCCTCTTTGCGGAAGAGTTTTGAACTATTTGTTTATGTCAATAGATGGTCCTTTTTATGATAAGAAATTTTGCCCAAGACGCCAAGTCACGGAAATGCTTCGTTTCGGAGTTATTAATCTTGCTCCGCTAGGTTGCATTCCTGACCCAGTGTGCAATGTAAGCATTAGACATTTTAAGAAATTGCGCTTGGTGTTTTTCTCGCTGCTGTCCTCTGTCGCCATATTGTCATTATGAAAATGCCATTAGCCTTGGAATAAAATCCAAGAAATTTCAATAAAATAATGGCTAAATAAGAGATCCGAAATGATTTCCAGTGTGCATTGGTATGAATTTATGTATTGAGATCTATTTTCTGTAAAATTAAGGTGATTCCATCAAGTTCATTTGATTTCTGAAACAATCTTTTTTGTTAACTTGAATTATTTTGGAGGCGCATTTATTTAACGCTCATATTATCCCAATATACACGATAACATTTCAAGCGCATATGTTTTGGAACTTCTAAAAAGTCATTTATTTTCTTTAAGATTTTCACTTATGTCGCCATGAAACAAAATTGATTGCATGGTGATCTTGACACCAACACTCAAACCTATTTTTACGCCAAAGATTTCCATTTGGAAAAAAAAAGTTTCAGCAGAACAGAACAACAACAAGCTAATTTATGGCGGTTGCTTTGATGCAATAAAATTAAATTGGCTTTATAACTGATTTTCACCAAAGCGTAATAAAGCTGCTTGGATATAATATTGCTCTTAAAGAGGCTATGAGAACCTTTTGTAGAGTATGAGGCTTTATGACAAAAGGTTTTAAGACAGCTTTATTATGATTCTCAAACATGCTTTATAAACCTTATCAAGAGTGGTCCACTAAGCTGTAAGACGATCTTATAGCGGTTATCAAAAGGTTGTGCTGGAGCTATTAATTTTATTGACGGTTTTATAAAATTGATCTCAATAACCACTAATAGAGTGCAATAAAACAAGAAATGCTACTTGGGTGAGCAAACGCATTTCGCCAGGTTTTTCTTGAAATGAAACACACGCACTACAAAATGCGGCTGATAATGAGTTACCGATATCAGAACAGGAGATTAACATGCAGTTCAAATGGAAAGGTTGCCGTAGAATAAGAAGTTGCCGACAATAGCCACACTCACCTGAGAAGTTTGGAGCGTTGTAAAAGAGTTTTAAAACAGTTTTGGACAATTCTATCAATTGAAATCTTTCTTTTTTTTTTATATTTATTGAAATGACTAGAACAACAGACAGCAGATAAATGTAAACAAAGAAACACTGCATATGTGTGCGTTACATCGATAAAAAGCGCATAGAAGCGCGGAAGCCGCATGGATTTGCGAAAATACGTAAAATCCTCTACCAAAAAAATAATCATTCTCGGAAATAAAATAAAAATGTTCTGAAAAATGGCATATGCCGTGACCATTTTCTCTTATATTGAATCCCAAGAAATGTGTAAAAAATAATATGAGGTTAGGGTTCACTAAACTTAATTGCGATAGAAGTTCGGAAATGGCTGTGACAATAGGACTTTGTTCAAAAATCTCATCGGTGCTACTGCTGAAATATTTTTTATTTGCGATATAGAATCGTCGCACTCAGACTATTTTACAATACTCATGAATTCATTCAAAAGTGACATTTCGTTAATTTCAGTGAGACTGTCGGATTAACGTCTAAATATTGTGTTTCTAGTGTTATAATTTCGTTTTATGAACTAATTCCAAGATGAAGATGTTCCACCGCAGCTGTAAAATCAACAATTTTTCATGAATCATCAGCAAACATACTTCAAATTTTTCAATGCACACTAGGTTTATTATTCAAGAATTCAACTCATTTTCATACTGGCGGTAGAACTTAGACAGCTGCGGTAGAACAATGGAGGTAACTCTAAGACTAGAAGGTCCCGAAGAAATGTGCTCAACTTTTTGGCTCTTGTACCATAGAGGTAACTCTAAAACCAGAAGGTGCCGATGAAACGAGCTCAATTTTTTGGCTCAGCTCTGGTACACTAATAAAAATTCAATGATTATTTTTATGTGTCCCACACATGAATTTTTGCAATGTGATAAACAAATGATATATATGTGTCGGACACATAGTTCTTATGTGTACACATAAAATTCACGTGTAGCCACACATACTATTCATTTTACTCATAAATTTCATGTGTACTTCTGAGTGGATTCTGTTTATGTGTAGACACATGAAAATCATGTGGAATTTTAGATGGATATTCGCCAATAAAAATGTGTCGAATTTTATGAGTGTACTATCTTCGGTCCCAAGTTAATCAATGCACCCCTCGAAACATAGGAAAATCCACTAACCCCTCATTTTATCTGTCAAACTTTCATAGCGAATCATAACAAACATAGTGTAGTACTGGAATTTATACTAGAATGGGGTACGTTAGTCGATTTGCTTGGGACCAATAGGCTAGTCAAGTAGTGAGCCAATTTAAAATCGTTAGTTTCGTATTGATCAACGAGTGGAAACTAACGATTTTAAATTGGCTCACTACTTGACTAGCCTGTTGGTCCCTAACAAATCGATTAACGTACCCCATTCTAGTTACTATGTTTGTTTTGATTCGCTATGAAAGTTTGACAGATAAAATGAGGGGTTAGTGTATTTTCCTATGTTTCGAGGGGTGCAAGCTAATCGGGACCGAAGAGAGTACCAGAGCTGAGTCAAAAAGTTGAGCACGTTTCTTCGGGACCGGCAATATATTTACTGTGATTTAATGTGATTGACATGAAGACGTTTTTCAAAGAAGTTATGGGGTTTTACGTCACATAATTCCAATGTAAGAGTATTATGGTCTTGACCCTGATGGGTGGATTAATTATTATCTCCTGTAATGTTAACATAGTTTGTCCACTTTCTTTAATGTATAACTTGATTTCCGAGTCATAAAATTGAAAATCGAGGTCATGGCACCTAATGATATCCGGAGGGAATTGGGAGAAATAGCGAATTTTTCACAATGAATACTGCATTTTTTGAAGTTTTTTGAACTGTCATCTGTTTTGGGACATACAAACATTCTGCAGGCGGAGAGATCATTCTGGGTACCGTTTCCTGTTCTACACTTTCAATATCTTTAATCTCAATGACAAAATCCTACCATCAACATACAGCAACAGCATAATGGAATGCTGGGGATGGCAATAATCACACTCAATCGGCCGAGAATGTCAAGCGCCTCAGGCACATTTTTGCAGTAGAATGACCGATGCAACAGCCTGTCCATACATATTCGCTCGTCTACCAACACATACCTCTATCCGTCGTAGTTTTGCATGCAACATTGAGAAATTATGCCCGTTCAGTTCAGTGAAGTAAGTGAAGCACACGGAGAGGCATCTGAGCTTGCTTCGATAATGGGAGTGACCACATGGCTGCTTAGATTATTCAAGATGGATTTCCTGGCATAAGCATCAAAAGGCTCCTCCTACCAACACTGACTTCAGAACTAACGATTCCTGAGCATAACGGGAAGTCACTGGCAAATGTGTAGGTCGAGTAAAGTTAGGAAAAATAGCTGCCTGATTTTATGATGCATGCTCGGCTTCCTTTTCTGTACTAAATTCAATTAACGGGTAAAAGGAAAAACTCAGAAGAGACAAATTAACTAAGGTTTTGCTCTAGCCATTGTAACATTCCAAAATGAGCATAGCTCTTTAATCACTCACATGTTTAGACTTTCACCATCAAAATGTGGGTAATATAACTCGCTCAATGGGAGATTTTCTAGCAGGAAGAGTTTAATACTATTCCTCCATTAAGCCAACCCGTAAATGACTTGGTAAGTCAGTGTGGTTATAAAAGTGCTAATTAAATTCAAATTATCCACATATGACTCCATTAGAGGCAGTTGAGCCGAGGATAAGATGATAGCTCATATCACTGCCGCTTGCACGAGTGGTGAATTTATCTGAAACCATATAATCCCTCGGGGAGGCACCCATCCGGCTGTATGGTTAGGGCTCAAAGTCTTGCGTGATATAATAAATGATTACAAATTATGTTTTGAATGAGCACTTGATGGGTGGATATTTGAGAAGAAAACTTTTACTGGTCGAACCAGCGCTGGATGGGACTCTCATGTTATACAGTTGCATTTTTTGATGAGAGAATCAATTACGGTGCTCCCAGGTAACAAGGATTATGTGTGTAACATTTGATACGGTTCGCTTCGGTCGGTGTTCTAAATTACGTTTATGATGATAGTGGTTGGCTGATGGAATACCATCTCTGGAGCTTTACGTTTTAATCTGATAATGTTTATAAATGGCCGAGGATATACAAATTACATCGCCATTTAGATTTTATTTTGCGGCAAAGAAACGGCCTTCTCACGGTTGTAAATCAAGCGCAGCATCGATCGCTCATAAGAAGTAGCAAAACTGTTGCCCTCGCTACCGCGTTGCCACCGCTTACCGCGCCGTGCCGAACGATGACGACCGGCGGTAGGAGGCCCCCGTTTGTAGCCCATCCATCAACTACCGACAATTGTTTTCCAAGATCTGATTTTGAATATCTGATAGTACATTATAAAAAGAGTACAAACCACGCATCATGACCGACGAGGGAAATGTTGTACTTGACGGAGCCAAAGATTTCCATCATCGCTACGAAGAACGGCGAAAAGCCTGAGGGGGTACACATACAGGGTAATAACTTCAACATTCCACAGGTTAACTGATAGTTTGAGACTCTGTTGGATGGGTTGAATCGAATATCGTGTGTTCGACGCATGCAAAATACAACGTGCTTTGTGTACCGGAAAGGATTATGGGTTAGTTTTAGTACGTTAGCGGCTTAGCAATCGAATAAATTTTGTGATCATGTTAGAACATACTCTTTGCTTACCGGAGGCGACATATTTCGCTTAAGGACATTTCACGTAATGAGAAAAGTCATTCTTCTTCGCCTTTTCACGCTATCTTATCGAAGCTTTGAAACAAGTTAGAATCCAAGGAATTAAAAGAACATTCAGGGACCACATTATGAACAACGCACAGTGGCGCGGGCCTCCATTCTCAAATGTCGTACAATACCTTAAACATTGCCATAAATTAATAAAATAGATTTTTTATTTGTTTTCCGTGATGAGCACCAATGCTACCGACGCCAGGGAGGCAGCTCCCACACACCTGGGCCCTACATATCGACCCATCATCAACTCATGCACCGGAGACCAACGGCTTTACTTTCGTGATCAAATATGTTATGCCTCAGAACATCCCGGTGGCGCCGACTGGGATTGCACCTAGCCCTGCTGGAGTGAGAGATAATCACGCTTACCTCTACACCACCGGCGCCGCTGATGAAATAGATAGGTTTAGTTAATTGAAGTACCAATGCTGAATTCATTTTGAGCGGCGGTTGAGTGCAACGTGAATAGTTAATAGTTTATAGAAAACAGAAGTTTCTAAAGGAAAGAAAACGTGATTCATCATGTTTGCAAGCATCAGAAGAGATGTCGTTATCTGCGTTGTTTGTTTTTTGACATAGAACTACGTCTTTGTCGACTATACTAGGGTACAAATCAAAAAATATGTGTGATAAAAATAGTAGGGGTATTCACGTAGGGTCGAATTATTAACTAAGCGTATTTGCTAAAAGTTTACCACTGCTTGTATGTGAACGAACCATGGCAACATTGCTATGTTTGGATGCGTAAAGTACGGACTGTCAAAATCATCTGTTTCTTTTTTGTTTTCATGCAGGAGAATCAGGATGCCGAAGTTCAGTGCCGTGCAAAAACAAATTAGATGCCGGCTTCTGTTTACAGTTTTGTTGACGTACGGCGCGAGCGGTACGAGAAACGAAACGAAATGCGAGAAACGAAGGGTGCGCTGATTTTGTTACGGTCATGACATTAATAAAATGCAGCAATTATTTTTTGATAAGGGGCTGTTCATAAACTACGTAGACAGTTTAGGGGGGGGGGGTTTGACAATTTTCCACGGCCCATACAAATTTTAAAATTTTTGTATGGACAATTGTCTACGCAGGGGGAGGGGGGGGGTCAAGAATCCCAAAAAACTGTCTACGTAGTTTATGAACAGCCCCTAATTGAGAAGTTGCAAAATTGGATTTAATTTTTAAAGTTTTCTTTTTGTTTGATAACATATTTCCAGTCACATAAAACGAAGAACAACAACATCATGAACTCACAATTTTATGTTGGTGATTTATTAATGGAAAAACTACATTTTAGAACCCCTCAGACGTGGTATTCTAAAAAGACGTAAATGAATACACATCAAAATCGAGGACAGACAGACGCCCTCGTAAATCTTTTTCCTTTGAAAATAAAACGAGCTCATAAACATTTGGATACACGGTATACAAGAAATACACTAAATACCATACGCTACGTGAATACCCCTAGTGTTAGGTTTTGATCGTTTGTAACTTTTCATTTATAGATGAAATTAAAATCCAAATACGCCAATCGATAGGATATTACTTAACAAATCTGCTAAAATAAATACTTTTCCAATTTTTAATCAAAAAACTTTTGAAAAATGCGCAAATGATAATTTTATCACTGTTTTCATGAACTAAACGTTTTCCCCAAACCCAGTCATCATAAACGAATACCACTTGGTTGCACATCATTCTGCTTGAACCTGAAAAGATATAAAACAGCGCTGCTTTCCTGCCTCTGCTCATTACCGCTTTGAACGGCTTGGCACTAGGTCCTGCAGCATGAAAACAGTGATAAAATTATCATTTGCGCATTTTTCAAAAATTTTGATTAAAAATTTGAAAAAGTATTATATTTCAGCAGATTTGTTAAGTAATATCCTATCGATTGGCGTATTTGGATTTTAATTTCATCTATAAATGACAAAGTTACAAACGTTCAAAACCTAACACTATTTCACCACACATATATTTTTGATTTGTACCCTAGTATAGTCAACAAAGACGTAGTTCTACGTCAAAATTGCTTGAAAGGCATATTCGATGATTTATGTTGGTGAATTACACACAACTGACTTTAAAACATATCTAGTACCTCTATATATGCAATTAGATTAACATCCAAAGTCCATCCTTTTTTTCCATATTCTGCAGAAAAGATCGTTCTGTCACGCCCCATTCATAATAAAAAGTATAATAGTCAAAAATGCATGACAAACATCAATTTTGCGTGGTTCTACGTCATACTGCGGTCGTGTCTAGGACACAACCCTTTAATTTTTTTTTTCTTCGCTTGTGCTCCCGGAACAGGCATTTGAGGCATCATTCATTCATTCATCATCAGGCATCATTCGGGTGAGGTGGTTCCTTTTAGTTTGTTTAATTTTATTTTTAACCGGATTGGAATTTAAATTTAGGGGCTCGGCTAAGTTAGCGGCTGCCGTTTTTGCTTACTGTGTAGGATTTACTCCCAAGCTCCTCGAGAACAAAACAATTACTATGGTCGCATGGCCTGCTTAAGCATGGAAAACGGAAGTGGTTATCACAATAGGGGGAATCTTTTTCTTCTTGGAAGCCGGGAAAGTTTACCAGAATTTTTCCTGGACGACGGATCATTCTCATCATCCGTGAGCAAATCAAATTAATTGTTCAAACTAATTTCATCAGAAGGGGGATCAAGAGATTGCCCTTTTTGCGCTTAGGCGCCATGGCGACGGTAAATTTTTTATCCAAATCGATTTCCAAGCAGATTACTATAAAAATCTGAAGGATCGAAGACGAATTTTCCAAATCGATATCCAAGAAGGTATAAAATTTTCAGGTTTATTGAGCACTGAAAAGTGCTGTTTAAATTTGTTGTAGCTTTAGGTAGTATTAACACTTCCTTCAGCAAAAAGCAAATAGATCCACACGGCAAGAGAGCACGATGCGGCCTGTGAGATAGCATCCCCCCAGAGCGTGAGACCGTTTATCAATACGGTACGAGGTAGATGTACACGAGCTCGGAGGCAGTCCTTCCATCCCGTGGCCCTAAATGGGGGTGGGGAACCATATGACCATCGTAAAACTGATTTGGATATATTTGTTTAGGGTAGCAGTGGAAACAATAATCAAGCTATAATGACATCTTACAATAGGTTTCTGATGATCCTTGTAAGGGAGCATCCATCAGATATGTCACGCATTGAAGGGGGAGAGGGGGTTTACAAATATGTGACAATAAATGCATTAGGTATAGGAAAATCGTTACGAAAGGGAAGAAGGGGGGTTTATTTTCCCTAAATTTCAAACTGGTTCTATGGTAGCCATATGGCTCTATAGTTGTCGTTTTGAGTGCTATTGGTAATATTTCATTGAGTAGATGTGATTTTATATGTCACTTGATATGGTTATGATAGATAATAAATTTGACCAAGACAGACATGTGGTCTTATTATTGTTCTCTATCATTTCTTGAAGTTCCAATATGTTGTCGCAATGATAGGTAAGATATATGATAAAGATAGAAAAAAAAAACTCCCCGTGACAACATATTCTTGAATATATAAGAAAGGAGAGGCCTGGGGGGCAGCCATGAGATACAAATGTTTGAAAATAAAAAGTTTGTCCAGCAAAGACGAACCAGCCGACGGCTGAAAGTCTCTTTAATAAAGAAAGATAAGATAAAAAAAAGTTTGTCCGGGCTTTTACGAGTTAATGACCAAAATTTGGGATTTTTTTTTCTGAAAAGGCGATCCAGTTTGCAACAACTTTGTCTCAGACGTCATTTTGATAAGATGACCCGTTTTCGTACTTACCTTACCAATCAGGCTAAGGCCTTGTTGTCCTCTGCTGTCCGAAGAAGTCGTCTCCACTCTACTCGATCCATGGCCACAGTTCGCCAGCCTCGTAGTCTGCGAAGGGTCCGCAGGTCACCTTCTACTTGGTCGATCCACCTTGCCCGCTGCGCGCCTCTTCTTCTTGTTCCTGTTGGGTCGCTTTCTAGAACCATTTTCACTGGGTAGTCGTGCGGCATTCTTACGACGTGCCCAGCCCACCGTAGTCGCCCAATTTTTGCAATGTGGACGATGGATGGTTCTCCCAGCAGCTGGTGCAATTCGTGGTTCATTCGCCTCCTCCACGTTCCGTCATCCATCTGCACTCCACCGTAGATGGTACGCAACACCTTCCGTTCGAAAACACCAAGGGCGCGTTGGTCCTCCACGAGCATAGTCCAGGTCTCGTGGCCGTAAAGGACCACCGGTCTAATCAGCGTCTTGTAGACAGTCAACTTCGTGCGGCGGCGAATTTTATTCGACCGGAGCGTCCTCCGGAGTCCAAAGTAGGCACGATTCCCTGCCATAATGCGTCTTTGAATTTCTCTGCTGGTATCATTTTCGGCGGTCACCAGTGAGCCCAAATACACGAACTCATCGACCACCTCGATTTCGTCACCGTCAATCTGAACTCGGGGTGGGAGGCTAACATTGTCTTCCCTAGAACCTCTTGCTTTCATATATTTTGTCTTTGATGCGTTGATGGCAAGTCCAATCCGTCTAGCTTCAGCCTTCAGTCTGATGTACGTTTCCGCCATCATCTCAAAGTTCCGTGCCATAATGTCAATGTCATCGGCGAAACCAAGGAGCTGGATGGACTTCCTGAATATCGTGCCACTCGTGTCTATCCCAGCTCTTCTGATCACACCTTCTAACGCGATGTTGAACAGCAGACACGAAAGTCCATCACCCTGCCGTAACCCCCTTCGAGATTCAAAGGGACTCGAGAGTGTCCCCGATACTCGAACAACGCACGTCACTCGATCCATCGTCGCCTTGACCAATCGCGTCAGTTTATCCGGAAATCCGTACTCGTGCATAATCTGCCATAGCTGATCTCGATCGATTGTGTCGTATGCGGATTTGAAATCGATGAACAAATGATGTGTGGGCACGTTGTATTCGCGGCATTTCTGCAGAACCTGCCGAATCGCGAAAATTTGGTCCGTGGTAGCGCGGGCACCCATGAATCCCGCCTGGTATTGCCCCACGAACTCTCTTGCATATGGTGACAGACGGCGGCATAGAATTTGGGAGAGTACCTTGTAGGCGGCGCTCAGCAGTGTGATCGCGCGGTAGTTGCAGCAATCCAACTTGTCGCCCTTTTTGTAGATTGGGCATACGACACCTTCCATCCACTCCTCCGGTAATATCTCCTCCTCCCAAATCTTGGCAATTACCCAGTGCAGCGCTCTAGCCAGTGCTTCACCACCGTATTTCAATAGCTCACTTGGTAGTTGATCTACACCAGTTGCTTTGTTGTTCTTCAGCCGACCGATCTCCTCCTCAACTTCTTGAAGATCAGGGGCCGGTAGCCTGTCGTCTTCTGCGCGTGCTCCAAGGTCTGTTGCCGTGCCACCTTCGTTTTCTGCTGCTTCACCGTTGAGGTGCTCGTCATAGTACTGCTTCCACCTCTCAATCACCTCACACTCGTTCGTGAGAAGGTTACCGTCCAAGTCCTTGCACATATCGGCTTGCGGCACGTAGCCTTTGCGCGAACTATTTAGCTTCTCGTAGAACTTCCGTGTGTCGTTTACGCGGTACAGATTTTCCATCGCCTCGCGATCTCGATCTTCCTGCTGACGCTTCTTCCTTCGGAAAACCGAGTTTTGTCTGTTCCGCGCTTGTCTGTATCGCTCCACATTCAATCTCGTGCGGTGTTGCAGCATTCTCGCCCGTGCTGCATTCTTCTCCTCTACTAACAGTTTGCATTTGCCGTCAAACCAGTCATTTCTTCGGTCCGGGATTGCAGTACCTAGTGCCGCTACAGCAGTACTACCTATGGCTGAACGGATGTCCCTCCAGCCATCTTCAAGAGAAGCTGCGCCAAGCTGCTCTTCCGTGGGTAGTGCAACTTCCAGCTGCTGCGCGTAGTCCTGGGCAACTCCGGTGTCCCGTAGTTGCTCAATGTTGGGTCGTGGCGTTCGACTTCGACGTGTGTTATGCACCGTCGAGAGTTTTGAGCGCATGCATACTGCAACTAGGTAGTGGTCCGAATCTATGTTCGCACTGCGGTACGTGCGGACGTTGATAATGTCGGAGAAGAATTTCCCGTCGATTAGAACGTGATCGATTTGGTTTTCTGTGTGTTGGTCAGGTGATCTCCAGGTGGCTTTGTGGATATCCTTGCGGGGGAAAAAGGTACTTCGAACTACCATACCCCGGGAGGCTGCAAAGTTCACGCATCGTTGGCCGTTGTCGTTCGATACGGCATGCAGGCTGTTTGGCCCGATTGCCGGTCTATACATTGCCTCCCGTCCTACCTGAGCGTTCATGTCGCCGATGACGATTTTGACGTCCCGTTGCGAACAGCCGTCGTACACCTGCTCCAGCTGCGCATAGAACGCTTCTTTCTCGTCGTCGGGTCTCCCTTCGTGTGGGCAGTGCACGTTGATGATGCTGTAGTTGAAGAAACGGCCCTTAATCCTCAACTTGCACATCCTCGCGTTGATCGGCTGCCAACCAATCACGCGTTGGCGCATCTTACCCAGCACTACAAAGCCGGTTCCCAGCTCGTTGGTGGTGCCACAGCTCTGGTAGAAAGTAGCCGCTCGATGCCCGCTTTTCCATACCTTTTGTCCTGTCCAGCAAAGTTCCTGCAGTGCTACGACTTCGAAGTTGCGTGGTTGAAGTTCGTCATAGATTAACCTATCGCAACCCGGGAAGCCGAGCGATTTGCAGTTCCATGTTCCGAGTTTCCAATCGTAGTCCTTATTTCGTCGCGTAGGTCTGTGCCGATTGTTCCGATCCGTATTTCTTTCTTCGGTATTTGCAACTTTGTTTTTTCCAGGGCGGCTTGTTGGGCCTGCCCCAACCCCCTGTCTCGCCGGGGGACCATCGTGCACAGCTCTGTTTAGAGTCCCACGCTGGCACTAGGACGGTGATCAGCCGCTCCTAACATGGAGAACAGACGCCGTTTTGAGCCGCACCTCCATGGTGAGCAGACGCTCAGGTTTGGTGAAGCATTTCCTCTATCACCGTACTATGGTTACCGCGCCAGTGTTCGCGTCGCACCTCTTCACTTTGCTATTGCCGGACTGGCAACATTGCCCAGGCTACGCCAACCAGCTGTGTCCATGTTTCAGCTGGTAGTCTTTTGTTATCATATGACTCGAGGAGGCGTGAAGTAGGAACTTGTGAGGACCAGGGCTAGGTATTCCGCTCCTTCCAGGTTGTCAACTCACCATTTTGTAGCCCATTTTCCCGTTTCGTGCTATGACTAATTGAAAAAATAGCGAATACGCCATTTGCGAATATTAGGCGAGAGTAAAAATGGCCCTGCACAAATTTGGTTCATTGTCCCAAGCGAAAAATTATGCAAAGTTTTATGGAATTCTTTGAGGTAAAATTTGAAGTTAGTTTATTTTTTTTGCTATTTGGTGTGGATTTGCTCAGCAAGATGAAACTGATTTCATTAATTTGATTTGTTTTGAAATTCCTGAGTAGATTGTTTTTTGGGACCTCCCTTAGCTCAGTCAGTAAAGGCGCAGCTACAAAGCAAGACCATGCTGGAGGTGGCTGGGTTCGATTCCCGGTCCGGTCTAGTAATTTTTCGGGTTGGAAAATGTCTCGACTTCCCTGGGCATAGAAGTATGATTGGACTTGCCACACAATCATACCAATGCAAAAATGGTACAGGCATCGAAAGCTCTCAATTAATAACTGTGGAAGTGCATCTAGAACACTAAGTTGAGAGCACGCAATAAGCTAATATGCGACAAGCTTGAAATGTGAAGAAGAAGAAGATGCAGAAAAGTAGATTGTTGAAAGTACTTGAATACAATTTTTTTAAAATAGACATATTGAGAGAATTTGAAAATTCCCAGAGTATTCTAGGTTTTTCTAGAAAAAAAAATATTTTCAACAATCATCAATACATTTTTGAGCGCCCCTGAATGAACGATTGCAATCTTAATATATTTCTGTGAATTTTCACTTAAATTTGACATTTCGAAAATAAATTATAATGTTAGAAAATCCCTCTGTTAATGATCTGTGATTTTTGAGAAGGTGTTTGTCAAAGTTAATTCCTGGTTTGTCAGAAATAAGTCTGATACAATAGCAGGTTTATTTGAAATTTTTTAATCTTACAAATTTAAGTGAAAATTTACCAAATGCAGCACAGTCTTAGTAAAGCCCTCTAGTTAAGTGTGAACGACTGTCACCACAAAACTGAAAAAAAAACTGTTCCAATCGAGCAAAGCGGTGCATTTTGACGGTTCAATTGGAACAATTTTTGACAAACTTTTACTGTAGGACTTTAAGCCATAGACACACGTGACATATACTGCCATGTCACAGCAATGTGACGTAAGCGCCAAAATCAAAGTTGTTCAGGAGAAGACTTTTTTTTTCTGTTCAGGCATTACAAATAGGTAAATTGAACCGCTGTTTGATTTCGATCGATCATTATAACGCTAATTGACATCCTTATGCATGTAGATGTTAGGTAAAATGGAATTTAATTTTGTGGTCAAGGTACATGAATTGTACAATTAGTTTTTTAAAACACTTTAAAGTACCGTAAGACGGGGTGACATTGGGCCAAAATTGATAAATAATGTTTATTGATGAAAATACTTTGAATATACAGAAAACGATGACTAGAATATGTTCCTTGAACTTCGAGAGTAAAGTGTAGATAACATTAATCAGTAGTTCTATTGTAAACTTAAGTGTCTTAAATAGAAGAAAAAGAAAAAAACATTTTTTTTAAATGTTCACAGGTAAACAAAAGTTTGAACACACTTTTATTTGGATAGATAAGGGTTACACGCAATCTATAGTCATGCAAACGAAGTACACTGTGATCATAGCCAAGTGTACTACAGATAGCTACGTTACATTTAAATATTTTAAAATATTTAAACCAAATTTGTGTTTTGGCCCAATGTCACATAAAGTTTTTCATTGGTCTATTTTTTTATTTAAATTTAGCAAAATGAGGTACCAATTTCAATCAATAATTTCCATGACAATCGTAAATATGTCATTGAATGTATTCACATGCTTAAAATTGTTTTTCTTGGTAAAATGTGAATTTTGTAAGGTAGAGAAAGAAAAAAAAATTCTTTTCGACCCTTTGTCACCCGACTTACGGTATGTGACAAAGTTTATTTCCATGTGGCCAAGAAGTGATTAGTGTCGCTTTTCCGTTGTTCGTTGTGGTTTTTCCCGAAGCCACATCGTAGACACCCTTAGATTGCCATCTGATGCCCAGTTGGTAAACAAAACAAATCAGTGTATAAGTTGTGCATGACTATCTTGTAATGACAGTACCTAGTTGTTTGTTTTTTCGTTTCTCGTAAGCAGTTGAAATGCGATGTTACGCAAAATTTTGCAGCTACAATGCAAGTGCACTAGTAAGACGAAGTCTATTTCAAGGCTGTTTTCGCTAAGTTTATATTACTCCTGAAGTGCTGTCAACAGAAAAGTGTTTCCATAAGCTACACACTGTATTAATGTTTCCTTGCGCTGAACAAGTTATTGTTCAGGATACTTTGAAAAGTTCTAAGCTGATCAATTCATTCATTTCTTATCATTTGAAAAATATGCAGAAGTTTAAAATTAAGAAAAGATGATGCATAGCAAATTTATGATGATGTAAAATTTTCTCAATTGACAATTTTGTTTGTTTGGATTAGATAAGGAAAATGGATGTCGACCTAAATGTCCCTTATTTGGGCCCATACATAAATTCAGCAATCGCATATTTTCAATAGCGACCAAAAATATCTATTAGCACCGTCCCAATGACGCGTTCATCTAGGTAAAATTGATAAATATCTGATTTTTAGCGATGTGCCCAATGTTAGATCCATAGGCAAACATTAGAGCCATTTACTCTAATTGATAAGAATTAAATAATAATAAATATATTAATATCAGTCCTATATGGAAAAAGTAGGCAATGAAAAAATTGCAGTCAAAGCTCGCTAAAAAAAGTTGTGTAAATTTCCGTTATTATGATGCACATAAATGGAGCGTCATATATCATACAAGTTTACATTTTAGATCGTGTAAATTTATGATACATGTCATGCAATATTCCATATATTGTATGCAACTGTCCACCTTTGTTTGCAAAATTTCTTGCAAGCTGCTAGTTTACGTGAAACGGAAGTTTACATGCATGAATGTCACCAGTAAAATTCAGATTTTTTTTCCTGTGTACAAAATGCAATTCCAATGCAATTGAAAAAAAAGAGAAAATTAAATGATATTTTTTGTTATATCAGCAAACAATATGACAATTTAAAAAGCAGAACTGTAACTTTACACACCAAAAAATTCTGAATTTTACTGGCGATGTAAACATCCATGCATGCAAACATTCATACATGTAAACTTCCTTTTCACGTAAACTAGCAGGTTGCAAGAAATGTTGTAAACAAAAATGGACAGTTGCATACAATATATGGAATATTGCATGACATGTCTCATAAATTTACACGATCTATAATCTAAACTTGTATGATATATGACACTCCATTTATGTGCATCATAGTAACGGAAATTTACACGACTTTTTTTTAGCTGTGTACCTCTGGACGATTGCATTTCAATATGGGACTGATATGCGATTACTTTGCTTGATGGTACAAACTGGCGTGATCACGGTCAAATTCCGTAGTTCTATCACATAATCACATAATATGAAAGTGGATACCGTTATTTTCTCAAAATTGACAAAACTCCATATGGGACTAGTATGCGATTATAGGCAGTATACTTAATATATAGCCGCTCACAACTTCTAACCCCCCCCCTCTCCTCCTCTCTTAAATGCAACGTAATTTATGTATGCTCCCTTATACTAGCATACAGCGAAGGCTATATTTCCACATAAGCGAATACGAATAAAAGTGCCTCCAATAGACTGACTAGGACACACGCGGTCACTATTTAAGGTGACATTACCTGTGGTTTGCAACGAAAGGACTCGGTGAAGCAAAGTTTAATTGAGCTCTAGGTTTTAGTTTTTGCAATGCGATGAATTGGAAGTTACATCATATAACTTTATGGTTCACTGGAATACCTGTTGTGGGTGGCTGGAAAATTATTTTGAATTGATTTGGGATATGAGAATGAGGAAAATAAAGCAATAGTGCATTTTTTTTTTCAAACATTGGAATCTGTATATGAACTGACATGACATATGAAGTCCATCATGAAATGGTTGTTATATCGCAAGCTTAGAATTTTCGTAATAGCGCTTGATCTGCTGATTTTGTCGATCGTCGTCTTTCCATACAGCGAAAAAAAAAATCAAATGACTCACATCCTTGTTCACCATATCATTGTTCCCGATTTGGCTGCCAACAAAGTTCCGTCGTCAATAATCATATAATATGTGAGTAATTATAATAATATAGGATGTTTTATGCTTCTGTCCATAAGCGCTCTGGAGAATGTATGTAGATGGTTGGAAAGTGATTACGCGACAAGCTTGCCGATGATGGTGCCGGACAGATGCTGATGGATATATTTCGCACAAGTATATGTTAGTGAAAGACAAGGGGCTAAACGAACGTGGCAAGAAGTGATCTGATCCTTATCCCTGTTTTATTCGAGCTGGCCGTGCTCTCCTTCGATGCAAGAGAGTAACCCGAACCACTTTTCGCAATGATCCCCCCGAGGAGGAGGAGAGAACAAATTGGTAACCGTGCGACAGCCGCGCATCGACGCACCAACCAGCACCGTTGTACACATTTATAGTCGCATGCACGAAACGGTTGATGGATGAATTAAGCTCTCTTTGCACGTCGCTCGATTTCGCAGCTTTGGGGCCACTGAGGATGATGATGATGATGATGACACGGGAGAATTTTGCATTTTTGCAGAAAGATGCATCACCGCAAGTCTGCGGGTAAGAAACGAGTTGGTCATAATTTCTGTCCAAGTATTTGTGATAAGAATCTGGTTGTGGTTCTGTTTTCTGTTTTCTACTGCAAGTTTGTGGGCGAAGGTGAAGTATTGTGTTTTGAGTGCATATTTTTGGTTGAAGTGAAACGTGTGTGCCAATTACAAGACATAATACTGCATTTGGGTGAAATGGACGTGTTGTGGAAAGTTGAAGGAATTCACTTAGCAGTAACGAAGTTAGGGGTAGTGCTGACATGTGTCATAGTATGTTATTGAAAGACTTCACTCTATAATGACAAAATTATTGATTGTCAAAAAAAAAAACCCTGGTCAAAATCTCATTAATTTTTCGTCAATGACAAACATTCACCTGGTAAGCAAAAGTGTAATTTCGTGCATCCTGTGTCACATTATTGCTATGCAGGCAGTTAAGGACGTAGATGCTTGTTCGCTTTAACGGCTTCATGAAATCGTTTTACTTAATTCATTTAATTTTCTTACAAATATAGCTAATAACACTGACAGGATTGTCACTGCCAATCGAAATTTCTATTGAAGATGACTCTTAGCTCGAATGAGCGATTAAAGCTGTTTTGTTAATATAGCCGTGTATGAGGCCTCCCTTAGCTCAGTCGGTAAAGGCGCAGCTACAAAGCAAGACCATGCAGGAGGTGGCTGGGTTCGATTCCCGGTCCGGTCTAGGAATTTTTCGGGTTGGAAAATTTCTCGGCTTCCCTGGGCATAGAAGTATGATTGGACTTGCCACACAATTATACCAATGCAAAAATGGTACAGGCATCGAAAGCTCTCAATTAATAACTACGGAAGTGCATCTAGAACACTAAATTGAGAGCACGCAATAAGCTAATATGCGATAAGCTTGAAATGTGAAGAAGAAGAAGAATGGTCGAGATTTTGCAGCACTGGTTAGGGTAGTCAAATCGGATGTGTCGTCAGTGCAGTTTCAGATAGTAACAAAATGAGCTCAACTTTTTTATTGATAGATTGTTGTTTTATAGAGCACCTTAGAGTTACAGCGCGATTTTTGGAGAGGCTGGAGTGTTTGATATGTTTGGAAATTAGTCCTGGGTTATGTGCATATTTATTTATTTATGTATTCATCAATCAAAAACCGTAGCCTACATAATAACATTATAACTTATGATCTATGATTTCGCAGTGCTTGGAAATATTTTTTTTTCAGTTTTAGGGGCGGCATATTTAGGTCTATCATTTAACAGTACTTACCTTACCAATCAGGCTAAGGCCTTGTTGTCCTCTGCTGTCCGAAGAAGTCGTCTCCACTCTACTCGATCCATGGCCACAGTTCGCCAGCCTCGTAGTCTGCGAAGGGTCCGCAGGTCACCTTCTACTTGGTCGATCCACCTTGCCCGCTGCGCGCCTCTTCTTCTTGTTCCTGTTGGGTCGCTTTCTAGAACCATTTTCACTGGGTCGTCGTGCGGCATTCTTACGACGTGCCCAGCCCACCGTAGTCGCCCAATTTTTGCAATGTGGACGATGGATGGTTCTCCCAGCAGCTGGTGCAATTCGTGGTTCATTCGCCTCCTCCACGTTCCGTCATCCATCTGCACTCCACCGTAGATGGTACGCAACACCTTCCGTTCGAAAACACCAAGGGCGCGTTGGTCCTCCACGAGCATAGTCCAGGTCTCGTGGCCGTAAAGGACCACCGGTCTAATCAGCGTCTTGTAGACAGTCAACTTCGTGCGGCGGCGAATTTTATTCGACCGGAGCGTCCTCCGGAGTCCAAAGTAGGCACGATTCCCTGCCATAATGCGTCTTTGAATTTCTCTGCTGGTATCATTTTCGGCGGTCACCAGTGAGCCCAAATACACGAACTCATCGACCACCTCGATTTCGTCACCGTCAATCTGAACTCGGGGTGGGAGGCAATATCATTTAACAGTGTAGATTATAAATAGACATCATCCGATTTATCGGTATATATTTCACGTAGTTAGTGCGCTGACGATCTATCGCGAAAAAATATCGATAACGTAATTGACGAACAGGTAGGGGAAAAGTTGGCTTCGGCAATACCTTAACCTATTATCGTCAGGGGGGTAAACAACGTCCTTGAGAGCTAAATTTTGGCATGTGGATACATTGTGCTTCAGAGCAACTATTGGCCAAATTTGAGTGCTCTAGGACTTTGTTTACCCCCCTGACGATAATAGGTTAAGGTATTACCGAAGCCAACTTTTCCCCTACATAAAAATTAAGTCTTGATAATAAATAAGCTGAGTCAATGAGTTGCAAATCAATACTGTTCACGGAAGAGACCATAGCATAATCCCGACGCTCTTTTAATGACTGAATGTTGATTAACAAACAACGAGCTTCATAAGATGGGAGAGGAAGTTCTGTCCATGCCAATTTACGTAATGCATATAATAAAAATTGCCCGTTGGATTGACTCTATTCGTTCTTTATGCTTTTTAATATAGGGTGACCAAACAAGACTGCAATATTATAATATTGGCGTCACATAGGCAACATAAAGTGTTTTAATTGTGTAAGGATCTTTAAAGTGGAAGCCAAAACGCTTTAAAAAATTAAGCATATTCCCTGCTCTATGAATTATTGTGTTATAATGATCCACAAATGTTAATTTAGAATCAAGAATAACTCCTAAATCTCTTATTTTATCACAATTTTGCATTTGTAATACAAATATCTGGTTTTATTAGTTTTCTACTGTAAGTTATACACACTTAATCTAGCTCGGTAAAATCTCCAACAGCCGATTACTTCGGCATTCACTTTTGCTGATATCACTGCAAAATATCTGTTTGTTAGCTGATATCTCAGCAAAATTTAATTTGTTCGCTGAGTCTCGGCAATTGTTTGACTGAATCTCAGCAAAATAAATTGCAGAATTACTCGGCTGTTGGAATCTCGGCGAAAAAATTTAAGTGTGTAAGATTACATTTTTTAACATTTAGTTCCAACAAACTTTAACAACACCACGTATAAAAACATTAACTTCATTCTGAAACGTATTCATATCATCATCATTTCTGAACTCTAAAAATAGTTTCATGTCATCAGCATAAATAAGCACTCTGAGATTTTTCAAAATAAGAGAGATATTGTTAACGTACAAAATGAAAAGAAGAGGTCCCAAGTGCGTGCCCTGTGGAACTCCTGACGTGACTTGAATTGGGTTAGATTTTTTCTCGCTGAATCTTACAATTTGCTGACGGTCCGTTAAGTATGACTTAATCCAGGTGAGGAATTTTATCTCAATTTCCCATTTTTTCTAATTTAAAAATCAACATTGGAATTTCAAGTCTATCGAACGCTTTACTGAAGTAAATTTAAAGAGCTTGTATTTGGTTTCCCTTGTTATTCTATGTTTTATTTGGCTGAAGATATTTTTGTTTATGATTGATACGAATAGTTTAGGAATACACGAGATGATGGCAATCCCACGATAATTTAGGATATCAGATTTTTTACCAGATTTATAAATGGGTATTAAAACCGATTTTTTCCATTCCTACGTGAATGTACCAGAGTCAAGTGACATATTAAACAGCCAGTATAAAGGTGGTTGTGAGCTCAATTGCTAAATTTTTCATAAAGGCTGGTGGGATTTCATCTGGTTCTGAGCCTTTATCGGCTTCCAAATATTTTAGACCTGTCAAAATATCTTGAACATTAATATTTATAACTCCAACATTTCTTGAAAAGTCAGGAAAGCATGAAAAATAATCATAATCATGATCATTATCCGATAAATTGAAGTACGTCTCTTGAAAAAATATTGCAAAAAGATTACATATATCTTCTGAATTATTTCCTACTTTTTCGTCTCAAGTTATTTTTGATGGAAAGTTGCACGAATTAATTTAGTTTTAACGTAATTGAAGAAGTTTCTTGGACATGATTGAATTTCATTTTCAGTTTTTAAGTTGTACTCATTAAGAGCAGAAGAAACAGCAAAATTAAGCTGGTCACAAATATTCAAATATTTTTCCAATAATCAGGGTTATTCTGTTTTCTATATATTTTGTGAGCCTTTTAGACACTAGAATCTGCTATTTTGCCAGTACGGGCATTGTCTCAGTCGTGTTTGATCTGGTAGGTAATATGATCTGAGGCTTAGGCCGATTTTTCACATGTATAGAAAAAAAACTGGAAATGATGCGTATAAACCTTGTATTGAGATTTTCACGTCTGGTTGTATTGGTGCTATACGTGAGAGTATGTTAGTGAAGATCCAAGGATAATACATAACAAATCGCAGTCAAACGCATTTTGACAGATCTAATTTCATACATTTTTTAGGTTAGTTAGAGGAAAATAATAAACAACTTGCATGGTGATGCACCCGCTAGTGTGCGTGCGTTAAATGTCACTAATCTCTATATCACCTTGTACATATTTGCTTGCTGAGGTATTTGTCTCAGTTGTGGCTCAACTGGTCAATCGAGCGATCCGAATACCAATAGGAGAACCTACAGCTTCTAATAATCTAAGAAATGGATCGTGGTTGATGCGCATGTACTCCATGAATCTGTATAGGCCAGAGCGTTAGTGATTAATAATAAAATAAAGCACGAGTAATGATTAATGGTTAAGATTAATGATTTAATATTTCCACCAATAATGATTTTTTAGAGGTTAATCATTAATTATTAATCGTAATCATTAATTATTGTCGTGATTTATTTTATTATTAACATGATTAAATTCATTATTCTATAATCATTGAAATAGAACTAATCAATGAATAATCATTCATCAGTAAAGATCAGTAAATCACATCACGCAGCACTGATTTTATGATTCCTCTGAATTCACCTTAAGATTTTTCTTCGATTTGCATCAATGCCCCCATAATTCTCTGAGTTCTCTTCTATAATTCTATTTAAAACTCCCTTGAGCATTCCTTGAAATTTCAGAGCAATTCACCTCATACAAATATTGAAATTCTGTCAATAAGACTCTATGAACTCTGCCACATGTTTTTTTAAATCACTTGGAATTCTACTCAGAATTCTCTACAAATTATTTCGGAACTATGTCAAGAATCATATTTTTTGTCCGAAAGAAGGCATCAAAATTAACATGTTTTTTAAGTAATACACATTTTTATAAGATCGATGATTTTTCATTGATCAGGATCATCTAAAATTTGGGATACCGTTAATACTTATAAAAGCACAGAAGCATTAACTAAAGGCTAATATTTTCCAGCTTAACACATTTTTTTCAAGTTCAATGTAGAATCTATTAAAAAAGTCGAAAGACAAAAGGTCGAATGGAGAGAAGGTCAAATAAAACGGAATGTCGAAAGTGTTTGTTCATAAATGTTATACAATTAACTACATCTGAATTCAACAAGTTGAAGAACGAATAGATCAAATCAAATTATATCGATATAATAAAAAATCAGTTTGAGAATATATACATCAGCATATATCGACACACATAGGATTCAAAGTTATAAAGGATCGGTTGAACATACGTTCGAAGGAATAAATCTATCTAGACCTAATCAAACAAAATAATAAAAAAAACTTTATATTGCATTACCTTATTGGAAGCCTAAGATTCTCGAAACAAGCAAGTATAGTTTAGTGATGCGAAATACTTGCATGATATAGACGATCATGAACAAAATATTTTTTAGCCAACATTATATGATCGCTGTTTGTTTGTTATGCAACATTTATTTTTGACATAATACATTATTAAATGGTATAAACACATTTAATTATTTATTTCTAAGAAGCCTACTGTGATTCAAATCTTGGAAAATTCTATGATACTGCATCTGCATATGGGCGTATACGCTTAGAGCTTCAAAACAACCTTTATGAAATGCATAATAATGAAGGAAGATACTAGAATTTTGAGCATAGTTTTGAACGTAATGTAGTTTATTCTATTTTATCTGCCAGTTTTGTGTTTAAGATTTTTTAAACTAATATTGCTGATAACTCCACCTGTGTTAGCGTTATAATTTTGGCGCCTGGTGTTGTGTATTTTGATGATATTGAATAATTTGTAGAATATCGTAGCCTTCCAAATCCTATAGTTTGGGATGCATATTGAAAACCCGGATTTATAGGGGCCTGTCATTAATTACGCCTCATATCTAAAAACTAAGACATTTAGAGGAATGGTGTCTTTTTTAGAATACAACTATCTACAACTTTGCTGAAGACACCTCATCTCTATCTTGTAAAACAAAAAAGTAATATTTTGTAGCGCCGCCTGTGGTGGAGTTCCAAAATAAAAAATTAATACTAGTCTTTACGCCTCGTTATAACCACCACAATAAATTCTATATGAGCGACGATTAATTGCGATTTAAGCTATTCAACCTAACGGGGTTTTACGGTAGAACTAACTACCTTACTTTCCGCACCAGTTCCCCAGTTCCTTCTACGCTACTGAGTCATGCTTGAGGTGGCATGGTGTTATATTTATCTCTCATTCGGTTGATCCCTGGAAGAAATTCGTGAGTAAAGCAAATCCACCAGTGCCTTCTTTATGATGAATGGCGTGAAAATAAATTACTGAGTTACTGGCCATGTGCAGGTAAGTATGCATTTTCATGACAGTGGCAAATGGATTTTCAATTGCAGGTTTGTGCCTCAAAACGCAACATGCAAAGCTGAGGAGTGTTGCTCAAATTACCATACCATGTAGAAACTGCATTAAATAAATAAACGAGAAAAGGACTTCTTTTCTCAGAGGCAACCGTTGTCGGCTTCGGTTAGTGTGTTTCTAGTTCAATCTAGATCAAATTCCTCTTCATACTTTTCTCTGCACTCAGAATGCTCCCAGCGAAATAGTCATCGGCGAGCGACTGCAGTTGGTGAAGATGTATGTTAACGATAATGCCTTCTCTGTGATGCACTTCCGACCGACCGACCACAGCCATTGCAGTCTCATAGTGCACTTTGAACGGAGCGACAAAATGACTAATCTGCATCTCGTAATTTGCAAATAAATATTATATTGCACATTTGGTTTATTGCAGTTTATGACGCGAGCGGTTAGGAAAGACGTCGTGAATCATGGATCCGATCCATTCGTTGTTTGCTTTTCGCAATGTGCATTTAAACGATTTAGAGATTTCAATTACGATCTCGGTTCGGTTCTTTGTTGTTGATTTTTTTTGTTGCAATTGGCTTCATTTGAAATATGAGAAATCTATTTTTTGATACAAATGGTACAAATCGCTACAAAACTTTGATGAAATAGTACTGTCTCCCAATAAGTTGTGGCTACTAAATCTTCAGTCGAATGGTCGATCAACGGCAAGCTTTCTAGTTCCTTCCGGCACTGGAGAGAACATTCATTGCAAGCAGAGAGGAGGACAAAGATGGTTGCGTGACAGAAATGCAGTTGAAAATATGCGCATAATTACCGACGGATGTGTTACGTAAACAGCAATGTCCATAGGTTCGAACTTTAAACCACGTGTTACCTTTGGTTGGCTAGTTAGCCGTGCCAAATAGGGACGACAGAACGAGATGGAGGAAACAGAAAAAAAATGAATGACTTATTAGGGTGGTGTGAGATCTATAGTCATTTGCGAAGTCTAAAATTTCTTTTGTGGATTGAGTTCGGTTATGTGACATTTGCAACAAATAACAATTCACCAAAACCATTTCTCAATACCTACACTCAATGCTGTACTAGGTGGGGTGAAAAGTAACCTCCTTGGGAGTGATTTTTTTAATTATTTTTTTTTAATTTTATTCAAGTCCCCTTTTAGCTCGATACACTTATTCCAGCGATTTTCTAACTTCATCCGGAAGGTCTGCAAAATAATCCTCCGCGGCTCGATGATTTCCTCACATGAGCTGTTTTTTTTTTATTTATGAGCCATCTTTTGAGGTTTGGGAAAAGATAATAATCTGAGGGAGCCAAATACGGTCGAATACGGTGGATGCGGAAGCAATTGTAGCCGTAAGTCATTGGTTTTAGCCGTGGTTGCGATGCTCTTGTGCGCCGACGCATTGTCTTGCACAAACAATTTTTTTTTTCGCTTCATGTGAGGCCGTTTTGCAGCGATTTCGGCCTTCAATCGCTCCAATAATGCACAGTACGCTGTTGATGGTAGTCCACGAAAAGTATGCCATGACAATCCCAGAAAACCGATGCCCTTCCATCGAGCCTCCCTCGGCCGCTTCGGAGCACTCCTGCCGGCTTCAGTCCATTACTGGGCACTTCTGTTTTATGGGATATAATAGTAGATACAGGTTTCATCAACAGTTACCAATCGGCGCCAAATGTCCGCACTCTTTCGAAGTGCTCTCGCGTTCGTGTTTTTGGTCAGGAGTGAGCTAGCGCGGCACCCAGCACTTTTTCTTATGTATAATCTAGCCAAAATATGGCTCAGTACTAATATTTGCGGTATCTGCTAGCTCGAGCACCTTCACCTTCCGGTCAGCCAACACCATTTCATGTATTTTTTGACATTGTCCTCTGTAATCGCATCGGAGGGCCTGTCGCTGCTGACTTGATCGGATGTGGAGTTGCAACTCCACGAAACTCTCGAAACCAATATTTCAGTGCCAACATTTCAAAGGGGCGTAACTGCTTTTGTAAACAATGGCTTTAGCTGTCGATTTCTCGCATCTTAAAGCTCACTCCTTCAAAATAGCAATGCTAGATGGTAGAGGAAATATTCCTCTACCTATTGGTGTCATTATTTTTCATAAGTGAGCTTTTATTCGCGAGATATCGTCGGCTAAAGCCATTGTTTACAAATGCAATTACGCCCCTTTGAAATGTTGGCACTGATTTGACGGTGTAAACTGACGGAGCTTCTTCTTCTTCTTCTTCTTCTTCTTCTTCGCATTTCAAGATTATTGCATATCGCGTATTAGCTTATTGCGTGCTCTGTGTTCTAGATGCAGTTCCACAGTTATTAATTGAGAGCTGTCGATGCCTGTACCATTTTTGCATTGGTATAATTGTGTGGCAAGTCCAATCATACTTCTATGCCCAGGGAAGTCGAGAAATTTTCCAACCCGAAAAATTCCTAGACCGGACCGGGAATTGAACCCAGCCACCTCCAGCATGGTCTTGCTTTGTAGCTGCGCCTTTAACGACTGAGCTAAGGGATGCCTGACGGTGCATTAGCCCCATAATATTTATCCAACTTTTCTTTTGTTTCCTTCGCCGTTTTGCCTCTTTAAAAATAATGTTTTATTAGAGAACGAAAATCGTTTTTATCCATACTCACCAACAACAATCAGCTGTCAAAACAAAACTAAAGACAGTATCGCACTGAAATTTGACATATCTGCCTAAATATGAACGGACTAGAAGGCACCATAACCTTTTTGCAGTACACTGAGGAAATGTTACGTATGAGCTCCATAAGATATGCTTATGAAATTTCGACAAAAGAAAAAACTTTGAAATTCATAAGAAGTTCTTATGAAATGACGTCAGTGGTGTTGATGTTCTTTTTCATACTATGGTCTAGAATTTTTAATAAGATAATCTTATGAGCGGACATCTAATCTATTTTATGGATTTCATAAGACACTCTAATGGAATTAAGTTTATGTATACATGGAGCATCTTGAACATTAATAATACCGAACCTGCAATACATTTTGCTGGCTCGGTGTAATAAATGTTAATTTATTATTGAAGTTCATATAAAAGACAACGTTTTCTATTTATCAAAAATACATTTATTTCTATATACAAGAACTTATTACCTATCTCGTGTACTCTGAAAGGGGGCCCATCTATGGTTTCAATATGTATAACACTCAGTTCATTTAATCTTTCTATTGCTTCTGTGGCACCGTTCCTACTCCATAATCTGTGTGAAAAATTATTTTGAATGATCGATTATTATCTATTTCAAACAATAAATTACCTTTAAATGTGTTTAAAACGGAAGAAGTAATCGGTAGGTCTGACAACAAGTTACTTTCGGTCGCCATTTTTCTTTTTTTTTTCACGAATCACTTATGATTTTCACATTGGTGTGACATACGGATTTCATAAGAGCGCTTATGAAATGGGTGTGCGGAACGTACAGAAAATAACGTTGTGTCGTATAAATTTCGCTCATATCGTGTGAATTACATAAGAATCTTATGAAAGCACAAAAAAATAATAAAAAATCGCTTCATAAGATGGATCTTATGAAAATCATTTGCTATTTTTGCCTGAGTGTAGGAGCTGTTTGAATCTCTGAAACCCATCTGAAGGCAGCCCGCAACCCACCCAAAACGTCAAAATTCTACAGCCTACTGAAAATTAGATATTCTAAAATTTTGGTCGATTCCACGATAAAAACCCTTTTTATCTTTTTTCTTAAGCCCAGGGAATATCCACTCAAACGATGTCTCGAGAATTTTATGTAGTTTTATTATTTATTCCTAGTGAAATATCTATTTTATTTGATAATTTTTTTGAGCATTTTGTCAAAATATCGAAAAAATCATTGAACATTGCCTTCATTTTAGCACCCCTCTAATTCTCTTTTTAGGTTTCGCAACGGTGAAAATTTTTAGACTAGCGCCGAATAGATTATGTTTGATTGCAGACGGGTAGAATGCCTATGCAGGGAATTATAAATATATTTATCACGGCAACATGAAATACGATAAACGAGCCAAATAATAATACGTGATCAGAAACTGCAAGCAACAAGATATAATTTGTTTGCAAATTTTTCATAACTATCTCTCTGCGAAAGAGCTTGATCAGAACTGTGGAAGTAACAAAATAGAACTGTACGCATAATTGACAAATTTCTCCATTGATACGTGTATCATCAACTGCGTATGTTGCAAACAAACTTTTGAACAATTTTATTCTGTTGCTTCCACTGTTCCGATCAAGCTATACCGTGCGGCACTAATTCATCATACTCCACTTCCCTTTGGCACACCTTCCTTAAATGGGCAATTCGAGTATAACTTTTATTTTTCAGTATAAATTTAATTCTTGAGCGAAGAATTCATTGCATACATGTTAGATGTAGATGTTTGGAATCAATATTTTGAGGCGTATGACAGAAATAAGTCCCATGTGACAATGTAGCGCTCAACCCAATTGCAGATAGAATTTATCATGACAATCGTCGCAAGCGTTTTGTCTATATTATGTTTGTTATCGTACTTGCTGTTCTGTAGTATGTTGTATGTATGTTCCCATAATTTCTGCAGTATAAGATTTTCTAATATAAACTTACAAAACAATACTTTAATAAAAATATAAACTGAAATACTGTATATCTTATTGTAACATTGTAATTAAACCAATTGTCGCACCATAAAACCAATGGTTAAATGAAATTAAAATTCAATAAAATATATTGTTTTGAGCTATCCAATTTATAGTAAAAATCTTTATTTTTGCGAACTAATTTGTGGCTAATACAATTTAATTTATTGTTTTCGATTAGTAAAAGTTTGCAATCTTTAAGGTTCAACAAACCATCATTGTTCTTTCAATCATCATCAAAAAATGAAAAGCAGTTTTTCATTCAAATTCAAAATTCTGCAAACGAAAATGTCATCATTGCATTCTACTGGCCTACCGGAACACAGTGATGACATTTTCATTGGCAGAATTTTGAATTTGAATGAAAAAACTGCTTTCGACGATTGAAAATTCCATGATGGTTTGTTGAATCTTAAGACGTATTGTAGATATATTATAATAGACTGGATATATTGTACATAACGCTCCTATACTCTATCGATCATAACAAAGTTTCCATATTCTAGATTTGATTCAAATTTTCAAAATTTGTAGTTCAATTAATAAGTAACAATTTTGCTGAAGATTGCATCATGAATCCAGTTTTATTGAGCTATTCGCTTTTGAATGTGTATGAGCATTTTACATTTGAAAATTTCAACCAAATCTCCTGTATGAACAATTCAACCAAAAGTGCCAGCCCGTGTAACGCTAAAAAGAGCTGAAACATTCAGAGAGTGGTTATCGCACCAAAAGACACGAGCCTGGATGTTGTCCTGTGGAAAATGTGTGTTTTTATTTTTAGTGGTAATCTACTTGTTGCATAAGCTGCCTGTATTTTGTTGCAATATACGAGTAGAATGTACATACATATAAATTCAAGAATGAAAAAATGAAAATCTCCATAATACAAACTTGAATCATGATGCTGTCTTCAGCAAAGTTGTTCCTTATAGTTTAAGCTACATGTGCTTAATTGAGTTTGCTGAACTTCTTCTATACACGAACGAGTGAAGGAATATTATGACTCCATACATTTCAACCAATATAATTTTAAATCTATAGCACCAGCTCATGTTACATCCGAATGAGCTGAAATTTTCATAGAGTGGTTTTCTCACTGGCACAAATCGAGGGGTTGGCGTTGAAAATAATAATAAAAAAATTCTGCCATATAAATGTGGGCCAGTCTAATATTGTAAACACAACCGATTGCTGTTTCTTATAAATTAACGGTAAGATGAATCATGAACAATATTTCGAATAATAGAGTTTATAACACATTTGTTTTTTTTTATGGTTTACTTTTGATATTTTTTATCCGGGTACTCTGGCCTTAGTGCATCGGATTCAAAATAAAAAAAAAAAATCCCCTTTTTGCCCTTTAATTTTAGGATCACATCCGTTCAGTTGGTAAGTCGAAGTATTTACCCACTGACCTGGATTCATCTTTCTTTACTATGGAGACTTTTAGCATCATTAGTATACGAAATGATTTCCGTCGAGCTTTGAATAATTCTTCGAACTATGGTCGTAAAATTCCCCTGTCCATTATAAAGTGTTTATTTAATGGGAGTTTTCAGCGTAAACAACCTGAGGAGAATTGCTTTCGCAGAAGCTAGAAGAAGTCGAATTTTTCTCTGGCACGTTCTTCCAGGAGAAAACGTGTACTAATTTATGTACATACTTCGCCGTGTTCAGTATCCAGCACAGCCGGCGCACAGTGCACTGGCTAAGCGCCCCAGTCAGATCCGCAGATAGAGCCGCGCTTCGGGAGAAAAACAATAATTTCATATCAATTATCGGTTTGTTGCTGCGAGGTTACCGGCATTCATTTCCCATTGCCCGGGGTCTAGTTTGTATGTGCGATAATTAAGGCAACGCAAAACCGTGCTGGTACTCTGCTCTAATGGATAGCATTGGCGTATGAGTGGGTTAATTTTATAGTCGTTGGGACGAATTAACCGCTAAATATCGGTGCCATCGAGTGCGATGGGAATGAAAGTTTTGGAGCAAGGCAAGGATTACATTTTTGTTTCGGTTAAAAGTTTTTGTTTTTCCTTGATTTATTTTCCGTCGATCTTGTTTTCCGTGCTGAGCACCAATGCTACCGACGCCAGGGAGGCACCTCCCATAGCTGGAGCCTACATATCGACCCATCAACTCATGAACTGGGGACCAACGTCTTTACTTCCCGTGATCAGAGAAGTTATGCCTCAGAACATTCCGGCGGTGCCGACTGGGATTGAACTCAGGCCTGCTGGGGTAAGAGGCAATCACGATTACCACTACACCACCGTGTGCGCTTGTATGAGACTCGGCACTCAGCTGAAAACACACGATGATAGATGAGCGGTGTAAATGCGGAGGCAGATGCTCACACTCGATGACGATGATCCGTGTGCAGGTATAGAGATCTCCAAGCGCAATCTCACGAACACTAAAATCCAACATCCATACGTAAAAACGAAGAAGAAGAAGAAACAAAAAGGTATCGCGATATCACAACTACTTAAAAATGTAGCGCGCGGTCTCACGCAAACTTTTGTGCATCTGGAGAACTCTATACGTGACCACGCACCGATGTCGCGCAAAATGGTTTGGTGAATGAATCATATCGTCCGGACTTTTTTCACAGAGATGGCGCTGGCGCTGGGAATAATTCGCTTTCGTTGCATATTCAGGTCAAAAAAAAGTGAACGACAACCTTATTTAATTAGTCAGGGACATTGTCGTTCAGATTTTCCCGGAAATTATTGTTAAACAAGCTTTAATTGAATAAAAATGAATTTCCCCATTCAATTTTACCTGCTTTACTACCAGTCCCCAGAGAGCCACAAAAATTTAAATTTGAGAAAGAAAATTCTCTCTCAAAACCTTAATCACTAAGACAAAACCAGAGGATTGTGATTTGAGAAACCGTTTATTGGTAATTATTCAACATCACTCCAAGATGATCTGCTTATGGCAGATGTGGGTGTTATCTCGATGATCATCTCAGTCAGAAGTAGCAACGAAAAAAAAACACATTATTAGCAGAGTTTTACCAATGTTTTCGCTCATGTCATGCGTTCTCTTTTCTGATGTTAGTCAGTTCTGCCTGGCATGACTTGCGCCTACCTGACTGTAGAATCTTATGGATTGCAGTTAAAACTTCTTGCCACTCGCTTTTATCTTGATTTTGTTTGATGGATTTGTTTATTGAGCCTCTACACTGGCGATGGTCCCGAACAGGTTATTAAAGAAAAAAAGTTGTAGATTGGTGTTCATTGAACAATAACATTCACTACATAGGTACGAACCGAAAGAAAAGGTTCAATTGTCATAATTATGAATTCTGTATGTGTGCGCAGCCATTAAGATAACTGTTTATTAGTTGTTTATTTGTGTTAGGCACAGGAAGTAGTGATTTGTAGCTGTCCGAAAAGTTTATAATTTAATTAAAAACGGTGCACAACAAACTTTTACCAGCCTGCTAAGTGAATCGGCGAGTCGAAGCGAGTGCTGCGATCGGTCGGCATGCCGTGCCTCGACAGACAGTAGCCAAAATGGTACAAGTGGAACAAAACGTTTATAATTATTCATGGAAACGAGAATTAACGAGAATTAAAATATTTCGGATACTTTTATTTTCGGATTTATTAAACACTCCGAGGGTGCCCGAACGCTTGTTTGCGGCATTTGACGGACAGAGCGAGGAGAAGGCAAAGCAACAAAGAGTGCGAAGTAGTTTTCGAGCTCCATCATCGGTGTTCAGCAGCGCCAAAGTGCCACGGTTTGGATGAATCGAGAGCCTAACGGGCATTTGTATATGTGTAGTGCGCTGCTCCCATTTTGGAAAATGCGGTTGTCAATCTGTCAGATTATGTTTCAGATTGTTTTTTTTTTTCTTTCCTTAAAATTGGTTGCTTACTTCGCATTCTAGTAATTGATTGTCGACCTGACCGGTGGTGGTGGCGGTGATTAGCGGACGAAGGAAGTACCGGGACGGATGGGCTGAGAGGAAACCAGATTAACAATTTCTGTGCGAAGACCTACGTGAGGCTCGATTGCTGGAAAGGGGGGAGGAGGAGTGAAAGGCGCAAAGGTAACCTGCGATATTTGAATGATTGAGTCGTTTTTGGTTCGATATGTAGTTATGTGCCAGTGGATATGGTCGTTTACGCTTTGGCTTGATGATTGAGTGAGGTGAATGGCCATTGGCGTACACAGGTGGGAGCATGCTAAAGGTATGTTTCAACGAACAGTCTTGGTTGAATGCATATAACATATCACATGCAACATTTTGCATATAAGTGTCTCATTATAAATAGCTTCAAAATAATCTTAAATTTTTTGATCATAATTAATCTTAATAAACTAATTCCTAATTTCCCCGTAACGTGGGTAGATCACCTTTTCGTGGTACGTTACGGGATGTAAGTTCGACCACCGATTCCTAGTCTTGAGTACTTCAAACTAGAGAAACAGGATTTTTCAGTAATCAAAGGAACACATCTTAGTCCTTGTTACTTTTTATGCCTTGTTGATAGTGACAAGTCCTCGGGTTGTCTGGACCGAGGATGATCTTGAAACAAGGAAAAAAATGAGTTAGTTAGTCTTCACCTATGCGATTCCTAATCTTCTATTCGTTGTTACCTAGTTTGAAGTGGTTAAGGCTAGGGTTCTGATGCATGGTCATTACCGGTGTCATAGCTTATTTTTGTTGCTAAGGAAACCAATTTTGACTGACAAAAGGGCGCGCCTTTGGAGGGTGTTTCAACACTCCGAAGGGTATAAATAGCGGGACCTTTCAATTAGAGTCCGATCCTTGTGATAAATGCAAGAGTGGCAACTGTAAAAAATCGAATACTTCATCATTTATCATGTAAAGTAATACGACATGCACTAAACTAAGGACTCGGGATATACTACAATAGATCAAATTACTGGTCGCAGTGTTGTTATGTCCCGAACAGAGGAAAAAAAAACCTAATTCAAGAACAACTTGTGAAAAAGGCATACAAGCTTTATGTAAACAAACCTTCTTATGCCCTTTTATCACCCCCCATATGACACCAACCGGATGTTGGTTTGCGTGAGCGGTTTTATTTACAAATAGCTTATGTCCTTTTCACATGTGGATCTTGAATTATACGGAGATAGGAGGGAGCATTAGGATATCATTCAAGCTGGAGCCCTTCTTAAGAAACCATCCGATGGGATGCTTTATAAGTATTGAGAATTGTGTTATTCGTTTGTTGGATCGTATAATTGGAAGGAGACTATAATTTTCCTGCGTATTTCGCGTAGGTGTCTCTGCTTACTGGTTTCACAAAAATATGTCAAGTTATTTAATTATTTTACCTTTTCACTGTTTTAAGTAAATATAATCATTGTTGATATATTAAATAGTATCCTTAGTAAATATAATGTCCCATGTCCAAATAACCTCGATTTTGCGATCTATTGATTCATAACTTTAGCATTATAATTTTAAAACATTCCAGGACACGTCATAATTTCTTTTCATATCACATGAATAAAAGTATCAGTAAAAACTACTTACAATCAAGGTGGCAAAGACTCATTTCAGCTAAAATAATGTTTTTCGGAATAAGAAAACCAAAAGATGGTATGATGGCATGTTTTACTTGTAACTTACAAGAAGAGGTTACAAAGTATGCGTTGGAAACATAAAACCTGTAAATTTTGCTTTCTATGAGTCACAATCAGCGATTTGCTAATCGCTGAGTGAGTGAGTGAGTTTGTGAAAAATCGCTGATTGTGACTCTCATGAAGTGAAATAAACGGGTTTAATATGTCAAACACATTCTTTGCAACCTCTTCTTGTATCCTACCAATTCAAAATTTGATCATGGTATCTAATTATTTCATAATTTAGAAAAACATTGTTTTAGCTGAAATGAGTCTTTGCAACCTTGCTTACAATACATTGAAATCAAGGTTATTTGTATTTTGTATTATTTATTTATTTTACATATTTTGCATATCCTTATATATTGTATTTCCATTAAATATATCATGATTATAAATATATAAATTTATCCTGTATATTAAAAAATGCTGGGACGGGAGGGAGCATCAGGGCATCATTGAAGTTGTAACTGGACAATGGAGTGGAGTGCCAACCGGAGTCTAGGAGGGAATGTGCACACTTAGATTTTTTCGCCGAGATGGGCACCACCGAGCAGGTCGGCATTTTATTTTGCTGGATCTCAGTGATAAACTTGCCGAGATTCAGCTAACAAACGGGAATTTTGCCGAGATCTCAGCTAACAAACATATTTTCTGCTGAATTTCCAGCAAAATAAAATGCCGAGCTGCTCGGTGGTGCCCATCTCGGCAAAAAAATCTAAGTGTGTGCACTGTCATTTTAGATAATTACATTTCACTTCAACAGTTGCAATGAATTTGACGCGCTCTTCTAAAACAAACCATCCCGTGGGAAACTTAACATGTATTGCGAATTTCGTTATTCGTTTTGATGGATCATATTATTGGAAGGAGATTCTCTTATTCCCGCGGGTTTTGCGTAAGTGCATCTGCTTACGGGCCCGTCCAACCCTTTTTGGCCCTTCATACAGCAGTATGTTGAATTCAGAATGATGACGAAATTTGATCTTGCTGTTGAGTGGAGCCGCATGCAGGGCAAGACCCAAGCTAGGATGGTGGCTACTTACATACATACATACATTTTCATATGTGGATCTTGAATTGACCAGGACATAGAATTTTTATAACCTTACGATTTTTCGTCTTCATTACTAATTTTTTTTTCGTTTGCTTCGGTCGTTGTAGTGATTTTCACTATCCCAGTTGGTCACTAAGAGCTGAGTAAGATTTCAACGCACTTTACTTAGAATAGTACGTTGAAATCTTACTCAAGACCTTGAACGTAGTTAGTAAAAGTAAAGAAAAGAAAATTTCGACATAGGTTACCTGTTAAAACATGGTAGTTGCCCTAATACTTACATAAGTGCGTCTAATGTTAGGTCCTTGCAAAAATAAAGGCACTTTGTGTCCATTTTTCATTAGCAACTAAAATTTAACATCTAAATTATGCAATCTCATGGACAAAACAGAAAAAAATTAACAATAAGCCTGCAGTATTGATTTCAACCTGAAATGTGTGAAGGTGATGGTGAAGTCCTTTTATGATTTAATTTCTTTTTAAGGGTTTTGTGAGTAATTATTACTTCGTGTTGAAAAGTGTTGGAAATTTTTCATTTTTAAATTTTCTCATAAATATACTTTGAATAATCCAATCATTTCTGCAGCTGATATCAGAAGCTACGAATGAGCAGCTCTAGGCCAAATGATGAATTGATCAGAAGCGGCCTTCTCCGTGGCAAGTGTGTGCGTTGTTCTACAAAACGTAAGGCAAATGCTTGCTTATATAGTCAAAAGCGAAGAAAGAATTCGAAATAAAAAAGATAAAAAAATCATGAAGTAATGAAGTAATGACATTGGGTTGTTAGCGGAATGCTTAAATAAAACAGCAAAAAAAGGTTATCTTCCATTTAATTCCACTTAATTAATTTTGGTATCCATGACAGATACGTATTTCGATTACAATGTGCAGTCATCAGTGTTTTTTTAGATAAAAAATCATTGCATCGTCTGCAAGGTCAACTTATATTATTCGATGCGGTGTTCGCTGCTGAGGATGATATGAAATACAACTAACTTTTGGTTTGCGTGTAGACATAGAGGAAATTCGCGCCAAAAAAAAAATCAAAATTTCATGGTCTAGAAATGTGAAAAACAGGAAATTTCACAGCGATTTAACGGCAATAAAAAAATATCAAAAATAATAACATTTTCTTCATTTAAACAATCACTTACCACAAAATACAACAACTTAACCGAAATCATGTGATTTCTTAAATTTGGTTGTTCCAAATATTATGATTTTATTTCAAATTTATGTCAACTATCTACTATTTATGTGACCTAATACCAGCCACATGAAAACAAATAAACCACATCAACATTACGGTTTAGTGTCAATTACCAAATCTTCTCGATTTTCTTGATAAAAAAACTTAAAATATTATTTAAAAGTTTGATTGAAAGTAAATGTAATTTTAAGCTGATTGACAAAGGTGATCATTGATCTAAAAACCACAACGTCAACGGTCTCATAAAGTCTCATATTCCAAGTAGTGTAGTTATTTGTTGGATTATTGAAAAAAGAAAAAGGAAGTGCAATCAACATTTCTACTACTTTACACATCACATTCATTCAAAAACGACACACCCGTTGTTTGTCACTTAGACATCGTAAAGCATTAGTGCAATATCAGATCGATGGTAGAATAGTTCAGATCAGACTCAATATACTTAATCATCATAGAAAAAACACTGCACGCTAAGATCAGATAACCCAAATATAGGTTTACTTTACCCAAATCAGGCGTAAACCGCACGAACTCAGATATAGGTAAATTTTTTAACCCAAATATGGGTAAATTTAAATCAAATTTGCATAAAAATAAATTATTTATGGTTCACAAAAACCCATATTTGGGTTAAAAAAATTTACCCATATGTGAGTTTGTGCAATTTACGGCCAATCTCGGTAATCTCTTTGTACCGTCTAGGTAAACTGATCTTAGCGTGTGCATTGCATATTATAGTTACAGAAAACAGAGGTTGAGGCTCGAACAAAATTTCTCTAAAAACTAGTGTAAAAATTCCTATTCGGATTGAATGGTGTAAGGAGAATAATGTCAATTTTATTGAAAAAAGTGTCAATCCACCGAATTGTCCAGATTTTCGTCCCATCGAAAAAATTTTGGCACACTGCTGAATACAAATGGAGATCTCCAAGCGCAATCTCACGAACACTAAAATCCAACATCCATATATAAAATGAAGAAGAAAAAGAAACAAAAAAGTATCGCGATATCACAACTACTTAAAAAGGTAGCGCGCGGTCTCACGCACACTTTTGTGCATGAGGAGAACTCTATGAGAGACTTCTCGATTTGGCATTCGTAAGTGATAGCGATGCCGTAGCCCTTATCGAACCTCCGTTGCCAATTCTGAGAATCTGTAACAAGATACATTCCTACACAACCTCATTAAATTACTATTTTCACATGAGCGAATCGCGTTCCACGTCTCTGGATTCAAACCGACAAAGAACGTCAAACGAGGAATTCATATGACGGTTGGTAGGTAGCGTTTATGCCACCGGAAAGACTCGTCCGAACGTGTGCGATAATGGGAACCGAACTTCAACAAGGTAGACTTCGGGTTCGTTCACGAGTCGAGATGAGAGAGGCTCCCCAATTGGATAGTTATTGGTTCAAAACTGCGTGAAGGGCTAGATCGGGTTGGAGCAGAGATTAGTAGGAAACGGTGGTAGAAAAAGTTAACGAGTTTTATAATACGTCTTGAAATTTTACGGTGCTTAGTAATCTAAAAAAATAATAAGTAAAAGTGCGATTTAAAATTTAAAACTTAAACTTAAAACTATTATTTAGATAGAAACTCAAAAAAAAAAAGTGCATTCGAGGTTTACGTGGAATACACGTGGGTGATAAGGATTTCGCACAAGTAATTGAACATACATCCCTGCAATTAGCCATATCAAACTGTGAGACATTACAATAAAACACAATTTGTTTGAAGATTTAAACCCTTCAAACAAGGGTGCACCCCTCTGGACGGAAAAATAGAACCGGCCGATCCCGTTCACCAGACCGACTCGACCGAGCGTCGGAGTCCACGTGTCGGCCGTATTATCGGACAGAACCCCAACGATTCGACGCCGCCCAACGATACCGGCGCTACCCGACCGCCACCTATTCGTCGATAGCCACCTGTTGAGGTTAAAATCGTGGGGGAAGCTCCCACCGATCGGAAACTCACCTTAGTAGCGTGGGGTAATCTGCTACCTCGTGCCCTCGTTCTCGAAGCTCGACGACGCGATACCCAAGACGCACGCCGCGTGGTATATGGCATCGAAACCACGATTTGTCGTACCACAACGACGCCCGCCGTTGGTGGAAAACTACACACCACCGGCACCCTGCAGCGTATCGCAAAAATCACCGAAACCACACGTCCAAAAACAGGTCAGATAACTTTAAGTACACTCCAGCCCATTGTACACACTCTACTAACCCCATCACCGATTTAAGTAAAGAAAAACCAGCCTTACAACACACCTGAAAAAACTTTTTCTTCTTGGCACGCCATAGACCCTAGAATCTACACAGCAAAAAAATAATTTTGATATCACGTCAAAGTGGATGCACTACAATCATGTCGAAAATATGGTGTAATATTACTTGCTAAAAAGGACAAAATTATCATTAATACAATGCATGAACTGACATTACGCTGCTTTTACTGCATTTGTTTATTTATGTGGTCATAAAAATTACATGAAATTTTCGACATGATTGTAGTGCATCCACTTTGATGTGATATCAAAATTATTTTTTTTGCTGTGTGTCCCATAGAGATCTCCAAGCGCAATCTCACGAACACTAAAATCCAACATCCATACGTAAAAACGAAGAAGAAGAAGAAACAAAAAGGTATCGCGATATCACAACTACTTAAAAAGGTAGCGCGCGGTCTCACGCACACTTTTGTGCATCTGGAGAACTCTATTTGGGCGCCGTACCATACCTGTCAAGACTTGCGTATCGAAAGGGTGCAGAGAAGCTTCATTAGATAAGCTTACGAACAACTGCCGTGGCGTGATCCACTTAACTTACCAGAGTACCCAGCGCGATGTAAGCTAATTAATTTGGAAATGCTCTCCAACAAAAGGGTCAGTATAAGGAGCTTTTTCATTCGCGATCTATTGACAGGCGAGATAGATTGTCCTATGTTTCTGGAATAGCTAAGAATCAACGCTCCTCAAATTTCATCCGAAAAGCTGGCGAATATTTTTCTTGTAATTCTCCCTTAAAGCTAAATAAAAAAACCTACACAATGATGCCTTTAGAGTTTTTGCATGGTATATCCTCTTGGAGAAACTACCCTTTTTGTGTGACCAAATTCTAAATGGAACAGATTTGAATACAAAAACAAAGAGTTCTTGTTTGACTTTCATCATTTTCAATAAATTTCGTCGCATTTCGTGGTCTAATCCAAATTTCGTGGAATTCACGGATTCTGCGAAATTGTGAATTTTCCCTGTCCCTATTGACTAAGAGAACCCCAAGGGTGCAAAGTGCATTGCGATGCTGTGATATAATACACCTGTCCCATCGCCACACACTGTGCACCCTTGCACAGGCCTTAGAAAGTTTGTTTACAAAAGATTTTGTGCCGTTATCAAATGTTACGCCTGATATACAAAAACTTCACAGAAGGCACTACCGTGGTAAGCTTGCAATTTCAGAAACAACATAGTTTGTTCCTCCTAAATTTACTTTTTGGATCACTGTGGATTTTGCGAGATCAAAGAAGTCTAGTTTGTTCCAAAAGACCTCAGCCTACCCAATTGTTCCCAGTTTAGTCCGATTGAGAAATTTTGGACAAATATAATGCGGATACTGAAGGTTAAGGGTAAAGTGATCAAAAACACCTAGGGGTCATCCATAAATGACGTAGTGTTTTTTTGACCACTTATAGCCCTCGTAGAATATTTTGCTATAACTTATATAAGGGCGGTCACAATGTCTGAACCCCCCTCAAATGATACGTAATTTATGCATGTTCCCCTATCAGATGAGAACATGGTACATTAGAATTACTAAAAACGGTGAGCGGGTTGATGAGTCGGGATCCAGGAAAAGTCGCGAATGTCTTTAAAATCGCGATTAATTTTCCTTTGAAATATACATGAAATATAAAATCTAACCTTTCTTTAATTTGTAAACATAAATTCGAAAAGTACGCAATTGTTGTTTTTTTTTTCATTTCTAAATGGTTCATGGTTTACTGGATAAATTCTTGCTACGCCCATGGCAAATCTGTACCTTTCGCACACCTATGCTAGCAAACAAAATACTGCCGTGAAGATCGACAACTAATCGTGGGAATGGGATTTTATCTTGCCATGAATTCGGTGGCAGAACTGCCATTTCTTAGAATCCAATGAAACAAATTTATACGGACCACTATCGCAAATACATAAATCAAAATGTGTGAAACTTGCTACCTTCGATCGGCTGAATCCTTTTAATCCAACTCACCGGTCTCCGGGACGTTCTCGATTTTGCTGCACACGGACCCAACCAAACTTCACTCAACATTCCACTGGCTCAGGCATAAGTCAAATTTTCTCCCAACCTGCATTCTTGAAGCTAATTAAGTTGTTTTAATTTACCTCGTCTTATTTGTCAAAAATCGACTCAACTTGATCGCAAAAGTTAAGAAGAAATAAAACGTCTTCCATTTTTCAGCGACCCAAGCTTCAGCCTGGAAAATGCAAACCCTTCGAGACTGATTTCGAACGTGAAGACATTGCGCAAATAATTCAACATATACCGGAGTGCATTGAAAGTCAGAAGAAGCAGCAACCGTCTCGTGAGGAAGTTGGTTTTCTTTTTGCGCCAAGGAGGAACACCGAGAGACATGTCCGTCCATAGTTGTTTTAATTAATTCGCAGTAAATACGTTCTTTTTTTGTGGTTGATGCATAGTCGGAAGGTTGTGCTTCCCTTTCTGGCGGATGAGGTTGTTGGCTATGGCCGCGATATACAGCTGAACGCGCACAGCCGTTGCCCACAGCATTTAATTGCAAATGACTGATATCAATTAGGAATCGCTTCGGGGAACCGTTATTAAAACATATCTACGGAGTTGTTAAGCCCGTGCGTGAAAATCATACGGATAAAGGATGCTTTCTCGTGTCGAGTTGTGGTGGTTGTGAAGTTTGGGTGATTGATCTGTGTGACGGACAAAACTAAAATGGTTCCTTTGTTGCTATGAGCCTGAATTCATCCGATTGACTAAGGAATTTCGTTATGAGCAATCATGTAGTTGCAACCATACACGACAACCGGGATAAGTAAGATTCTCTTCCAATTATGTTTAAAAGTCTTGTACGGCTAATTAAAAAAATATATATTTTTCATTTAAAATATCTCTAGCTTTCAAAACTTACATTTCTTCTAGAAATCCTGTTCCTGTTATGATGACATGATAAGAGAAAAAAAAAAATGCTATCAGACATGATAAAAGAAGAAAAAAAAATGCTGATCTATAAATAGATCACTGAGCGTTAAGATCCCCTCAACGGAGACCGGCCGATTCAAATGTGCAGCGATACCATCTGTCAACACCATAGAAACTATTCAACTAGATAAAAATAACTTGTCCAGAATAGACACGAACCAATCCATACATTTTGCACTCGTGTTCATGGCTTAGATAAACGTTTTCCGCGAACACGGAGACGGATCCATGTCGGTAGTGTGCTTTGAGCACGTGGTAATTTCAAAGGTCATTCATGTCGGTTTGTCTTAGCATCTATCTAGTTGATCTTTCAAGTTAAAGCAAGTAATTATAAGTCAAATCGTGTACTCGCCGGGCCTTGTGTGAGAAATGTAGAACTGAGCTGTCCACTATACAATAGGTCGTGTTGACAGCAACTTTCTGACATCATTGAACATTTCACTTAAAATAAGGTTACTTACAAAAATCTGCTCGAATAAGACGGAAAATTAGCTGGTGCCGGTGGTGTCGTGGTGACTGCTTTCTCACCCCAATGGGTCTGGGTTCAATCCCAGCCGAGGTCGGTGGGATTTTTCTGCGGCATAAAAACTCTTGTCATGACTTCCTTCGGAAGGGAAGTAAAGCTGTTGGTCCCGGCCCATGTGTGTTGAATGTGTGCGATATCCTGCGCAGGCGTGGAAGCTGCTTTCCTGCACATTCGATTGCTGTCAATGGATGACAATCGATGTCCGTCGGTAATTGGCACTAGATTTCGGAACAGAGACCGACGTTAAATAAAGGAATGAAGATGACGAAAATCGATAACAAATTAATCCAGCCGATAAAAGTAACTCAATACCTGAGTCGAGCTTAACTCACAATTGCATTACATTGCGTGGCGCCATTGGGCACTGTAGGGATATCCGTTAAACAAATTCAAAATGAGTACCGTTTAATGCAATATTAGCTGTTCAACGGGGTTCTACCATAGAGTTAACTCTAAGACTATAAGGTCCCGAAGAAACCTGCTCATCTTTTTAGCTCAGCTTTGGTACACTCTTCTTTTTTTTTAAGTTACTTTAACACTCTTGGGTCATTCGTGACTTGTCCGGGGGTGATATTTGAACTCGTGACTTTGGCGTGAGAGGTATGGATGTTAACCACTACGCCGGGGTCGCCCCCTGGTACTCTCTTCGGTCCCAAGCTAATCGATGCATCCTTCGAAACATAGGAAAATCCACGAACCCCGCATTTTATCTGTCAAACTTTCATAGCGAATCAAAACAAACATAGTGTAGTACTAGAATTTCAACTAGAATGGGGTACGTTAATCGATTTGTTTGGGACCAATAGGCTAGTCAAGTAGTGAGCCAATTTAAAAAAGTTAGTTGCCACCGGTTGGTACTACCATTTTCACCAAATGTACTAGAATGTTTTGGTTTTTTTTTTTTTTTTTTTTTTTTTTTTTTTTTTTTTTTTTTTTTTTTTTTTTTTTTTTTTTACGCGTTGTATGATTTTGTGAGCGGTCGCTTCGTGTTCGCGTCATGGAGCAATCGACTACATTCGACCAGAGGATTGATCCCCGTAGGGCGGGTCTATGATCGGAGCTACTACACCAAGCGTGACATAGCTGCTTGCAAGGGATTCAGTTGGACTGATTTGGTGAGATTGTTCCATTTTTCTACTTTTGTCTATTTAAACTTAATTTCTATGAATGCGTATCGTTTGGAATCATTTCAGTGCTAACATTTGAAAGCGGCGCGGGGGCCGTTTGTAGACGAATGGTTTGTGGGCCCTTTACTCAATACTTGAAGTACGCCCACGCGACACAACAGCAGCATCGGGTAGGGGAAATTTTCCCCTTCCTGACGATGCTGTTGGTTTGCGTGGGCGTTCTTCGGGTAGCGAGTGAAGGGCCCACAAACCATTTTTTTTTTTTTGCAGATGGCTTTTGCGCCGTTTTCAAATGTTGGCACTGATTTGATTCGGATGAGACTCTTAACTTTTATTTGTTTACATTGTGTTTCAATTGGTATTCTTAAGAACTTCACAAAATAAGGTTTCAATATTTAAATTGAGCAGCTCGACTAGCCTGGTGGCTGCCGCTTTTGCTTACTGAGTAGAAGACCGTCGGGGATCCACATTGTAAAGATTCCCTATTTTCAGCTTTTTTACAGGCAGGAGTTGTTGTTTGAACCATTTAGTTTATCAATTTAATTTATCTGTATAACAATTATTCACAAGCATTCTTCCAGGTCAATTCAAGAATAGTTTGATGATGATAAATCTTCCTAATATGCACATTACAGTTATGACCCGATCCTGTCAATCTCTCCGCGCATCAGACTGTTATTTTTCAATAATTCCACATAATTGTAATTTCATACCTTCCTCCTTCAAGATGAATGTTTAAGATACATATACTTTGCTAGCTGACAAAATGGGGTCATTGCTGTATAATTATTCTCTTTTTGCAGCATTCATTCAGACTGGATCTATTGATTTAAATTATTTGAGTTTTCTTCCAGCTCCTTGATGACGGAACATCACTAGATTTATACTGTAATGATTCACTCTTACAGTTTTCACCCTGGTTTTGTCTGTTGATTTGATTTGTTTGAATTGGTTTTCAGCTCTTTGGTGTTGGCAGTCGCGGGTGATCAATTTTGCTCATGCTCATGCTCTAAGTTCATTTTCAGCATTTCGATGATGGAACGTCTTCAGATTTATATTATAATGGGGCTTATTACGGATGTCACATCACGGTGAAAAGTTGTCACTTGTCGTCACGGTGAAGTGATTTCCATTTGATTTGTACGGTAATCACGGCTCTTATTCTGAGTATCACTTGCTTATCACCGTGTAGTGACACCCGTAATAAGACCCAATGATACACCATTTGGTTTTGGCTTCGCGCAAATCCAAGTATAATGCATGATAACACTGATTCATTTAAAACCATGGCCGCATCACTTATCAAGGTGAATCCTGATCCAACGAACCCAACTTACTAACAAAATCTCCTTTTCTGTGTCTTTTGTTGGGGTGCAGAGGTAAACACGGCCCACAAACAACAAAGGTCACTCTAATATTCCTTCCCTACTCCCACCTGATTGCAAGGACGTGGCCGGCGCCGTTATTGATCTACAACATATAGAGTCACTGAAACTTGTACAATGAGAATGGACGGTCACTCCCAGACCCATTCAGTTGATTCATTGTACAATTTCACTGATTCTGATCAATCACGGAGTGCAGTCAATCTAAGCTAAGCTAGCTATTGGTTATCCTATTTGTATAGTGTTTATAGTACTACATATCTTTCATTATTGAGTTTACATCATTTAATATTATTGTAAATTACATTTTATTATACTTAATTCTTAATGTTAGCTATTATGAGCGGCTCCAGGGAAGCATAGTGTCAGCTTGAAAAGAAATCTGAATCGTTCATTATCTGTTTTGTAAAAATCTTGTGTTTATTGTATCTTTTTACATGGCATTATAACGCATTTTCATTTAAATTTAAATAAGTATTAACCCGGTTACACACATTTCAGGTCATCCAGGTCTTAAATAAGATGGGATCCGTTCCTTTTATCAACAGTTGTGATATTGCATCATATGCTGAAAATATATGAATTATCGCGTATTTCTGTTGTTCATTACATACCAGGTGAGGGCTTAATCATGTTTTGCCACCTAGTGTTTTGGTTTTGAGATGCTCGATAACTTTAGAGGGATCGGTTTTGTTTAATGAGCAGAACATCATGGGTTTAATCCCAAGCTCTCCCACAACATAATACAACACAAATTCATATGTTTGTTCATTCTAGCTAAAAATATTTATTTGCATAATATAACCTGGAAATTTCAGGGTTACATCTTCCTTATTGGGAGCTGAGGAGACATAGAGCTGCATCATATTGTATGTAAAATAATTATTATTTTCATTGCAGAATACCAGTTTTTTATCCATATAAATGTATTTTCATTATTACGTATTTTAATGTTCTGATATATTTCATTTCTCCATTACATATGTTTACTATATATATAAATAAATACTGGGTTGGAAGGGAGCATCAGGGTATCATTTGACCTGGAACTGGACGATTGGAGTGGTATGACAACCGGAGTCTAGGAGGGAATAAAAACTATCATTTTCTTTATCCTACCGATTCGATTGTGATGGTGTGAATTCTACTCCAACAGTTTCATGGAGATTGACGCGCCCTTCTTAACAAACCATCCTGTAGGAAGCTTAATAAGTATTGCGAATTGCGTTATTCGATTTGTTGGATCGTATCGTTGGAAGGAGATTCTTAAATTCCCGTGGATTTCGCGTAAGAGCCTCTGCTTACGGGTCCACCCCACCGTTTTTGGCCCTTCATACAGCGATATTGTGAATTCAGATCGGTAGCTCAAATTGATCTTGCTATTAAGTGGAGCTGCATACAAGACAAGATCTTCGAAGGGATGGTGGCTACCTTACATACATACATACATGTACTAGAATGTTTTGGTTCTATTTCTGAAATCTATAAAAATTGACAAAAGGATACACTCTTTGCACACTGTCAAAGATCATTGCACACAAAATCAACTTTGTTCAAATCAAAACAAAATTACTAGCCCATCTGGGGGCTGATGGCACAAGCTTCTAAGAAAATTCTATTACAGCGAACCACATTATTTTAATTGATTTCTTCGCCAGTTAGTCGTCTGTCACTTCATTTGTGCCTAAATAGTAGTTGGAAATCACTTGATTAGAATTTTCTTCAGTCGCATTAATTTCTCCAGGCACTTTCATCAGCTCCTAATACTCTTCCAATGGAACATCTATTTTCCACCAATGAATGCAAAAAAGCGTGCTCTACTGCGTCTAATCCGATTAACTTGTTGACATGAGGTTGTGGTTACTGCATGGTTGATATTTTTAGCTTCTACACGCGTGTGGCTACATGTCACATTTAATCTCTCGATGTACCTATGTTAGCAAACATACTATGTTGAACTTAGGATGTTTACTTAATGCACTGTATAGTTTAGCCTTGTGGTTTCGAAAAATAATATTCAATTATTATCTGCCCTTGTGCAGCTGCAGTGATTTTGAAGTTAAATTTATTTTTACTGTCATGGCAGACCTGAAGACCATTCGCCGAAAATTCACGCAATCCATGCACTCGAACTAAAGCACGCTGTTTGGCTGCTGGCTGTTGGCCGCATTGGCAAAATATTATAATAGCAGCTCAACGATTAAATGTTATTTTTGATTTCCGGTTCTCGTTTGCTCTCTGTCTGGCTGGCTGGCAAACAAAGGCTGGTTGCCCAAGCAAAAGCGCCTCCTCGTAACCAACTGGTCGAGTCCAAGGTGATTAGAGACCAATCAATTATACTGTTTGATAATTACCTTCACCAAGGGGCAGCTTATAGACATTGCTGTAGCAGAAAATGATTTTCAGGTATATTTTTCTTTAGGTTTGCACTGTTTTCCGGTACACAGGTTAATTAGTGGGATTTATTAAAAATTCAGAACTTTTGAATTGGTCTGTAAGGTGTTTGCCGAGTTTAAACTGAATAACAGCAGACGTTTTTAGATGCCCACGATAATAATACTTACTCAATTTGGATAGGATATCAGAAAAAAAATACACAAAACGCTTTTTATTTCATTTTCAATCATCAAATGTCATGATTATCTAAGTCTAAGATCTGTTTAATCATGTAATTATAATTCATGGAATGGACAAAAGGTCGAAGGTACAAAAGGTCAAATACAAATTAAATAGACTAAAGGTCAAATGGATAAAAGCTCGAAAGACAAAATATCGAATGCTATGAAATATAGAGACGATCGCGTGGTACACATCGACGGGTACAACTGCTGCTTCCGGTTTCGACAACAGCTGAGAGAAAACTGTACTCTTCTTCATAATATGAGAAATTTTAAATGGTCGTTTTTATCCTTGGTTGCTTTTTCCCATATACTAATTTTGCCTCTTGAAATTTAATTTGACCTTTTACCCATTAAGCAGTTCTACGTCCAATGACGAATTGGAGAAACTCGACCTTCTCCGAATGTGTATACAACTTTACATAATTCTTTGCCATGGGTAATGATTAACATTTCTGCTAAAATTCTGCCATTTTGAATCTTATAAAATTTTCAAAACGACGTTTTTGAAATTTTACAAAAAAAAAATTGTAGCATGAAAACGGCCATTCTGATCGAAATGCGGCCTCAGACAAAGTTGTTTTTCTGGGAAAAACTAATCAAAACATGTTTTATTTTGTTGTACATTATTAAGAAGTTTGGAAAAAAACAGTTATAGGGGAAATGGTTCTAATGTTGGTCTATGCATCTTAACATTGTGCAAAACATGCTTTGCTATATATGGGCTCAATATTAGGAACACTTAGACCGACATTAGGGACATCAACCGTATGCCCAATTTTAAGTTTAATTTCACTCAGTCTCTCTCGCTTTTAAAGTTGTATGAATGTATGAAATTAAGTAATTTCAACCGGTGCTGAGATTTGTCATTGTCATTGTCAGTCTTTCGCACGATATTGACAACATTGGTTTTTATATAGTCACTGACAGACAATGACTCTCATAAAAATCCACGTCAAAACCTCATTAATTTTTTCGTCGATGACAAAGATTCACCTGGTTATAAAAAGTGTAATTTCGTGCATTCTGCGGATTTTGTCAGTTTGAAATTTTTCCAAATGACTTCTCAACGCAAGATCTCAGTAATACAACCTAGCTAGTGTACACACAGAGTTCAGATTACCAAAGTCGGTAAAATTTTACTGGGTTTTTAAACAGCTGAGTTTTCAGTAATCAATCCAGTATTTTTTACTTTTACTGAAAACTCCGTAAATTGCAGAATCTCTGAACTGTCAAAAATTACCGTTTAACTCAGTAAAATAATTGCTGACTTTTTCAGTAATTTATTTGTTTGCATTTTTTTTTGCTTAGTTTTTCGGTATTTTTATTTTTTTTTGGTGAATAAGTCAGTGAATTCATCAAAAAAGTTCCATACAAAGGGAGGATGAAAATTTATGTTTTTTATTAGGGGACTGAGTTTCAAGTTTAACGCTTCATCATGGTGATTCAGCCGGTTGGTTGGTGGCTCTCTCGGTGTGCCGGATTGCATGTCCATGCATGGAGCTAAAAGGCAATGTTAGTGAGCACACTAATCGAGTCAGTACGGTTTTACCGAGTTTTTGAATTGCGGAACTGTTCGGTAAAAGGTTAAAAATCTGTGGAAAATTTATTAATGAAAAAATTTGTTCTGAACATGTACATACTTAGTTCTGTTAATCCCATTTAATGATAAAAAATAAAATTGGTCGATTTCATTGATTCCTTACGGATAACGGTCATTTGAATTTTTACCGACTTTTTCAGCAATTCAAAAACCCAGTAAAAAAATACTGACTCCTGTAAAAAAATCTTAGTGTGAGTGTTTTTCCTTCAAAATTATTGAAACATCTGGAAGTCGATGCGGGAGTGCATAAACTGCGCAATTCCGTGGTAGTTTCTGCACTCCTGCGTTGGCTTCCAGATGTTTCACTTATTTTCACAAAGGTTTTCTATTATAACACAGCGAATTCCGGGGTCAAGTGCGCGAAGTGATACGGAGCAGGATGATGCAAACAAGTTCACTTACTGGAGAGATCAGCAATTTTGAATTTCATTTGATGATCATTCAGTAAATCATAATGAATACTGAAAACTCGGTACTCTATTTTACTGAGCTGTAGTCATTCCCCGTAATTCTGTTATTTTACGGAAAATTCAGTACGTGCTATTACCATAGAGGTAACTCTAAGACCACTGGGTCCCGAAGAAAATCATTATTATTTTTGGCTCACTCAGTACCAGAACAACGGTCCCAAGCAGTCCCAAGCTATTTCACTCACCCCTGCATGTTCTGCATGAATCCACACACCCCTGATGTTATGTGTCAAACTTTCATAGCGATTCAAAACAAACATAGTGTAGTAATAGAATTTCAACTAGAATAGGGTACGTTAATCGTTTGCTTGGGACCAATAGGCTACTAAAGTGGTGAGCCAATTTAAAATCGTTAGTTTCGTATTGATTGTTGCTATTACCGTATTCAGTAGTTAGTCGCAAAAGCTACTGAACATCGGTAGTTTCATTGAGAATAGCTGTATGTTCGGTATTTTTTGTGATTTACAGTTCGAAAACTGTAAAAAAATTACCGAACAGGAAAGCCATGATTAAGTGTGTAGCCATGTAAAATCGGTTTGTTTATTATTTTCAACCACGGAATCAGCTGTCTAAGTGTTTGACTTGACACCGGTTTGTTTATTTTTATTTTCAACCAGTAAAATGCATGTATTAGTGAAACTGCTCACTAATACCACAGAAAACAGACGTTGAGGCTCGAACAAAATTTCTCTAAAAACTAGTGTAAAGATTTCTATTCGACTTTAGCACCACTAACGGCGACTTCCCCACTTAAAAACCCTTTTTGACAACCTGATGGCGCTGGCGTTGCACAATTTACACTGGACACTAAGTGCTAGTAGCGCCAAGTGTAATTTTTCAACAGAAAATTTATCGATACTAGCGCCAAATTGGTTGAAAGTGGAAAATTTATAGAGGAAATCCGCGGATGCTAGTGTCACGTAACGGCGATGTTCCCACTTATCTCTACACAAGTTTCTGACCGAAGTTGGACGTCTGTTCTCTGTGCTAATACTAACGGTGGCAGAGAAGTCTATTAGATCAATGAATACAATTGACGAAGCTTGGTAAATGATTGTTCTTACCGAAATTGTGCTGAACCCAGATCCGTATTTTGGTAAACTGTTATATGTTTATCGAAACTTCAGCAAATTGCCAGTTTACTGAACTGTTACGGCAATACCTTTCACCGAGGACAGATTTCAGGGAAACTTGTTACATTTCCTGATTAATTCATCCATCGCAGGTGCTAACAATCGTCATCCACATGGAATATTTTTTTATTTTCTTTATCAATGTTGCAGTGTTCTGGCGAAGGGCGCGCCCCAGATATATCCAGATATATATATTTTTTTTCCTTTGATTTGTTTTCCGTCGATCTTGTTTTCCGTGCTGAGCACCAATGCTACGAACGCCAGGGAGACAGCTCCCACACCTGGACCCTACCTATCGACTCATCAACTCATGAACCGGAGACCAACGACTTTACTTCCCTGATCAGAGATGTTTTGTCTCAGAACATCCCGGCGGCGCCGACTGGGATTGAACCCAGGCCTGCTGGGGTGAGACGTAATCACGCTTACCACTACACCACCGGCGCCGCTGTCCAGATATATAAGTGCGTGATATTTAAATACATCGTGGTAATTTAAATACTTTTTGACAGTAATAATTTGAATTTAATTACAGGGCGGACTCGATTATCCGGAGTCTTGAAAAAAATTTCACTCCGGATAATCGAGCCATCAAAATAATTTTTTTTTTTTTTGGTCTTATGTGGTCTCATTTAATGTTTTTAGTGGTCCCATTGAACGCTATTGAAGGATTATGGAATCGGACCAATGGTTTTGTAGATATGGCCGGAACAAGTTCCGGCGTTTATGGGCCATGAGGCTAATTTGACTTGAAAGGAACAAAACCCATTAAGCGACATATCAAATTAAATCAAAATTTGGTATCAAGATCAATGGTGGCAAAAATTAAGTACTTTGGACCATTTTGGCCACTTCCGGGCTAGTTCCGGGTGCCTCCGGAAAAGTGGCCAGAACCAGACTTGAATAATATCCTATCATGCGACACATCAGATATTTAAATACATCGTGGTAATTTAAATACTTTTTGACAGTAATAATTTGAATTTAATTACAGGGCGGACTCGACTATCCGGAGTCTTGAAAAAAATTTCACTCCGGATAATCGAGCCATCAAAATAATTTTTTTTTTTTGGTCTTATGTGGTCTCATTTAATGTTTTTAGTGGTCCCATTGAACGCTATTGAAGGATTATGGAATCGGACCAATGGTTTTGTAGATATGGCCGGAACAAGTTCCGGCGTTTATGGGCCATGAGGCTAATTTGACTTGAAAGGAACAAAACCCATTAAGCGACATATCAAATTAAATCAAAATTTGGTATCAAGATCAATGGTGGCAAAAATTAAGTACTTTGGACCATTTTGGCCACTTCCGGGCTAGTTCCGGGTGCCTCCGGAAAAGTGGCCAGAACCAGACTTGAATAATATCCTATCATGCGACACATCAGATTATCTCAAAATCCGATAACCAGATCAATGGTGGAAACAATTAAGTACCTTGGACCATATTGGCCACTTCCGGACAAGTTCCAGGTGCACCGGGAAAGTGACCAGAATCGGACTTGGATAATAACCAATTATGAGGCACATTAAGACCAAAAAATTTTTTTATTTTTATGGCTCGATTATCCGGAGGGCTCGATTATCCGAAGTGAAATTTTTTTCAAGACTCCGGATAATCGAGTCCGCCCTGTAACTCGTCCTCGGATTGAAAGTCGGTTTTCCAAGCGGTTTATGAAAAATAATTGGCAAGATAGGTAAAAAAAAATATCACTTCGGATAATCGAGCCATTTTCTCCGGATAATCGAGCCCCGGATAATCGAGCCTCCGGTTAATCGAGCCTCCGGATAATCGAGTCCGGCCTGTACTTAAAGCGGTATTGAAAGTAATTAACAAATAATTAACGATAATTTATGTAATGACAAATAATTTAACTATATTGAAAATAATTAAAATATAAAATTTTGAAATTAAGAGTGTATTTAAAGTATGTAATGCAGTAATGGCAAGATTTTAAATATTTGGTCAGCAGGCTGTGTAGTATTGAAAGAATAGTGCGTGCCCCTCGGGCGGGTGCTTCCTTACATTTTTGTTGAGGAAATAAAGATTTATCAAACTATCCCAGCGGTTATAATCTTCCGTGTTTTTAATGTGTGATTATTTGAGCTGTAAATCAGCTTAGATCTGTAGACAATCGTAAAAAAGGACTAATACCCATGGCAATTTTCAAGATATGCAATAAAATTTGCATTATTTTGAGTTTTGAAAATCGTCATTATGATGTTAACAAACGGTTTGGATGACATTCCCTCTCATAATCGCCTAGTGCAATCTACATTGATGGTGCGTCAAAAGAGCCCATGGATTAATCAATCGGGAAAAATAAAAATAATTTTCCTTCCTATTGGTGGTCAAAGTTTTGCACGGTGAGGTATGGAAGAGAAATCATCAAAGGATTCCCTAATAAAAAATTACCATAAACGAACGATCATCCAAATGATTGAACTATTCCACAAATAGTTTGGATGATTCCCCGAACACGTCGTTAAGCAAATTAACCATACCATTTTTATTAGGGTTTATTAAATATCCGAAAAAAAAAATGTTAATTTTTATATTGCTGGTACGGGGGAAAAACCCTGAAAAGCTTCCCAATAGACGTATTATTCAAAAAATATGATTATTTTTCTTAGTTTTCGTTTAGATCTACAGGTTTTAGCTTTATTCGTAAAATAAAAGCATTTTAAAATTATTCTCCCATATCTCGCCGTGCAAAACTATGAAACCATCATCATTTTTCTAGTTCTCCTATTTGCCACAAGCGGCGATTTATGTCATCGTTAGATCGCCAATTGGAAAATCAAAGTTGGCCACCGTTGAGAATAGAAGGACTGCAAAAGTGATGATGATTGGAAAATTTTCCACGGAGAGGTATACGAGTGCAATCTTAAAATGCTTTTATTTTGCAATTGGAGCATTTTTTAAAAATCTAGTAGAAATCTGCTTATACAACTAAAAATCTGAAAAGAAATAAGATTTTCAAATGGAGAGTCACCTCACACGAGGTGACAATTGTCACTTCACCATCACTTCACTGTCACCTCACCTCACACGCCGCGCAGAATAGGCCCATATATGCCTTCTAAGTAGCCCTTATGTTTTCGACGACCGTAGCATTAACGAAATTTTATTAAAATGGTGTGTTCGCAAAATAAATGCATTTTAAGATTGCACTCGTATACCTCACCGTGCTAAATTTTGAAATCATCATCACTTTTGTAGTTCTTCTATTCTCAACGGTGGCCAACATTGATTTGCCAATGCTTCACGGTGAAAATTTTAGCCTTCATCACTCTTTTGAGGGTTCCCCTATTCACCACCAAAGGCTGAAACGATCGCTTAGTTTCTATTGAATTTGCCTATAGGTGAATCCAAAAGAAACTAAGCGATCGTTTCAGCCTCTGGCGGTTAATAGGGGAACCCTCAAAAGAGTGATGAGGGTGTAAATTTTCACCGTGAAGCATAGGAAGAGGACAATATTTTCACCTTTCCTGATTAATTTATCCACCGCAGGTGCTTGAAATCATTATCCACGTGGAATATTTTGTTTTCTGTATTGGGTTTGCAGAGATCCGACTGGTGCTTCCATATATTTTTTATGAGAAAAATTTAGATTTATAAAATTGTCCCAGCGGTTATGATATTCCGGATTTTTAATGTGTGATTATTTCAGCTGTAAATCAGTTCAGATCTGTAGATAATCGAAAAATAAGACCATTCCCGATGGAAATTGGCAAGTTGTGCAATAAAATGTACATTATTTTGAGTTTTGAAAATCATCATTATGATGTAAACAAATGGATTGGATCGGCTAGCGCACTCTACATTGATGGTGCATAAAAAGAGCCTATAGGGTAATTGTCAACAATAAAATGTCCTTTTGTATTTTATTGTTAATTTATTTTAATTGTATGGTTTCGGGTCTCACTCCAGAGGCGAACCAGGATAAACATTTTTTTAGATTACATCAGATCGCGACGTTTAATTAATTTTTCAGTCATTTGGCATAACAAAATCTGAAATCCGAAATTTCATGATTTATGTATGAAATATGTATGATTTTTTGATATAACAAAAAACTAAAATTTTAACAATAAAGCACAACCCCTCCTAAACTATGTCCGATTGAGCCGAAGATTAGCCCAAGTTGTGCACAGGGTCTTTTTTTGATGCAATAAACATCTTACAAATGGTTGGCCCCCTAATATCCATTGATCTTGGTGAAAGGGTCGACGAAAAACGATTACAACCTACTTTCAAATCTAACAAGATAATCTTTCCATTATTTTATCTCTGTTTACAGTAGTTTATCGAAATCATAGGGAACATTATGCCAGTCTACTGACCCGGTTACAAGGTAGCAGATACAAGTTCACTAAATGCCCACCACTTCGAAAAATGTCTAGCTGGGTGCAATTTTGTATTATTTATGCAATTATAATTAAATTTAATCAGTCAAATTATATATCAATGTTGTTGTTTTTGGTTATCGCATATTGATCTCCTTGCACTATTTCATGAAAGTGAACAGATCGTCGTTGATGGCACAGAAAAGCGACAACACTCTCATATACGGTTTCATTGATCCTATTTTTTATGCTATTTGCTATGTTTGATTTTTGATGCATATGTACAGTATTCATCCAACTAGTGCCATTAATTGATACCACTGGATTTGAGCTGATTGACTTCATGCGCAATATCTTCTTAGTAAATTACTTACTTTTTTAAAGGCAGATTCATGAAGTAATCTATGTACGATGATTGGTCATATCACAGAGTTAGAGGTACAACCACTACCAATGCCATGATTTTCGTACACTTCGAATTTCTTTATATCAACATAATTGGAAACCACGCTAACAAGGGGATAACTGTATTCTTAGATGAAAGCAACGTCCACAATGAAAAACACCCCATCTCACGATTCGCATCGTTTCGGTGCTTTTATTACTGCTGGCTGCGGTTCGACTGTGGACGATGACTGCAGCAAAAAGAAAAATGGCTTTGTTCAGCACATTGTTAGCAAACAAATTATAACGTCCATTATTGAATTTATTACCATCTGGCTCGGTGTTGGCTTCATGTGGCAGACACTACACGGGACTCGAAAGTTTCTTGGATACGATGAAAGTGAAATTGTCTTCTATCTTCAGATTGACGTTGACCTGTATCGTAGCATTTTGGTATGCTGGAATTAATAAAAAATGGCGTTAATCAAACATTCACATCAATTCAAGATGTCCATCGAAGTATACACACATTGCAACTACAGTAACCCCTCCATATATGCGATGGGTGGTACTGTCCACCCACCGCTATTTCTCAGCTGTCCTTCAACCAATTGAGCTGATTTTCTGTAGATAACTATTTTATGGCTGACACTAATCACATACAAAAGCGTAATTGGTTGCAGGACAGCCCAGAAACAGCGGTGGGTGGACGGTATTAACCAACGCATATATGGAGGAGTTACTGCAGCGTTAAACCATATGCTGAAACGTTGGCTCACTTGGTCGCATTACCGAGAGAGTGAGGTGGAAAATCATGATTCGTGGGAAATGCACCCCAGGGCAGAAAAAAAAAAGCTTTCTGACCATGTATAATTACCGGATTTGCTGTCGATTTTTCGATCACTAACCACCCAGCCAGGAAGCTCGTCACTGCCTGGGGGAAAGAGAGAAGAAAACAACCAACGTATCGTTTAGTAGCTGAGTGTCTCTCATAACAACACATGTCTCACATGATGGGTAAAAGGCGCGCGCGAACGGGTCAGTTCAGTTTGTTTTTAGCCAGAGAAAGATGCAAATCAGCTGCGCGATCCAAATTATGAACAATTTCGGGCAGTTTATGACGCTCAACGTGGCTGGTTAAGGGGCTACGTAACACAAGTATTGTTTGTTATGTGGATGGTTGAGGAACTACTGGGTACCAGATGGATAATTACCTATTTTCTACGATTTGTAACTCCATGCTGCCTCCGTCTGAAATGAGAAAAAAAATTGTAAGCTCACAACGACTACAGGTATGTGTTGGATAGGTGAGTAAATGTTGGTTGATCTTATGTTCGTGTTATGGTCTTATTTCTTTTCAATAATTTCCGTCAACAGAGCATCCTAGATACACAGCAAAAAAATAATTTTGATATCACGTCAAAGTGGATGCACTACAATCATGTCGAAAATATTGTGTAATACTACTTGCTAAAAAGGACAAAATTATCATTAATACAATGCATGAACTGACATTACGCTGCTTTTACTGCATTTGTTTATTTATGTGGTCATAAAAATTACATGAAATTTTCGACATGATTGTAGTGCATCCACTTTGAAGTGATATCAAAATTATTTTTTTGCTGTGTACGAAATAGACACAACACCCATACCAAGCAGCAAATGCATTAAATATACACGCAAAACAAATGTAATAGACATCAAATGTAAGAGTTCGATCCACTGCATTTTTTCTAACAACAAATGTAATGGCGGTTATTACAAACAACTGTAGCGTATACAGTTAAAATTATTTTTAATTTTACACGAATTTCCATGCACATAAAAAGAGCATGCATATGCATGTAAAATTAAATTGGTTTTTAAATTTACACCACTTGAAATTTACATCACTTGAATTTTACATGGATGGCTTTAGATGGGCTCAATTTGTAATTCTACAGGACATTTAGAATTATACGCATTTGGCTTTTTGAACGAATTTGCATGAAATCGAACTGATTGTCAAGTACGCGGAAAAACCCGCCTTTACGGCACAGTACACCCTAAACTTCCACCGCTGCATCAAAACGATCAGTCAGGAGAAAAAAAGAACCACGAGCGCATTTTTGAATGTTTTTCTATTTTTCAATATCCAAATTTTTGATTTTCTGCACGAACTAAAAGTGCTCTCTGTATAAAACGCTTTAATTAATATTATGTCTGTCATATATTTTCTATTTGTGGACGCGCGTATGCACGATAAATCGTTCCACATAACCAAAACTGAGCGCACAAAACAAAACAAACCGAGCGGAGAAAAAACTGATCGAATAATCGGTCCGTCCGCCATATTTGCTTTCTCAATGTTTGTTGATATAAATTTACACGAGCATGTAAATTTATATGTTTTATCGTTGAAAATTCGATGTTTTTCAATAAGTTTTTACATCGCATGGAGAGAGAACAATACATTGCAAGAGAAAATTAATCGAATAAACGTGTAAATTTATGAGTTTTATCATGCTCCTATGATGTGCATGATTTTTAATGTAAAATTAAATTAAAACGTAGTTTAAAGCGATGTAAATTTAAAATGTTTGTGATTTACACGTCATGTAAAATTCCTTATTTTTTGCTGTGTACAAGCAAGTTTTTGACAATGATTTTTTTCGTATAAAATCTTCACGAGATTACAAAATTCTCTGATCACGCCTTTCTTCGGAAGGGAAGTAAATCCGTTTTTCCCACACAGATAAAAATTCTGAATTTGAATTGTGATGTAAACATTCATTCATGTAGACTTGTATTTCATTTCACGCAACTGAGCAACTTGCAAACAATGTTGTTTACAAAGATGGGTTTTTGTATACAATATTTGCTACATTGCATGAAATGTGTCAGAACTTTACATAATATATAATGTAAACGTTTATGATATGTGACGCTCCATTTATGTGCATCATATTGAACAGAAATTTACACTACTTTTTCGAACTGTGCATACACTTAGAAATACCTAATTTTACACGTGACGGAATCCATCTTTGACATAATGGATGAGACGTAAACAAAAATGTCATGTAAAATTAAGTGCTTCGAGACTGAAAAGTTCATTACTCGACGAAAAGTACATTTGATTTAGCTGAATTTCGCGTCTATTATGACTCAATTTTATGTCATAATTGACGCTCGTATATGTCAGTCTCAGAGCACCTAAATTTACATGATTTTTTCTAAGTGTGCAGGTTCATGAGTTGATGGTTCGATAGGTAGTTTCCAGGTGTGGGAGCTGGCGTCGGTAGCATTGGTGCTCAGCACGGAAAACAAGATCGACGGAAAGCAAACAAAGGAAAAAAAAAGTATTAGGTATTAAGCATGCAGTTGAATAAAATGATCAAGAAGCCGTTTCTTCAATAGGCGGTTGTTTGTTGGGAAGTGCACTGACCGATCTGCAGGCAATGAACAAAGCGCACCACAAGAATGCCGTGATCGAGTAAACAACTGTCGATAGCACGACCGACACCGAGAGAAACAAGTGCGGCTTAAGCTACAGCTGAAAGCAAACTGACACATGATTTTCTTGTAAAGTACAAGAAGTATGTAAAGGTCGCAAAGTATGTGTTTGACACATACAACCTGTCAATTTCGCTGAGAGACTAAATTAGTGGTTTTATGATTACTGTATGTGTCATACAAATACTTTGCAACATCTACTTGTAACTTACAAGTAAAACATGAGATCATTACATCTAGCCGGGAGTAGCCGTCAACAATGCTGATGATGGTACAGCACACAACAACCACCCTACTGCGTTCTCTCTGAGATGACTACACTGAAAAAAGTTTTCACTTAGTTTCTATTAGGAACGCACATAGTATTTTTCCAAAAACAAAAACAATGATTTATACCTGAATATCACATAGCATAAGAAATTCTATATGAGAAATCATATAGATTTCATTGGACACATAACGTTCATGTGATTTAGTGGTGCAATTTCCAATTATGGGATCACATGAAAGTTATGTGAAATTCACATGGATATTTTCCACTGGTTATGTTATTTATTTTATGAGTGTACGTATCATGACGAGAGGAGCAACACAATAGTTGGGTAAAGAACAATTGCATTATAACACACCATCGACTGGAAATGCTTTCGGCAACGTAGGGCTTAATGTAGTGATGAAACAACGCTAGAACTATTCCACAGCCGCAGGCAGTATTTGAGAAAAGTCAGGAGCACACTTTTTGCCTGTAGATTTGAAGACATAGTTCAAATCTTCGCGTACATCGTACGAGTAGGCAAAGAGTGTGCGTTTGACTTGCACTGTCGCATTAAAGGCCCTTCGCTCATTTTCAACTTCTATACAATTTTCATACTGCCGCACTCTAACGGCACCATATACCTACCCTCTTCTAAGATCATTATCTAGCTAATAAACTATCACACTAAAGCTTCACGGTAGATAGCATTTCCAACCAACTATGGTAATGAACCATACACCATTACTTTCTCCTTGATTTTAGCTTCCATACGCCAGCAATTGACGAATTTGCTTAAACGGTGCGTTTTGCACCATCCTACCCTACACTCCGCAATAAACAAATTGAAATTATCTGTGTGCAGTCCAGATGGCATACCCTCATGCATCTTTAAAAAATGCGGTGAAGAGTTGATTTTCCCTCTTATGATACTTTTCAACATATCCTTACGAGATCGTAGGTTTCCCGCAAGCTGGAAAACTTCGCTCATGTTTCTTGTGTTTAATAAAGGGGATCAATTCCGAAATAAATGATGTAGGGGAAATCCGGGAAAAACCGACCCTTTGGGTATTTCCGACACCCTTTCGAATTTGCAGATTATTAGTTGTTTTTAGCAAACTTTTAATAATTTAATTTAGCATAGGGGTTGCACACTTGTCGTTTCTTATGTTCCGAATTACCTTATAACTGTCGTTATCCTGTAACTGTCAGAATAAATACATTTGGTAAGCATTGATCCAGTAAGATTTCGCTCTCAGATTTTAACTGGTTTTAGACGTATCATTTTATAAAATTCAATAATTGATGTGCGCATAGTTCATCATAAATCATTATTTCGTGTATTCCGTACGAAGATTGATAATTTTTTAGATTATTGACTCTCAAAAACTTTGTTCATTCGTGGTTAAAAAGACATTAGCAATATGCTTCAGAAACAGGATATGTCTTAAGTTTAATGCAAAATTGATGGGTTTTCTACATTTTTTTGTACATGCCTCTTGTTTATGATCGAAAAATTGACATTTGATATTTATAGTCGATTTTACCACGATAAGGTGTATCGGTTTTACCCCAAGTGGTGTCGATTTTAACTCCTATAAGATGTGCCGCTTTTACCCCAACAGGGTGTCGATCTTACCCACCCTCCCGATTGTTGCGCCTGAAAACACATATAGTCAGGAAGCTTTATTGCCGGGGTAACGGGGGCGTGAATAAGGAACTGCAAATAAGGATACCCACAGTTTATGAGATTTCCACGAATGGGGGCTGTGGTGGATTATCTAATTTATTTCAATATATAAAGCTATACTGTTTTGGACAAGTATCTAAATGCGCATTCCAAGCAAAATCTAAGTACAGATCAACACGGATTCATAACTGGGCGTTCCACAATTACGAACCTGCTGTGCCTAACGTCTTACATCACAGACAGTTTGATTGCTCGGACCCAAACGGACGTTATCTACATAGATCTTACGGCAGCCTTCGATAAGCTGAACTACAAAATTGCGATCGCTAAGCTTGATAGGCTAGGGATCGGTGGAAATATTTTGAGATGGTTTCGTTCATACCTCACGGAGCGCCAATTGACAGTAACTTTGGGTACTTGTCGCTCAGCAAGCTTCTGCGCAAAGTCTAGTATACCTCAGGGTAGCCATCTGGGACCATTGGTATTTCTCCTTTACTTCGACGACGTTCACCATGTTATCACAGAGCCACGATTATCGTTTGCAGACGATCTGAAAGTTTTTCTGCGCATCCGCTCACTCGCCGACTGCCGTTCTCTCTACAATCAGATTGACATCTTTGCTGACTGGTGTAGTCTAAAAACCGACTGGTGGTCAACCCAGCTAAGTGTACAGTTATTACTTTCTCACGCAAGAAACAACCGATTATTTTCAACAACAAACTACTAGGCACGACTATCGAACGGGTGCATTGCGTGAAAGACTTAGGCGTTTTTCTAGACTCAAAGCTGACATACTCACACCATATATCGTACGTCGTCGACAAAGAGTCCAGAACTCTTGGCTTTGTCTTCAAGATTACTAAGAACTTCACAGACATTTACTGCTTGAAATCCCTCTATTGTTCTCTCGTACGATCTACGTTGGAATACTGCTCTGCAGTCTGGAGCCCAAACTACAATAATGGGGCCGAGTGAATTGAATCTGTGCAATTTGCTTCGCGCTCCGTAAGCTGCCTTGGAGATACCCACTTCGTCTTCCAAGCTACGAGAATCGCTGCCAATTGATCAATGTCGAGCCCTTACGTATCCGAAGAGATGTTTTCAGAGCCTTAACCGTCGTCGATACTCTGCAAGGAAGTATAGATCACTACGCAACAGTCTTATGCTGAGACTTCCACTTCTTCGAACTAATTATAGCTTAGGGAGCGCTATGTACGGCTTGCAGCGAGTGTTCAACCGAGCAGCGTCGATGTTCGATTTCCACTTGACACGGAATATGCTTCGCCGAAGATTCTCTGCCTTTTTTGCTGACCGAAGGCACTTGATGCCCAACAGCTAAGTGTAAAATTTAAGACTTATAAATTTTTAAATAACTTGACAATGCTTTCCTAGTTATTTTGATGTGTAACTGTAGTAACTGTAGTATATGTATTCTGTATAATCTGTACTTTTTTTTTACAACACATCATTGGGACTATTTCTAGTCTGTTGATGCAAACATAACAAATAAACAAATAAAAAGTTGTTGTAGACCAACAAGCCTGTGTCATTGGATTCAGGTTTAATTGGGAACTACGCCGCTAGAGGCGCTTCACTTTTATGTTACTTATGACGGGCGCTATAATATATGGATCTTAGGTCCAACATAGAATATTTCGTGATCCTGGCCATATAGAAAGTTACTGTATTCAGCAAAGTTGTTCAAGTGGAAAAGTCCTTTCGGATGGTTTCTTATTAGTTCAGAACTCTCATTACACAGCGCTAGTGTGCACATGACCTTCTGTATCCCAAAATCCTGGCCATATAGAAGGTTACTGTCTTCAGCAAAGTTGTTCAGGTGATTATGTCCTTTTGTATGGTGTTCATATTAGTTCAGAACTCTCTCACTACGTAGCGCTAGTGTGCATATAAACTTCCTATGTAAACTGTATCTCGAGAACCTGGCCATATAGAAAGTTGCTGTCTTCAGCAAAGTTGTTTAGGTGATCAAGTCCTTTCGGATGGTCGTCGTATTATTTCAGAACTCTCTTACTACGTGGCGCTAGTGTGCACATGCATTAATATATTCTGTGTGGAAAACTTGTCCACATAAGATGTTGCTGTGCAATATGAGGACAGAAACCGGAAAACCGATGATGTGTAGAGGTCAGAAATAAATTTCGGACGCCATTCTAAAATTTAAGATGGCGACCATCGGTTCAAGAAAAACTGTCAAATACTCTACAATATGGGTATTTCTGGAAAGGGGACGACGTGTAGAGGCCTATTTTAATCTCACTCTTCATCAATGACCGTTCTATCGTACCTTAATATTTTTGAAAAACTGTAGCTCAGAATGGAAAAAAAAAACATCGCCGAATTTTTTTATTTGTTATATAAAAAGCACGAATATAATCAATGTTTTTCAATGTAAAACCACAAATAAGGTCTTTTTTCCTTGATTTGTTTCCCGTCGATCTTGTGTTTCGTACTGAGTGCCAATGCTATCGGTGCCAAAGAGGCAGCTCCCACACCTGGACCCTACCTATCGAAAAATCAACTCATGGACCGGGGACCAACGGCTTTACTTCCTTTCCGAAGGAAGTCGTGATCAGAGATTGTATGCCTCAGAAAATCCCGGCGGCGAACTCAGGCCCTTTGGGGTGAAAGGCAATCTCGCACCAGCACCGCTCTGATAGGATGTTTAGGAACAGTTAAAATGTGCATATTTTATCACTTCCACAAAATTTTACATTTTAAGTGGTAGTGGATCGTTTGTTAAGGGAAAAGTTTCAAAAGTTCAATTTTAAACTACTTAATCAAATACAAAACAAATTATATCTTGACAATATGATGAGAAACGAATAGTAACACAGACCAAAAAGGACCTTATTAAACGCCAACCGTAGAATGCCAAAACCTGAAAAACACCAAAATTGTCTTAAAACGCTAGAATAGCATAAACTCGTCAAGACGGTAAACCATTAAAGTAACCTTTAAAACAACTTTAGATCGATATTTTTTTCATTCCGTGCTGGGTATATTCATTACTGCGACCATTACCAATTTTTACTTTGTCAGTGTCCCGCAACAATACACGAATGCAACAATGTTATACTCTTAGAAAGCTTTCAACAGCTCTGCAAAAGTGCTAAAAGCACAGTGCATTGAGGACATAGGAGTGAAATTCTAGTGAAGAAGAAGAAAGCTTGAGCTTCCCGAATTTCAAAATGTACATGAGCACGCAACGCCAACGGGAACGGTTTGTTCCAATTTATTTTCGAGATCAGGTTCTCAATAGAAAAATGTCTACCATGATTGTGAGTTGATAGCTAAAAGAATGTCGGTAAAGGCTATTATTTCCGCAGTTGGTAATTTCCTAACAGTAGAAAATATCGAACAATTTATGTCCCATTTTAATGCTGCCGGTATGCGATAAGTGTCACCACAAAAAGTCACTGGGAAATAAATCCCGACCAACTCCCGGTCTTTCCGCTGCTGGTCCGTGCAGCAGTGAGCGGTGCCCAAGCATGTGTATCTGACCTCAAGTCGCTGCATGTACGTATGTTGGGTACGCTGTAATCACGGCAGCTGCTACTTGTGCGGTAGGGTGGTTCGAATTAAAAAACTGCAGCTATTGACTTCTTCTCGAGGTTCGGCTACAATACCGGTAGGAGTCAAACTTTCATGAGTCACTCTAGAGAATGACACTTGGCGACACTGGGTAGTCAACTTGAGAGAAGAAAACACTGGTAGATTTGTGGAAAGCCTGCCTGTCACTATGAAACTATTTGCTAAATAATTTTCTCTCAGTTCTCTTTCGTCGGACCCGTTTGTCGCACTATGAATAGAGCATCGCGCCTTTCCGTCCAGTGTCTCTCAAAAAGGAATTGTGTGCCGATGAGCGGCAGTGATCTGAGCGAGTGGTTGACCGCGGATGAAGAAGAAAATTCAATTTCGCGTTAGCTACAGTGGCCACGTTTTTCATCGGAAGCAGCCGTAGAAACGACAGTAATTATTGGCGCGATTTAAGATAAAGGTCCTGTGATACAATGCAACTGAACGTAAATTATCCTATCAACCTGACAAACTGACAAATGGTTCTGAAAGTTGAATGCGCACACGTTTCTTCATGCTTCGTGCCAACGAGATCTTTTCCATTAAGTGTAAAACCTTTTCAAAGTCGATCGAATTGCTGCGGTCGCCGGTGGGATTGAGTACCCGAGCAGGCCGAAAACGCTTACCGTTCAAAATATGTAGATATGCAAATTCACTTTTACGTATGTCAGCATCAACGTATTGTTCTGCGAGCGTGAATGCGTGCCATCATCCGCTTTATTTATCCTTCTTACTCATAAGAAGAGTGTAAAAACTTGCTGAAAACCTTGTTTTGTGCACCTTAATGGTAATTTTCCAAATAAATTCCAGGTTTGAATGTACAGCAGTTTTCATGTAATGATGAATTTTAATTTATCTTAAAATTTATGCATAGTCATCCATAGATAACTAATTTATACTAAGAAAAATTCAATGATTATTTTTATGTGTCCCACACATGACTTTTTGCAATGTGATAAACAAATGATATGTATGTGTCGGACACATAGTTCTTATGTGTACACATAAAATTCATGAGTAACCATTATTCATTTGACTCATACATTTCATGTGTACTTCTGAGTGGATTCTGTTTATGTGTGGACACATGAAAATCATGTGGAATTTTACATGGAAATTCTCCAATAAAAATGTGTCGAATTTTATAAGTGTAGATACTCAGAAACTCAGAGTGAGAGCTCACGAATTATACAATTCAGTGCCAACATTTCAAAGGGGCGTAATTGATTTTGTAAACAGTGGCTTTAACCGTCGATTTCTCGCGAACAAAAGTTTACCCCTTTAAATTTTACTATGCTAGTTGGTAGAGGAATCATTCATCTACCTGCTGGTGACATTAATGTTCATGAGTGAACTTTTATTCGATAGAAATCGAGGGCTAAGGCCATTGTTTACAAATGCAATTACGCCCCTTTGAAATATTGACACTGAATTGTTGATTATGAGTATCTGAAAGTGAAATAGACAAGTTTCATGTATCAAATACATACTTTTCATCCTTTTATTACAAATAAAATAAAAAAAAATATTCCATTGTTTACAAATGCAATTACGCCCCTTTGAAATATTGACACTGAATTGTTGATTATGAGTATCTGAAAGTGAAATAGACAAGTTTCATGTATCAAATACATACTTTTCATCCTTTTATTATAACTTACTAGTACAAAATATCAGTATCCAATGATTCCATAATTCTAGAAAGCTTTTTTTTAAGGAAAGTGAGCCGAAGCTACCGAGAATGGATTTGTGAAATAACAACTGATATGGATATGGGTACAACCCCGGCATAGTGGTTAGTATCCATACTTTAGTCAAAGTCTCATCCCCGGACAAGTCACGAATGACCCAATGTTACACTAAAAAAATTCCACACGTTTGATCGAAGTGATTTTTTAAATGCACAATTACATTGACTTTAAGTATATTTCACCTTGGTTCAATGTGTTATACACGTTAATTTATAGTGTTTCAAACTTCTTTTTTTTCCTTGATTTGTTTTCCGTCGATCTTGTTTTCCGTGCTGAGCACCAATGCTACCGACGCCAGGGAGGCAGCTCCCACACCTGGACCCTACGTATCGACCCATCAACTCATGAACCGGGGACCAACTGCTTTACTTCCCTTCCGAAGGAAGGCGTGATCAGAGATGTTATACCTCAGAACATCCCGGCGGCGCCGACTGGGATTCAACCCAGGCCTGCTAAAATCTATTCAAGTGTATTGCACATTGAATCACACTACTGTTCAAAACAGACTAATTTAAAGTGTTTTGCATTTCAATGCGATGTGAATTGCTTGCTCAGAAAGGTAAACATCGAAAACAAGACTTGTTACTTTATCCTATCAACCTGCCTCATATATGAGAACAACCGTGGCACAGTGAGATCGAACGAAGACTCCGGCAGCAGCACACCCCAACAGTCCATGATCGAATCCCAAATCAGACCCATTAATAAGATATGTAAAAGCTCTGGCCTCTGGCAGTTTTGTTTATATATTTGTCGATTCATGTTTAGAGTCGGTAAAGTAGAAGTCGTTAAAGTAGAATATTGTAGAATATTGAATTATGATTTGCAAAGCTATTGATATCACCATATGAGGCGCATAGAATCCAAGTGTGTCACAATTCAAATCTATAGTATTCAGGCATGATTCATAGCATAAGATTCACATATAAATTGGATGTGTTTCACAATAAGCGCGAAATTAAGTGTGAGATACATGATGATGACGTTTGTAATTTTTTGAGTGTAATGTGACTACCGTAAGTCACCGAAATTCAGACACTTAGTCTATAATTAGGGACACTTTTAGAAGGTAAGTCTAAATATGACCCATATGCAAAGTAATTTTTTTGATGATCCTATAGTAACGTCCATGTTAATATATCATAATTATTATGTTGTCAAGTGAATATGTTATTTAGTTAATTATTATTGATGTATTATTTCATTAATAAATGTCTGGATTAAAAGACTGTCCGGTATTCCGTGCATTAAGGAATGAAAAAAAAATGGATGTATACATCCCAGTCGATGGTGTTTGTTTGCAACTCTGTTTTTACCTATTTATTGTTCGCTGTCATAGCTAGAGTGCCTATAAATAGAGTAACGTCAAATTAGCCATTTGGTCTTTTGCTCGATTGGAATCCCTAATAAACGGGTAAAATACACTAACGATATCATATATGGTACGACACTACCACATAACGTTGGGATGATATCCCGAATTGGTGGTTAGGTGCTTCTTATGGTTTTTGTTTATGCGGGATGACATATTCCAAGTCGTTGACAGATGATTCCAATTTTGAAATGTCGTCACTCTATTTATAGGCACTATAAGCCAACTTAGCTATCTCAGAGAGAGCAGTAATGTAAAGGTTTTGCGGCTGTACCAGTCGACCAGCAACAGCATGTTTGATGGTTACTCCCATTTAGGGTTTTTACTTTACTAATCATATTTTTACTAGGGTTGCTTCCACTCATTTGCTATAAAAAATGTTTTTCGGAATTATGAAATCATCAAATGTTTTAATGATGTGTTATACTTGTGAATTGCAAGAAGAGTTTGTAAAGTATGCATGTGCCTGACGCATAAAGCCTGTCAATATTGATTTCAGAGCGTCACAATATTCGATTTTACGATTAGTGAGCGCTTACTCACATCCAGGGCTCATAGTGACGGAGTCTCAAGAAAGAAACCAAGAAAGTCGACTTCTTCCTCTTTTATGTGACCTGGGCCCAGGTCAAGGCAAAGGCAAGCAGTCACGCTGGAGGTGTGCAAGATATGTACTTAAGTGAGTCATGTGATAAAAAAGGCTGTATGACATTTTATTTATGACGCACAACAAGTGAGTATGTCACTGTCATTTGAAAACTAAACCATGTCCCTATCACCCCATATTATCTGATATATTTTTGATATCGTTACTGAACGAATTGATTTTCACATAAATCTTCGTCAAAATCTCATTAATTTTTTACCTTTTTCAGATTAACCATGCAAAGTTTGCTAACCTTTTACCCTGCTTAAGTGTAATGCAGCGGAGAAGAGAAGAAAGGCACACATCCAGAAATAACAAAAACTCAATGTGTTGCCATCGCTCCGACGGATCCGACGCAAAGGGCGCCACAAAGTGTGTGGTTGTAGGACTTGCATCTAAATTTGGGCCTACTAAGCATAGCTCGCAATTTGCCTCACTTTTTAAAACATATTTTTACATAAAATGGATTTTTTCCACTACAGTTGTCTTCCAAATTTATTTACCTTTCCATACATAACAATAGATTTGATTAAGAATCTCAAACTGTCGAGATATTGATAATAATCTATCACCTTTTCTTGACTCCAAACTCGGTGTACAAATTCTGACTCCGTTCTAACGCATTGAAACACCATTGACTTTACTTTGACGTACGGATGAAGTTAAAAATGGAATGGAAAAATGGATTCGGTCAGAGCGCTTCTTTTGTTTTTGAGAAAAATTGGTGTAAACATTCATTGGTTGCCTTTGAACTAAAATATCTTACCATATCATCATCGATTCATTTACGCTGAAATTTGATGTTTTCTGCTCGATAGGCCCAATATGGGCCATTATGCCTAAGTAGTTATCTACCCTAAATAAAAAACCCAGCATAAAGACAATATTCGTTTTGCACTTCTTCATCTGCTATGCGGCAAAGACGGCAAAGAACTCAAAGAAGACGTTGTTGTATTTTATTCGCTCCCTGCACCACACGGAGTGCACCGCTCATTATGTGGATCGCTTTCTCAAAGATAAGTTGGAAAAGAGTGTGCGAAGCAAATAGGAGAACCACACACTTTTTGTCGAGTGAGGCGCTTTCCAGCCCTGATTCCATATAGGGTTTCATATCTAATTTCCATTCTACTAAGCACAACCCGCACTTAACCTCTCTTTTTATAATGGATATGAACCCAAAAATGGAGTGATTCTTGTGTAGATGTCTTTCCACTTTATTTACCTTTCAATACGTACCGTTGGATTTGATAAAGATTCACAAATTATTGAGAAATTGATAGATATCCAACACTGCTTCTTCTTCTTCTTCATTCTTTTATTTAACGTTGGTTTCTGTTCCGCAATCAAATGCCAATCACCGACGGACATCGATTGCCATCCATTGACGGCAATCAAATGTGCAGGAAGGCAGCTTCCATACCTGCGTAGTGTATCGCACCCATTCAACACACATGCGAAGGAAGACCTGACCAGAGATTTTTATGCCTCAGAAAAATCCCACCGACCTCGGCTAGAATTGAACCCAGACACATTGGGGTGATAAAGCAGTCACGCTCACCACTACCACCGGCGCCGGCAATACTGCTTCTTGATTCCCAATTCGTTCTACGAGTTTCAATTCCGTCCTAACGCATTTAAATGGTATTGATTTTTCTAGGCTTTACTACGTTGCACGAATGCTGGCAGAAAAAATGGATTTGCTAGGAGCGCTTCTTTTGTTTTGAGAACAATGAGTGCAAATATTCACACATTGTACTGTAGCTTATGAGCTAACACATGCAAGAAAGTAAGAGGTTGTATCTAATACGTGGATATGACGTAGGATTACTTTCTCGGTATAAATATTTGGCGACTGTGTTAGGGAAACCGCTTTTTTCCATCACGGAAACGCATCGTTTTATTATGACAAAATTACACATTTTCGAGTTACGCACGGAATTTTTGGTTTATTCAATAGATAATTAAAAAAAAAACGAAAAATTACTGGAGGAATTTCTTACGAAAAGTTTCCAATCGTGAAATATTCGCGATCAATCATATAAATTTGTGATTTGTTTGTTTTTTCTAGCGTCTTTAAGGAAACCTTACCTTAATTTGAAGTGTTTCTCGTTAATTGACAAGGTCATGTGATATTCGGTTATTGAGAGAATTTGTATGTACTACTTCAATACTGTTACGCATTTGACCACAATCGTTTGGTTGTTGGGTACATTATCAAAGAGCCCCCGGCTGGCAACAAGGCGAGCGAAAGTTCAATGAAAATTAACTCTTAAACAACAATTCTGGCAGTTCTGAAAAGAACGGTTTTGTCGAGATGGTTGAGTAATGCTGAACTATTAGAGTGTTCAACACGGATGAGGCTGGCGAGCTGTATGTTGTTTGGAACGAGAATGACGCGCTTGGCATAGATGGCCCACAGCGACTCATAAAGAGCTACTGAATGCGATCGGCAGCGGTGCGGCTTCTTCCTCCTTCTTTGGTGAATAGACGCTCATGTGGGCTACAAGTCACTGCTTGCGGGCAGCCTTTCGCTGTGTAATGGAGAACAATGTTCATTGCCACACGCATAAAGCACTGCTGCTGATGACGACGGACCGGACACCACCACACACGGTGATTGAATGAGCACCGTTCGGAGAGAACGGATGGCATTAGATTTTGAAATCTGTGTTAGGGAAAGTTCTTTTGATTTTTAATTTTGATCACCATAGCAGCAGTTGGACATTTTTGAAGTTTTCTTTAGTAACCTATTGAAAATTGATAAAGTGTTCATTTTAGCTGATTCGCAGATAAATTTCAAATCGATTGGCTTGTTTAGAATAAAAATTCATCCGCTATTGACAATAAGTGCTAAAAATCTGACTACTTTTTGTAGCGCAGTCGATTTTGGTTTTTTTTTTGCTCGATAGAACGGATATGGGCGATTGCGACGAAGTAGTGCCTTACTCTAGTATAATGCAAATTATTGTTTCGCATACAGATAAGATTTTAAACCATTTTGACGATTCCATGGATATATATATATATCGCTCATTTCATGTGATTAGACATTTTGATAATGTAAAAATATATACATACAGTGTGGCACATATATATTCAATCAAAAATTAATCAAACATTACAGAAAAATTAATGCTTGCTGTTCCGGAAACATACGGTACAGAAACTAACGATTTTAAATTGGCTCACTACTTGGCTAGCCTATTGGTCCCAAGTACATCTATAAGCGTACCCTAATCTAGTCAAAATTCTAGTACTACACTTTGTCTGTTTTGATCTGGGGGGGACGTGCTGTCAAATCAGCCTACTGATCATTCTTGTATGAAACTGGTTCCAAACGTAAACAAACGCTGTAAGTTTCTTATCGCTTGTTTACGTTTGGAACCAGTTATGCGAGGCATGCGAGGTAGGCGATGATTGTTCGTATTTGACAGCCACCTCCCCCCCTTGGTTTTGATTCGCTATGAAAGTTTGACAGATAAAATGAGGAATTCGTGGATGTTCCTATGTTTCGAGGGGTGCATCGATTGACATAGGACCGAAGATAGTACCAGAGCTGAGCCAAAAAGTTGAGCATGTTTCTTCGGGACCTTATGGTCTTAGGGTTACCTCTATGATATTACTCTTTTCATCAGGATGGAGCTCCAGTACACATAGCAAATCATACATAAGGTACGATGAATTTAAGACTGTGAATAAAAATATATGGTACGTGTCCGTTGTGACGACTTTAGGAAAGGTTTTTTTTTAAACTTTATTAAGGAGATTTTTAGCGATGGGCTAGTTCATCTCCAAGCTTTAACAAGGGTGTTGCCGCAAGTCTACCAATTTACCACAGGGGTGGTGAATCTGGTAACCCGGTCGCTGAAGGCGACGCGTCCTACAGAAACGTCACCCGCTGTCACCGATGATCAACCGAGCTCAGGACGGTCGAGCTGTCAAACGAAAACCCTGCACGACCTCGGATGACTACGGCGTTTTAGTGGAGTGATATTTGTATTTAATTAGTTGAATTTCCTATTAACCTTAAATCTATTTTTCCGTGGATTAAAGTTATATACATATTGCTAACCATAAAAGCACTAAATTGTAAGTTACTTGTCCTAAATCTACCATTTCTGTTCTAATTAATCCTATTAATTGTAGCTTTGAAGCTGATAAAAATATAGCTCTCGAAAATTAGTGCAAGGGGGTTTTATTACGGCAACAATTCTTCAAAGAATTTACCTTGAACGATGCCGAACCCCCCGGATCCTCCACGTATGCCTGCAGATAAAGAGGTTAGTTGTGTGGCGTGCAGCAAGTCCGATTTGCCGGCCAACTTCGTGCAATGCGACACCTGTGATTGCTGGTGGCATTTCGCATGTGCCGACGTCGATTCATCGATTAGCGAACGGGCATGGATATGCACCAAGTGCGAAGCTGCCCCCAGCGTGTCGGCAAGAAGCAGCAAATCCAACAAAAGCGGATCGACTGTCGCTCACGAGCTCGAACGACTGAAGCGACAGCAAGACCTCGAGCGGCAACAGGCGGATTTGAAGCTGCAGATGAAATTTTTAAAGCAGCAACAAAAACTGCTGGATAAGGCCAGAGCGGCCGAGGAGACCCGGAGTCAGAAGAGCCAAGTAAGTAGTCAGGCACATAATCGGCGAGTGCGTCGATGGGTAGAGGAGTCGTCCCGTGACGGTACGGAAGAAGGCGCGGTGGGCGGAAATCCAGCACCAGCTGCCTCGCCAATCGATCACGGCGTTCAACCACAAGGTTCCAACACCGGTGACCCGAATCAAACCCAGGGGAGAGCGAAATCTCGCGATCGGTCGCAGTCGCGTAACGAAGTGGCTGAATTGCGAGCACAGTTGGAGCAATGCATGAAGCGGATGGAAGAAGCTTTCCGTCAGCAGCCAGCGAACACGGTACCGCAAGCGCCACCGCTGTGGGTACCCGAACCGGGAAGGATGACACGTGATGAACACCGGGATACAGGTGCTATTCCTAAAACGTATCCTAACCCGGAACAAGCAGGTAAGCGTCAGGCCCCTCTTCACGCTCAAAATAAAGGCAATCCTGGTTTATTTGACATAAGTCCTCCCACAACCAACCAAAACAACCACCCATTTCCTCAGTTTGTGCCACCGCAAAGTACAAACCCACTCTCAAACATTAACGATCGCCTTCCTTACATGAATGGGTCCAACCGTCAAGTTTTCCCCCTACGAAATCCCCCTAGAAATCCCCCCGTGAATGTGCAATTGGGTCCCACGTCGCAGCAGCTTGTAGCCCGTCAGTCCTTAGCTAGGGATCTTCCTACGTTCACCGGGGACCCAGCCGAATGGCCTATATTTATCTCCAGCTACAACTACACGACCGAAGCTTGCGGCTATACGGATGGCGAAAACATGATCCGGCTACAACGTTGCCTGAAGGGCAGTGCGCTCGAGAGTGTCAGGAGCAGACTTGTGATACCTTCCACCGTTCCACAGGTCATCGAGGCACTGCAGATGCGCTACGGACGTCCGGAACTCCTGATCAACGCTCTGCTCCAGAAAGTTCGATCGATTCCAGCACCAAGATCGGATCGATTAGAGGGGCTCATCCATTATGGGACCGCTATACAGGCACTGTGCGATCACATCGAGGCGGCGAACGAACTCAGTCACCTGTCTAATCCTACACTTCTGCAAGAACTGGTAGCTAAACTGCCAGCGGACCAGAAGATGATGTGGGCTGGGTATAGACGATGTTTTGCGGGCATCGTAGACCTGAGAACGTTCTGTGCTTACATGCAGCAAGTCGTCGAGGATGCTACGAGTGTACTTTCGTTCGAGTCGGACGGGAACAGATGTCACGGAAGAGAGCAGGGAAAGGAAAAAGCAAAGCAGAAGGGATTCGTCAACCAACACGCGTCCACCGTCGAAGGGTCGTCGGAAGCAGCTGTACAGAAGCCGGCTGACAAGATCGAATGCGTGAACTGTAGTAAATTTGGACATCGTATTCGAGATTGTGGGGAGTTCAAAGCTCTCAGTATCGACAATCGTTGGCGGAAAATTCGTTCGTTGGGCGTCTGCCAAAACTGCCTGTTTAGGCATGGCAGGCGGTCATGCCGAGTCATTACACGCTGCGGCATCGACGGGTGTCAGTATAGGCACCATCCTCTCCTACATTCAACGCAAAGGTCATCGAGTGCTGTCACGCAGGTAGCGGATAATCATACTCATCGTCTGCTTACTTCGAGTGTTCTCTTCAGGATAGTTCCCGTGACTCTCTATGGGAATAGCGGCCAGGTAAATACCTTTGCCTTTCTAGATGAAGGGTCCTCATTGACGTTGATCGAAGGGGAGCTAGTGAACCAGCTTGGGATAACCGGAAGACCACAACCTCTCTGCCTGCGATGGACGGCAAACACCTCCCGTACGGAGAAATCTTCACAGAGTGTTTCCATTTCGATCTCTGGTGAAGGTAAGGAACGGAAGTTCACTATCGTTGGAGCGCGAACGGTCGAATGCTTGAATCTACCGACACAAAGCTTCCATTTGGAGAATGCAGCGGAGCGCTTCAAACATTTGAAGCATCTACCATTGAAGAGCTACCAGGATGCTACTCCTAGGATTCTGATAGGGCTCGATAATCTGCGGTTGGCCCTACCACTGAAGGTCAGAGAAGGAGATGGATCCGGACCTGTTGCAGCCAAAACCAGGCTTGGCTGGTGCGTTTACGGCCAGCAGCAGCAGCTGGAGCAGGAATCGTACAGTTTTCACGTGTGCGAGTGTACGAAAAACGAAGAGCTCCATGAAACGGTAAAGCAATTCTTCGCCGTAGACGAAGTAGGAGCGGCCAACCCCATTCTCTCGGCCGAGGATCAACGAGCGCAGGAGCTACTGGAGCAAACGACCCGGCGAGTTGGAGACAGATACGAAACCGGACTGCTGTGGCGGAAGGATCACGTCGAGTTACCGGAAAGCTATCCTATGGCGCTGAGCCGAATGAAATGTTTGGAGCGTCGTATGGAGCGAGATTCAACACTGAAACAGAAAATACAGCAGCAAGTTCGGGATTACGTGATCAAGGGCTACGCACACGTTGCGTCGGATGCAGAACTGGAGAGAGCTGACCCAAGAAGGGTGTGGTACCTTCCGTTGGGAGCAGTAACGAACCCGAAGAAGCCCGAAAAGGTGCGCATTATCTGGGACGCTGCTGCCAAGGTGGACGGGTTGTCGTTGAACAGCCATCTGTTGAAGGGACCCGACCAGTTGACCTTTCTTCCTGCTGTTCTATTCCGCTTCCGGCAGTTCCACATTGCGGTTAGCGCAGACATCGCAGAGATGTTCCATCAGATTTTGATGATAGCACGCGATAAGCAGTCATTAAGATTCCTATTTCGCTTCGATCCCACACTGCCTCCCATAGTCTACGTTATGGACGTAGCTACATTCGGAGCAACCTGCTCACCGGCTTCAGCGCAGTTCGTAAAGAACTTAAACGCCAAGGAGCACTCGCAGCAGTATCCTCGTGCTGCTCAACGGATAGTAGACAACCACTACGTTGACGACTATCTCGACAGCTTCGGGGATGTAGAAGAAGCCAAGCAGATTGCTGCAGAAGTGCGCTTAGTTCATCGCAACGGTGGCTTCGTTCTGAGGAACTGGAATGCCAACAGCGATGCAGTGCTGGAGTTCCTGGGAGAGCCAGGGATCGATAGAAACAAGAATATCAACCTGGTTGACAAGGAGCACACTGAGAGGGTTCTCGGAATGCTGTGGATGCCCGCAACCGACGAACTATGCTTCTCAACGCAGATGAACGAGGAAGTGCGCACGCTTATCGAGACTTCCACTCGGCCTACAAAACGGCAAGTACTGCGCTGTGTGATGACGTTGTTCGACCCGCTAGGATTACTGGCGACGTTCCTCATTCACGGAAAGGTTCTAATTCAGGAGCTATGGCGGACCGGAATCAACTGGGATGAGAATATCAAGGACGCTGAGCTGAATCGCTGGCGGGAATGGGTGCAAATGATCCAGTTTATTTCAACGGTTCGTATCCCGAGATGCTACTTCGAAGCAGCGACGAGTTCCACCTATGAGAATGCACAGCTGCACGTTTTCGTTGACGCAAGCCCTGCGGCGTATTGCTGCGTCGTGTATCTACGCGTGATGGATTCTGAGGGTAACGGACAGTGTTCTTTAGTGGCAGCAAAGGCGAAGGTGGCTCCTCTGAAGCCAATGTCCATTCCCAGGCTTGAGCTACAAGGGTGCGTACTTGGAACACGGATGTTGAAATTTGTTCAGGAAAACCACACCATCCCGATCACGAAGCGCTATCTGTGGACGGACAACACTACGGCGCTTTCTTGGATCAGGTCGGATCCACGCAACTACCGCCCCTTCGTTGCCCACAGAGTAGGAGAAATTCTGGAGACTACCAGCGTAGATGAATGGAGATACGTTCCATCGTTGTCCAACCCGGCTGACGAGGGGACTAAGTGGGGCAAAGGACCGTATTTCAGCACCGATAGCCGCTGGTTTGCTGGACCACAGTTCCTGAGGTACCCGGAAGACGACTGGCCAACTCCACCAGAGTTATCTTCCATCGAGACTGAGGAGATACGTCCTTCTGTTCTTTTCCAATTTCCGTATGAGCCAGTCATTCAGTTTGAAAGGTTCCCGAAGTGGGAGAGGCTACATCGCACGGTAGCTTATGTGCTACGTTTCATGAACAACATCAACGCAAAATGTGTGGCGAATTGTAACAAGAGGAGCTCCAGGCAGCGGAAGCGGTGATCATGAAGCAGGTGCAGTGGCAAGTGTTTCCGGACGAGATGACAATTCTCACGAAGAACAAGTCTGCTGCGGAAGGTGAAGCACAACCGATCCCGAAAAGCAGTTCGCTGTATCAACTAGTACCGGCGTTGGACGAAGACGGAGTAATGCGACAGAGCGGACGCATCGGAGCAGCAAAACATGCATCGTACAATCTGCGGCATCCAGTGATTCTTCCCCGGAAGAGTGAAGTGACTACGCTCGTGGTGGATGAGTACCACCGGAAGTATAAACATGCCAACCCGGAAACTGTAGTCAATGAAATCCGTCAGCATTTTGAAATCCCTCGATTGCGAACAGTGGTGCGAAGGTGCAGCCGTGAGTGTAGGTACTGCATACTTCGCCGAGCGCGGCCGTACATCCCTCCGATGGCTCCACTTCCATCGGCCCGTCTTGCAGCCTGCAGCCGTCCATTTAGTTTCGTCGGATTGGATTATTTCGGTCCGTTGTTGGTGAAGCAAGGAAGAGCGAGCGTGAAGAGGTGGATCGCACTTTTCACTTGTCTCACCGTGCGCGCGGTCCATCTGGAAGTTGTGCACAGCCTGACGACTTCATCATGCGTTTCCGCCGTCCGAAGGTTCATCGGCCGTCGCGGAGCACCAGTAGAATTCTACAGCGATAACGGGACCAATTTTCAAGGCGCCGAACGACTTCTGCGGGAACAAATTGAGCAGGGACTATCCGCCACCTTCACCAGCTCGAAGTGCAAATGGCTCTTCATTCCGCCAGGTGCTCCACACATGGGCGGTGCCTGGGAAAGGATGGTCCAGTCAGTGAAAGCCGCGATGGGTGAAGCTTACGGGGATGGGAAACTTGACGAGGAAGGACTTGGGACTTTGGTTGTGGAGGCTGAGAGCGTAGTCAATGCTAGGCCTTTGACGTATCTGCCGTTAGACTCGGAGGAATCTGAGGCACTAACACCGAACCATTTCTTGCTCGGGAGTTCGAGCGGTATCAAGGAACCGGGCCGGGACATTCGCTACCAGCAGCGGAACCTTCAGAAGACGTGGGTAGAGATACAACAGCAACTGGACATCTTCTGGAAACGGTGGCTTAAAGAATATCTGCCAGTTATTCGCCGGCAACCGAAGTGGTTCGAAGAAGCTGCGAGAGAGATCAAGGATGGTGACTTGGTTCTCATTACCGATGACGGCAGACGAAGCGAGTGGACCAGAGGACGTGTGGAGCAAGCTATTAGAGGACCTGATGGAAGAGTGCGTCAAGCTATCGTGCGGACTAAGGGAGGTAGTGTACGAAGACCGGTTACCAAGATCGCCTTGCTGAATGTTGGAGAAACCCGTGCAGTCTTGGCCGATGGCAAGATGCACCCGGCGGAGGATGTTGCCGCAAGTCTACCAATTTACCACAGGGGTGGTGAATCTGGTAACCCGGTCGCTGAAGGCGACGCGTCCAACAGAAACGTCACCCGCTGTCACCGATGATCAACCGAGCTCAGGACGGTCGAGCTGTCAAACGAAAACCCTGCACGACCTCGGATGACTACGGCGTTTTAGTGGAGTGATATTTGTATTTAATTAGTTGAATTTCCTATTAACCTTAAATCTATTTTTCCGTGGATTAAAGTTATATACATATTGCTAACCATAAAAGCACTAAATTGTAAGTTACTTGTCCTAAATCTACCATTTCTGTTCTAATTAATCCTATTAATTGTAGCTTTGAAGCTGATAAAAATATAGCTCTCGAAAATTAGTGCAAGGGGGTTTTATTACGGCAACAAAGGGGTTAAAGCTGTTTATCCAGGCAAAAGGGGAATCAAACGAGAGACGCTTATTTTTGTGTACTCTGCTAACTACAGTTGAACCAGTTATGGCACTATCTCATAAAGGGTTGTTTGCCGGTAATTTCACTACTGTACGTATTTGTATTTTAAATCAAATCTAATAATGGTTAATCATCCAAGTGTGGTTCAAAGTGAATGTAAGTGATACATAATGTAAACTATGTCAATTGAATCTGTTTTTCTTCAAATTCGAGAGCTCACGAACTCCCTTGCCGGCCAGAATACTGAAATAACAAGATTCCGGTAATGTCGGTAATCGGGTCGATAATGGAGTCCGTGAGCTCCCAAATTCGGAAAGATCCAAATGGCATAGCTTACTTTATCTATAACTTCCACTCACTTTAAGCCACATTTGGATTTTTGTGGTTTTAGTATTTGATTTTAAAATAAAAATACAAACAGTAATTAAAGTAGATGAAAACAACTTTAATCTCATATACGCAATGGTACTAGTTATGTCACTACACCATTTATACCAAACGGCCAGTACTAGTTCATGCCATAACTGGTACAAGTAGTGCCATATCTGGTTCACCTCCCCTAGTATGTAATTATGATCTCTTTATTGATTAGCGTATTCATCCTGAATCTCTTAAGCGAATAAAAAACGTTCGAACAATGAACCACTTCATTCGATCAGTTCGAAATGACGTTTACTATTACTCGAAATTAAAAATAAAACAACATTTTGAGATTTTTTCTTCTAGAAAAAAACGCCAACATTTATGACTTTCATAAAAAAAGTAATTTGTTGTTCCAGTTTTGTGAAACCTGCTAGAAAAGCCCGCCAACAGTGCTTGACAAGATGGTCCATTGAGTTAAATTGTATTATATCTGTAAAAAAGTTTCTACATAGTTAATGAAATACCTCCACATCGGATGTGAAATGAATCCAGTGACCAAGACTACTTGATTTCACTTTCAGACGACATCAAATACGGTAAGCACACACATTAAACTACACCTCCCATGCATCATAAGTGGTCACGAAGTGGAAAACTTTCCCAGCAGCAGCGCTCCCAAGCACAAACTCACCACGTTTTAATATATTTTAAGATAAAAATCTTCTCAAACTGATATTGTGCTGCCCTCGACTAGCAAGTAGCCGTAATACGATGAGGAAAGTAAGACAAAAAAGAAACGAATTATGGTGCGAATCGTTAAAAGGCCTCAACATCAAACCACGTACGGTAACAAAAGTAAATCTCAATTATTCTGCACTTTCAGGTCATATTTTTTTTTTCAGTGAGCGTAAGCACGGTAAATCATTCCAAAAGTGCTAATGAAATTTATTTCCTCACACAATGCGAGCCGACCATTTTCATGATAATAAACACTAAACATTTCTTTGCATACAATCGAGACGCAGTGTATATCGGTGGAGTGAAATAAGATGTAGTTAAACAATTACATGAACTAAACGGAAGATATAAACAATCGTTATGGTCTAATGAAGTGTTCAAAAAATAATCTACAAGTTCTAAATCATTGTTAAATTGACTATTTAGGTTTTGGCAGGCATCTTGCCATCAAACTGAAGATTTCAAGTGAAAATTTATTAATTTTACCATCTTAGACATTGAAGCCATAGCGATGACTTAACGAGACTCGTAGAACACTATAGCTATTAGCATAACAGTTCCATGTAAATAGAAATTCGACAGGACATGGAACTTTTATGTCTCTATTTAGACAAATTAAGTCAGATGAAACAAATTGATTAATATATCAGTTTGATTTTTGTGAAATCATAAAAATGTTCTTCCACCTCCTTATTTTGTTCTCTGGGAGACCAATCTTCAGGAATTAGGCAAAATGGTTGCCATTTAAGGGTGCCACAATGACAATGAAGGTTCGTTTTGAAAATTACTATCAGAAGAGCAAAGTTCATACAAATCGCTACCAAATTCGTGTTATTTGAGGTGAGATCCATATTCGTACACACATTCTCAAAAATGTCAAGACATAGGCTAAAATATACTGACAGATTCATAAAAGCCCACCCCGACAGTGCTAATAAATTCCTCAACAACACCCTTCCGGAGCGCTAAATCGGTAGCATTTAAAAGTAAAACAAATACCATTCCGAACATGCTTTTGCAGTAATGTTCAAATCATAATGCAAAGTTAACCTTTGCCACTGCACCATTGCAACTATTTTCATGAGCAAATTTTATGGCTTCAGTCGGTGATCGGTAACTTGCAACAGGCGATACGGACGCCAGATGTTTGACGATGGCTGTAGGAATTTATATGCAACCGAGAAACCGTCAAAGTTGGATGCATATTATGGTAACCTTAACCCATATCATGCACACGCCAAGTGAACGGACCAATAAATACTTTTACAACAACTCACGACCTGCTAGAAGAACTGACGATTATGAGTGTTTAGTTACATGATTGTTCAGCAGATTGGTGCAATTTGCTAAAACATAAACATTAATTAGCAATTCATAAAGCTGGCGTTGCTCAGCTGGTGGACGGTGTGTGGAGAACTTGACATTATTTGATTTTGCAAAAAAAAATACAACATATCATCATTGACGGCTATAGCAACAATCAATACGAAACTAACGATTTTAAATTGGCTCACTACTTGACTAGCCTATTGGTCCATAGCAAACGATTAACGTACCCCATTCTAGACGACATTCTAGTACTACACAATGTTTGTTTTGATTCGCTACGAAAGTTTGACAGATAAAATGAGGGGTTAGTCGATTTTCCTATGTTTCGAGGGGTTAATCGATTAGCTTGGGACCGAAGAGAGTACCAGAGCTGAGCCAAAAAGTTGAGCACGTTATTTTGGGGCCTTCTAGTCTTAGATAGAGGTAACTATGGTAGTAGTGTTGCCATGTTTTACACTGAAAAATTGCAATAGCAGTTTCGTCACCAAAGTTTTCAAGCCGCTCCGTCTGTCACTTCGTTTGTGGTAGTACTGATCACCAGGAAGAGTTTTGTAATCAAAGGGTAAAAAAATAATTCTAAGAAAATTCCATTACAGTGAACCACATTATTTCAATTGATTTCTTCGCCAGTTAGTCGTCTGTCACTTCGTTTGTGGTACCACACCGTTCGTGGCCGAAGTATTGACGGTTTGCCAAACCAAAGCCTTTTCCCCAAATTTTTCGGTAAAAATCGTTTTACCGAAAAATTTGGTGAAAAGACTATGGTTTGGCAAGCCATTTGTGAGTGTTGTATGCTTTCCAAACCGTTTGTAACAACGGATACAATGACAACCGTTGTTTACGTGAGTGGGTGTTTGAACAAGCTTCTGTTTTGGCCGGATTTGGCGTCGGTTTATCACTCCAAGGACACGGTAGTCTGGTATAAAGCCAACAAGGTCCAATTCGTACCCAAGGAAATGAATCCGCCAAACTGTCGGTAGGCCAGACCAATTGAAACTTTTTGGGCCCTGTTTGCGGAAACGTGTAAAGGCAGCGGATTCCGTTACAAAGTTTGCGAATGATAGGGAAAAAGTATCAAAAATTGTTTGAAAGGCATCTGTGCTGAAGATAATGAGTAGCGTGAGATCAAAAATCCTCTACTTGGATTACGACTGATCGAATCTCGGATTTTCTACGTTAAACTGCATGAGATCATGAATACGAAATAAAAATCGAATTTGCTGTAAACCGAGTTACGTCATCGTTTTTTAAATCGTGCTTAGACATTCTGGGACACCCTAGGTTAACAGGATTTTAGTGATGAGTACACTGTGAATTTTTGTCAGGACAGCATATTAAATTTTTTCATAAGCTAGTTTCCAACGATAGTGTCAATACAGGTACAAATCTTACCGATCGTCATAAATTGAAAGCCTCAATAATCGAGAATTCGACAATCGTGTTATTTTAAAATCTCCAAATTGCTTAGTTCAACCACAATTTTTACATGAAACTGTCGTTATAGATATCAAATTCAATAAATCATTATAACCTTCACTGTGGATCAAAATCATAATCCAATTCAAAATGTGCCTGACGATTGGTTAATATTTGTGCATATTGTATTGATTGTATAGGAATCTCATAGAAGCATGAATTGTAATTGTTTGTCAGCAAAGTACAGACTCGACATTAGAGGAAAATTAAAATAGCATTGTACGATTTACAGTAACGGAATTACAGTAATTACCCGATTTGTTTACCCTCTTTTTCAAAATATTTTTTCAGAGATAATATTGCACCAAAGTATACATTAAACATCTTGAAGATGAATGCGAATGATTTTTAATTCGGTTATGAGAAATTATTCAAAGACGGTCGGAGGGACACAACTCGGGGGCAACTTGACAGCTCCGGTCTATTGCCAGTGTACCCCGACAATTTGGTGCTGGTGGTTCTGTCAAACTCACAAATTTCAGAAGTGTTATCTTAAAAGGGCGAATGCGGAAATGATGTGCAGTAAACAAAATTAAAGTTTAAAATTCATCTTATTGTCGCGCGCTCACCAAACCGCACACGCGATGTTAGCGACATAGGAACTCCAGTTACAAATTTCGCTTTGATTCTCAGTAGTATGCACAATGCAGTATCAGTTTATGAAACTTTTTTTTTGTGTGTACCGTATATGAGCAGTACAGAACCAAATGAGAATTGAACAAGGATACTTTCGGTGTTTTCAACGCTATTGCTATGCTATCGATGATGAACAAAGAAAGCATGGTTTTGCAGCGAGTAAGAGTGTACTAATTATACGCAGCTAGTACTGCAAAATGTACAATTTGAGGTACTAACATAAAAGAGTACAACGTTAGTACAATGATAGTACAACGATTGTTCAACGATAGTAGAACGGTGTACTTTGTACGTATGTCGAAGGTCTCTAATGAATTTAAGCTAAAAATGTGATATATTGTCGGGGCCTCCCTTAGCTCAGTCGGTAAAGGCACAGCTACAAAGCAAGACCATGCTGGAGGTGGCTGGGTTTAATTCCCGGTCCGGTCTAGGAATTTTTCGGGTTGGAAAATGTCTCGACTTCCCTGGGCATAGAAGTATGATTGAACTTGCCACACAATTATACCAATGCAAAAATGGTACAGGCGTCGAAAGCTCTCAATTAATAACTGTGGAAGTGCATCTAGAACACTAAGTTGAGAGATTTTCAGCGTTCTTCATGGTATTTGTATTGTCATTGTCACTATGCCCATAACTGTGTTACTAAATAAGGAGCATACAAATTTATGGAATCATCTGCTTCTTGAGGCTTCAAGTTTGGTGAGGAATACCGTTAATGATACGGACGTTTGTAACAAAAAATAATAACTTTAATTTATTAATTTTAGAAACTCACTATAATTTTTTTGTGAGACCCTTATTTGATTTATCAAGATGTTGCGATGATTTTTTACTGCATCCTGCATACATGCTCATTAGGATTCTATTTTCAAGCCATTCGTAATATGTTCCAACGTTGAAATATTTGTGGTGATTACTGAGTATTTCCAATTTAATTTCCGAAGTCTTGCATGTCAGAAGAATACACAAAACACAAGAACACAAGAATAGAGAAACACGGGAAAGTAAACTGTTGTTTATTCATATGGCAAGCCTTTATCGCACCACTATGATCAAAAAAAGAAATCTGTAGGCTGATTATATTCAAGAGGGAATTAAAATAGAAGACAGTAAAGTGTTTTTCTTGCCATTTGATTATATTAGAAAATGAACCCCCATCAATCGGTTTCAATTTGTTTGGATTATTTTATTTCACCAATAATAAATTCGCTCTTATCATATAGCATTCTTGCTTGTTGTTTGAGATCCACACATGGAGAAACAAAAAGTTGGATTTCCATAAAGAAATGCCATTGCGGCGGTGAAGGACAATCCCTTTGTTTATGTTGTGTGGCGACTTCTACTATATGCAAGTGGGTACGTGAAACTAAGGTTATCTGTCACCTTGCCGGGGACTTGGAGGGACATTACTGTATTTTCACGATATACTCACCTTTGTATTCTTTCAACAGGTTCCGCAAAATAGATGGTATGGTATTTGATTATTGATACTCATCTGATTTAAGGAACCTTTCTAAAGACTGCTAGGGTTAGTAAGTAACTCAGTTTTTACCCCTGATCAAATTAAGAATGATTTGGTCAATATTGTACTACTTTCATACTATAGCTGATATCACGTAATATAGGCTATCTTGACAGCCTTTATCACGTGATATCAGCTATAGGCTTTTTTAATGCACCATCAATGCAGAGGGGGCCAGGCGAGTTCGAGAGGAAACGTCAACCAAACCGTTTGCTTACATCAGAATGAGGATTTTTCATAACGCAAATTAAAGCATTTTGCATTGAACGTCTTTCCAATTTCCATCGGTAATTGACTTATTTTAAGATTTTCCACAGATATGATTTGATTTGTTCCTCAACTATTCACACAAAAGAAATCCGGAAAATCATAACCACTAAGGCACTATTCTAATTTTACATTTTTCTCAACAAAATATTCCTGATCACCAGCAGGATCCTTGCAAAAACGATGCAGAGTTATTTTTTCAACTATAGATCAAGTTTAGGAACATCTCCGATTAATCAATTTATCAGGAAATGTGAAAAAGTGTTCCACTTCCTATGTCTCATGGCAAAAATTTCTGCTCACAACACTTTTTTTTTACTTTCTCATATTTATCACCCTAGCTCGAATCGATCGCTTAGTTTCTATTAAAAAGGCGTATAGTCTGAATGTAGTAAATATTAGGCTACTCAGAAGTAATGAATTAAATTATATTTTTGACGATTGTCATTAAAACGGGTTTATGAAATATATTACAATAACACATTTACATTTTTCTTAAGGGGAGGTTTATTTTGATTTTGTCGAAAAAATCGATTTTTTTAACCTAAAATGGAAACTACACTTGTGAAGAATATATGTGTCAAAGGATATTCCGATACGTTACGTATTTTTCGAGTTAGAGCGTCTCGAACGGACCCATGTCACGCTAAAAACTTTAAATGTGTTTTCCTCGGAACCATGTTTTGAGAACTCTTGTCAATGATAAGTCTTGTTCTATTCATCCGATTCGCTTCATTCAAACATAGTTTTAAAATTAATACTTTTCTTTACAGCTTATACCTATTATTGGTATGAAAAATTGTTTTTTAAATGTCCGAAAAGTTAGGGTTTTTTCGTTAAAAATTTGTTTAGGTTAGGTAGGGTTAACTAACCCATTTCCGGCACAACCCGCACTTAGCCTATCTTAATCTAGCGCAGTGTAGCACCAAACGGAGTGTTATTATTACTGATGGCTTCCAAATTTATTTACCTTTCCGTATGTACCGTAAGATTTGATAAAGAGAAACCAATCGTTGAAATATTGTCAAAAGTCTAACACTACTTCTTGACGCCGAACTCGGCCTACGGATTCTAAACTCGGCCTAACGCATTGAAACGCCATTGGAACGCCAATGAATTCACTTCGGCGTATCGGTTGAAGATAAAAATTGATTCGGTCGGAGCGCTTCTTTTGTTTTTGAGAATAATAGATGCAAACGTTCATATCACGCGTTCTCATTGACCTCGTTCCGTAGGCCTAACTAAAGTATCGTACCAAACGCATAATTGACTTGTTAACTCTGAAATCATGGATTTATTTGAAGTTTTCTGCTCGATAGGCCCAAAATGAGCGATAAGGCCGAAGTAGTTCTCTACCCTATATGCCGTAGGAAATTTAACTGTCATATATTTTCATAATATATGACAGTTACTCATTTCAGTTTACCACGGAAGGCCCTACAATTGACAGCAGAGGCCGACAAGATCCGCCATTTTGAAGCCACCATTTTGAATTTTTCAAAAACAAAAAACATTTTGTAGTCATGAATGTATAACGCATTAAAACTCAACAGCACAACTTTGTATGTCTTTTCGTTTTCCCACAAAAAATTCGCAAAGTTTGCACGATTTTCGCCATGACTCGACGATCATAATTATTTAGGCATAGGGGCCCCTGGGGTAAAATGCACCAGTTAAGGAAATCAATGTGTTTTCCCATTAAAATTAAAGGCAACTATGAATATCATGCACTGCATAAATTCTCTTAAGCATTATTTAGTTGTTTATATTCGCAACATACATGAAAAGTTCGAAAAAATACATTAAAAAGTTATTTTAGAAATTGATAAAATAATCTGAATATGCCACTAATCGGGGCAAGATGCACCCATGCTGGGATAAAATGTCCTACAATAAAGGGGAAAGACGCAACATAATGATGAGGCAGAATGCATCCCAACAATGGTACAAAATGCACCACAATAATGGGGCAACATGACTCTCTTTACCGTCTTTTAAATAATCATGACCAATTGAGGCAGAAGAACATCTTCGTTTTCGACAGCCTTCAGTTCTGATCGTAGTTGATCAAAGGTCCATGAGCGCTTAATAGACTTCGGAACGTTGTGGACCTCTCTGAAGAAAGAATAGAACGTAAACAACGCTAGTTTACTAAAGGATTTTTTTGCTCCAAACATAGGAGTGAATTGTGCCCCGAATGTATAAAGAAAATGTTTTTGATCATAAAATAGAAATACATATTAAAACCTACCGGTATATTATCAGAAAAATGTAGCTCAAACCTCAGTCAAATGGGTAACATCTTTCACCGATGCTTAATAATGTTTGAATCGCTAAAAAATCTTAACAATTCGGAGGACAAAATTACAGTATATCTAATGCAAACTCGTTTTTGTTTGTATTTACATTATCTGATAACATAGAGCTGCCAAATAGATACGGTGTCCAAAGCAAACATAGATTTAGCTTGTAGAATAACTACTTCGTTGTAAAAATGTATGTTAGGCTTAAAACGAAGGAAGTGCATCTTGCCCCAACGGTGCATGTTACCTCAGGTACCCCTATTTGAATGTGTTCATGGTTTGGCTGGTTCTACAAGATTAGCTCGAATTCCACTCTCCCGAATGTCATATACAGTCATTCCTCCATTTATGCGGTGGGTGGTAGGTACCGTTCACCCACCGCTATTTCTCGGCTCTCCTTCAACCAGGAGGTACTCTCACTGAGGCAGATTTTGAAACCTTCATGTTGATGGCATATTTTTTTTTTCCTTTGCCTTTCCTTGCTGAGCACCAATGCTACCGACGTGCCAGGAAGGCAGCTCCCACACCTGGACCCTACCTATCGACCCATCAACTCATGAACCGGGGACCAACGGCTTTACTTCCCATCCGAAGGAAGGCGTGATCAGAGATGTTATGCCTCAGAACATCCCGGCGGCGCCGACTGGGATTGAACCCAGGCCTGCTGGGGTGAGAGGTTATCACGCTTACCACTACACCACCGGCGCCGTAACTTGATGGCATATTGAAGCAACCTATTAATTTTGCCATTGAATCGGAATATGCCTCTCTACCAAAACGTCAAATCCCACAGGTACCATAACGTCAAAATCGAAGACATGTTGGTGTCAAACTGAAAGTTGGGGATTTGACAAGGGTAGAAACCCCCTTCCTTCAATCAATTGAGCTGATTTTCTGTGGATAACTAGTTTATGGTTGACACTAATCACATACAAAAAATCAGCGTAATCGGTTGAAGGGCAGCAGAGAAGAAAGGTGGGTGGCTTGTACAACTCACCGTATAAATGGAGCGATTACTGTATACGAACTGCGTTTTCCCTAAAATATTAGACCCATATTTTTTTTTTATTTTGACATTATGGTGACTATTAGGGAGGTGATCCAAAAAATCGTGTTTTTTTAAAAATTAACTTTGTTTCAAAAATTTATAAGTTGATTGGCCAATTTCAAAGATGAAAATATCAAATGAAAGTTAATGAGCTTTTTAGAAAAAATATAATGATACTAAAAAATTGGGATTATGCATTGAAAAACATTGATTGTATTTGTTTTTTGTTATGGTTTTTATGGTTTGAAGACAGAGGGCGCAATATGTTTATATATTTTTTCTTGAAAATTAAGGATTTTTTACACAACATATTATAAAATCAGCAATGTGTTTTTTTTTTCTTTTTTGAGTTATATTTTTTTGAAGTTATCAAGTTTAGAAGAACTGTATCGCGACAACGGCATACGAAAGTTTTGCGAGAAGCCAATATGTGTAGAGATCTGGATGGAAATCTTCTCACGAACGAGTGTGAGGTGGAAGTAGTACGAGCACCTTAATGGCGATACTGCATATTACGAAGGTTGTACGGTAACAGATTTAGGGGCACGCGCAGAAAACAACTGGTTCCCGGAGCCAGACCACCGAGTCGAGGAGGAGATCGGTCGGTTGATAAACAAAAAAGTCGCGGGTGTTGACTGGTGGGGATGCACTGGCTAGAGCGCTGCACTGGGTAATTAAAATATTTTGGAGGGGGAGCTATTACTGGAAGGGAGGATGAGAGATATCGTGGGTATAATCTACAAGTTGGAGGAGCGCTGCAACTACCGCGCGATCACATTTCTGAGCACCGCCTATATGATTCTCTCCCAAATACTATGCTGCCGTCTATGACCGATTACATAGTACATAGTTCATGGGGCAAACCCTCGCTACCACGGACCAGATTTTCGCGATTCGGCAAGTTTTGCACTGCACTCACTCCATTTATTCATAGACTAGCATCGACTATGACACAATCGATAAGACACAATCGATCAAGACTATGGCAGCTATGGCAGATATGCACGAATACGTGTGGATCGAGCAGGTGGAAGGCGTCTTATGGAGCATTCGTAGACTGCGAGGCTGGCAACGTGCAGCAATGAACGAGTTGATTGGAGATGACTTCTGTGTACAGCAAAGGACACCCAGGCCGCAGACAGACGTTCAAGGTTGAATCTCCGCATGTGTAAACTCCGTAACCGTCATTTAAAATTAGATATTTCTAATTTAACTAGTTTCAGTTACGCTGCGTTTAGTCACAAACTGCGAGATGTTTCATCGGGTAACGATTTGGTTTGTTTCGGTAGAAGTACCTTCTTCGGATGTGGGACTTTTAGTTCTACTACTCCCAATGAGGCCATTTTCAGAGTCCTCGTGGAATTGATTTCCAGGAATTTGATGAAACTTTATCTGCTGTAAACTGGATGCAACATTAAAAACTAGCAGTACAGCATCATACAGTTCTTTTCATGTTGTGCTTGTGTAAATGTTTTTCTTTCGATTTGGAAGTAGTCTCATATATTATAATCAACGATTCTTGAAGGAAAGGGTTCATTCATGTTGCATTAAATATTCATTAATATTCTTCTTATGATGACAACATCATCTGAGGTACATATCTACTTACTGGAATAGTCGCATTGCATTACCTGAAAAGAATAAAGAAAAAAGACAGATACGTTATTATTTGCAGAAAACTTTTTACAGCATTTTAGAGATGAACTAGCCTTTGGCTAAAAATCTCTATAATGAAGATTAAAAAAAATTGAAAGCATTATAAAACATACTGATTTTAATGATTAATCTTACTTCATTTTTATTTTAAAGAACGTCTCAGCGTATTTAAGCATAGACTAATATATGTTGTTTCCTAATGCCAATTTAATAGGAGAGGGTAGGTCAACCACCCTTTCTTATTCCCCTATTCAAAGCCAGCACAATGTTCGACAAAGTTGTAGAACAATGCATTAAAAGAAATGTTGCTGACGAAACCAATTTTCTATCTTTAATGGTTCATGGCTTATAAATTTTCTTGAAAAGTAACGTAATAAGGCTTAGTTCAATTAAATTTTAATGCATTTATTTCCCTTAAATGCTGTTTTCCAGACACTTTCAGAGCTTTTAATTTTTTCATAGAATGCTCATATCTCAAAAAGGGAGAACGAGAAATCAATGAATATAAAGTTAATTTGATTAAAGTTATTTTTAGGGATCACCCTAAGTTATCAAACCCAATCTATTGGCAATGTATGTACGGCTCAACCAGCGTCTGACTGGCATCCAGCGGCTTTGCATAAGAAATGCTTATCCCCGGAGGCTACACCAAAGATGGCAGCCCCATCACGGAGATATGCGACCTTAGGCCAACCACCTACTGTCTTTGAAATCAAAACATTGTTACAGAAACCATCAGAGACGTTGGCCCTATGCACTACTGAAGGTGCCCAGGATATTTCAGTAAGTAAACCGTATGTTATTTATAACAAACCACTAGAAATCGGGAACCATTAGAGAGAGAGAAAATTGGTTTCTTCAACAAAGTTGTTTCAAATATAATCTCAAACTTATGGTTCTGGGGCATATAATTTATTAATCCTAAATACGGCTTTTGTACCATTGTGGATTAGTATATGACGCTTAACATTCTGGACCTTGAATCGGAAATAGGACTTTCAAATGAAATTATGGCTATTTGATACGGTGTTAATCAATTTGACATGATAAGATATCAAGTCTCCCCATAATACTAATTAGTACGTTTTCAAACTACTGATAGGGTAATTGAAGTGTGCCTTAGTAACGACGTTTTGAATATTTTATAAAAATGTTGAATTTACACACTATTAGTTGAGACTGGAATAATATTTAAATGCATAAAACATCCTCTAAGAGTTATGATTGATATTGATACTGGTCGAGCTACAGGGCAACAGCTTACATTTTAAACCCTTCATCAAAACTCAGGATCGAAGTTTAATTTCTCTACAATGCCAATGAGATTGTACAATTCAGCGTGGATTACTGTACGGCACCGAAGTCCGTACAAATGATGGAAAAAGTATGGATAGTCGCATAGATATTATGTTTCAATGATTGGCCATCCAACCCATACTTGAATGTCGAGTTGGGCATAAATTTGTTTACTTATAAACGGAAACATATTGGCCTATAACAATCAATTAAATTTAACGTAAATAATCCGTTGAACTGTGTGCTTTTACGACTGTTTGTTGTTGCTTCTTTCACTGTAGGTATCTATCCTTAACGAGATCGTCGTTTGCTTTTGATTGCCAAATAAAGAGTGAACATATTTGATAGGAGGAATGGGATGATTTGCTTTGCAGCATCATGTTCATATGCAGTTAAGGTGATACGGTTGTGAATTTGAAGTGATATCAAGTATCTTTCTGAATATTACCATCGATAGGTTCGGATATCAGTAATAGACTCGATAATTGACTGCTGCATCAATATATCCATTCTTGTATTTGGTTAATGATGTAAGAGAAATGTTCATTGGTACTAGGCTGAGCGCCGTTAGGCTGAATGTCAGCCTGAATGTCAGGGATTGCTTCTTCGTTACAATTAAATTATAAGAGCAAGTAGCAATGAAAAGAAGACAACGAAAGTTGATGCATAATTTATCCACGATCCCCAAAATCATTGCTACCCCAAACTGGAATAAACTGCTCATTGAAAAGAGAAAAACTGCATTTAAAATTATGGCCAGGTCCCCGAATCTGAAGAATTTTCTTCAATCACGGATTAATGAACAATTTCCCATGTCGCAGAGAAACATTTTGAAGATATGGTAATACAGGTTTGTAGAATATTCATCTGAGTCTAGCATCTTGAATATTTTTCAGTGCCAGAATCCTAAAGAATTACCAAGCTACAGAATCTTAAAGAAACATAAAATTCAAACCATATACGTCATGTAACTTCAATTAATGTGCGACGAGTGAAAACTTGGGTTTAATAAATTTCAGCCAAATGGCGTTTAGCTAAACATCCGTACAGAGGATAAATTATTAAAACTGAGCATTATTATTTGGATTTAGGGAAACAGAATGAAAATTAAAGTATCACTGACTTCTAGAGTCCATATTCATGTAAAAAATCCAAATCAATCAGTATACGAGTATATAGCTATATAAAAAATATCGGAAATTAAGAGTTAGCTTGTTCTGAAATTCATGACACTTCTAGATCGCATCGTGCTCTCTTGCCGTGCGGATCTATTTGCTTTTTGCTGAAGGAAGTGTTACTACTACCTAAAGCTACAACAAATTTAAACAGCACTTTTCAGTGCTCAACCTGTAAAAATTTTCTACCTTGTTCAACTCTTATTCCTCTTCGATCCTTGTTTGGACCCTACCCGAGGTAATCCTTCTTGGATATCGATTTGGAAAATTCCTCTTCGATCCTTCAGATTCTTATAGTAATCTGCTTGGAAGTCGATTTGGATAAAAAAATTTACTGCCGCCATGGCGCCTAAACGCAAAAGAAAGGGGCAAACTCTTGACCCCCCTTCTGATGAAATTAATTTGAGTAATCAATTTGATTTGCTCACGGATGATGAGAATGATCCATCATCCAAGAAAAATTCTAGTAAACTTTCCCGGCTTAATGCCAAGAAGGAAAAGATTCCCCCTATTGTGATAACCACTTCCGATTTCCATGCTCTTCGCATGGAACTTTTGAATTTCGTGAAAGTTAAGTTTTCACTACAAATTGGACGTCGGATTGAATGCCGTGTATTGGCTGAAACCTTGGACGGATTTAAATGTCTTCTCAAGTATCTTACTGAGAAGAAGCACAAATTTTTTACTTACGACACCAAAACTGAACGTGTGTTCAAGGTTGTCATGAAAGGACTGCCCAGTGGTGAATCCCTGGATCAGATCAAAGATGAACTGGCAAAATTACTTGGAGTTGTGCCACTCCAAGTAATCAAAATGAAAATGAAATCCCGTCCTGGCGATTCGCGCAACGGGATTTCTAATGATTTTTATTTAGTTCACTTCAAGTCTAGTGAACTAAACAACCTTAAGGCCTTAGAAAAAGCTATCCTTATGCTCCATGTCCGAGTGAAGTGGGAACACTTCAGGAAGACTGGAGGAAATTTCCAAAACCTCACTCAGTGCCGCAAGTGCCAGGGTTGGGGCCACGGAACTAAAAATTGCTACATGCCAGCTAAATGCATGAATTGTGGTGATTCCTCTCACGCAAAGGACGACTGTCCTGTGAAGGAAGATCCTAAGAAATTTAAATGTTCAAATTGTGGTGAAAACCACAAATCCAATGTTTGGGAATGTAAGACTCGCAAAGCGATCCTATAATCTCGTTCTAACCGTCAGGTAGGAAACGCTCCACGTTTCCGACCAGGTACAAATTCCTCTGCTGTTAACAACGGTCTACATTCTACATTCGTACCCGTAGGTACAAATATCACCCCTGCTTCAAATTTTTCATCTGTACCTACTCCCCTCGCTGCTAACAATGTTCAGCGAGTTAATGGAGCTACCTATGCTGCTATTGCAGCGGGTAGAAATCAAAATACTAACCAAAGTAATTCTAACGGAAATTTTGACAATTTTGACTTAGGAAGCATTACTGCCCCTAAAATGGAATTTTTACAGAAATCATTAATTGACATGATTTCTGATATGCTTAAATCTAACTCCATGTTTGATGCTATTCACTGGAGTAAAATTTGCAAATAATATTGTCATGACTTTAAAATTCAGTATTGAATATTGTTTTTATATTAAATATTGTAAATTGGAATGCTCGATCTCTTAAAGATAATGAAGACGAGCTATTTAACTTTTTGAGAGTTCATAACGTGCATATTGCCGTTATAACTGAAACGTTCCTTAAACCTGACCATAAGGTTAAGAAGGACGCAAATTACTTGATTTATAGAAATGATCGTCTTGATGGACTCTGTGGTGGCGTTGCCATCATTATTCATAGACGAATCAAACATAAAATTCTTTCTTCATTTGAAACCAAAGTTTTTGAAACTTTGGGAGTTTCTGTTGAAACAAAATTTGGACAACTTACGTTTATAGCTGCCTATTTGCCATTCCAATGCGTAGGCCAGAAAAAGAATTTTCTCAAGGGTGACCTCCAGAAACTTACCCGTCATAGGTCTAAATTCTTCATTATTGATGATTTTAATGCAAAACACCGCTCATGGAATAATGCTCAAAGCAATTCCAATGGTAATATTCTGTTTGATGATTGTTCTGCAGGTTATTACACTATTCAATATTCAACCAGCCCAACATGCTTTTCTTCTGCAAGAAATCCCTCAACTATTGATTTGGCCTTAACTGATTCATGTCATCTTTGTAGCCAATTGGTTACCCATGCTGACTTCGGTTCTGATCACCTTCCAGTAACTTTTGAAATATCCCAAGAAATAATTTCTAATCCCAACAACTTTACTTTCAATTACCATAGGGCTGATTGGGAGCAATATCGAACATTTATGGAATATAACTTCGATCCAAACATTCCTTTGCAAACCAAAGATGAAATTAATTATGCTCTTGAATCTCTGACTACTTCTATAGTTGAAGCAAGAGCTGCCTCAGTACCAAAATGCGAGGTTAAATTCGATTCAATTATAATAGACGACGATCTTCAGCTCTTGATCCGTCTTAAAAATCTCCGTAGGAGACAATATCAAAGAACACGCGATCCTGCCATGAAGGTTATCTGGCGGGATTTGCAAAAACAAATTAAAAAGCGATTCTCTGCCCTGAGGAACAAAACTTTTGAAAATAATATTTCTAAATTAGACCCGAGTTCCAAACCCTTTTGGAAACTCACAAAATTTTTGAAAAAACCTCAAAAGCCTATTCCAGCGCTTAAAGAAGGTGGTAAAATTTTGATCACAAATTTGGAAAAAGCTCAGAAACTTGCTAAGCAATTCGAGACTTTCCATAATTTCAGTTTGGGTCTTACTAGTCCTATTGAGAATCAGGTTGCTCGGGATTTTCTGAATATTTTCTCTCGGGAAAATATTTTTGATGATTCCTGGGGGACTGATTTGGACGAAGTAAGGTCTATAACTAAAAAGTTTCAAAATATGAAAGCTCCAGGTGATGATGGAATTTTCTATATCCTCATCAAAAAACTCCCAGAGAGTACCTTGTCTTTCTTGGTAAAATTATTTAACAGATGTTTCCATTTGGCATACTTTCCTGATAAATGGAAAAATGCAAAAGTTGTTCCAATTTTGAAGCTGGATAAAAATCCAGCTGAAGCTTCTAGCTACCGCCCAATAAGTTTGCTTTCTTCAATAAGCAAACTTTTTGAAAAGATAATTTTGAATAGAATGATGCTTCACATCAATACGAACTCAATTTTTGCAGATGAGCAGTTTGGATTTCGCCATGGGCATTCAACTACTCATCAACTCTTAAGAGTTACCAATTTAATTCGTTCAAACAAATCGGAAGGCCACTCAACTGGAGTTGCTCTTCTAGACATAGAAAAAGCATTCGACAGTGTTTGGCATGAAGGTTTGATTGCTAAATTGAAAAAGTTTAATTTTCCACTTTATATTATGAAATTAGTTCAAAATTATTTAACTGACAGAACTCTGCAGGTAAATTATCAAAATTCCAAATCTGAACGACTACCTGTTAGAGCTGGAGTTCCTCAGGGTAGCATTCTTGGGCCTATATTGTATAACATTTTCACTTCGGACCTCCCTGATTTGCCTCAGGGTTGCCACAAATCTTTGTTCGCTGATGACACAGGCATTTCCGCTAAAGGAAGAAGTCTTCGTGTTATTTGCAGCAGACTGCAGAAAAGTTTAGATATTTTCTCTTCTTATTTACAAAAATGGAAGATTTCTCCCAACGCTTCCAAAACTCAACTTATAATATTTCCACACAAGCCTAGAGCTTCGTTTTTGAAACCTAGTAGAAGTCACATAGTCACTATGAACGGAGTTCCAATTTCCTGGTCAAATCAAGTGAAATATCTTGGATTAATACTTGACCAAAAATTAACTTTTAAAGATCACATTGAGGGCATTCAAGCTAAATGTAACAAATATATTAAATGTTTGTATCCTCTTATAAACAGGAAATCCAAACTTTGCCTGACGAATAAACTTCTAATATTTAAACAAGTTTTTAGACCGGCCATGCTTTACGCTGTGCCAATATGGTCTTGTTTGTTGCACTACCAGGAAAAAAGCACTTCAAAGGATTCAGAACAAAGTTCTGAAAATGATTTTGAAGTTGCCTCCCTGGTACAGTACTACCGAAGTACATAGAATTTCGAATGTTGAGACTTTAGAACAAATGTCCAACAAAATAATTAATAATTTCAGGCAAAAATCGTTGCAATCCTCAATTGCAACGATTAATTCCCTTTATACTTAGATAAGATTTAGTTTTAGTTTTTAGTTTTAAGATATCAATTGTTATACTGACATGCAGGTTAAAAAACCTGAATTGCCAAGACATGAACAATGTAAAAACACTTAGATATATATATCATAACAATTAAGGCTGGTACGTTACTGCAGTAACTGGAGCACCTAGGTTAAAATGAAATGTAATTTATTTTGAATTTGGAACAAATAGAGTTAAAAAAAAGAACAAACTAAAATAATAAATATAAAAGCTATATAAATAGTAAAATTCATGCAAATAAATAAACTAAACTAGGTATCATTCAAATTAAAAATTAAAAAGCACAACACATTGTGAAGGTATTGTACACAGTCTCAGTACACCCCTAAACGCTGGTAATTATGGTAGCAGTACTGCCTGCTGGGTGGTTGCTACCTATAACAACCACAGAAAAAGACCTATTCGCCAGTTCCTGTGGATTGTAAGTAGATAGGCTCGGTCACTTGCTTGAGCACCAGAAAAGCATCCAGACCTTAGCTCTCGAAGAAAACCAAAACCCAGGTGGTGGAAAAGTTCTGTGAACCACGATCGACTGCCATACTTGAATAAAACGGTAAGCGACACCGTCATCAAGTGGACGAAGCCACACAATAAGGATGCGAATCAAGGCTCCGCCGAGGGTAGTCCCGTCGTAGCACGTGTCGGCGTGGGACCATCTACGTCCCGGGGAACCAGACGAGTGCAATCTACACAATATGCGTGTTCGACGTACACGGTGCTATCGGGGCAATCGGCACGGTTGGCGCAACCCTCCCACCAGATTCGGAGAAGCCAGATCCGCGTAATCGACGCGAACGGCGCAATCGAGGCATTCGGCACGATTGGCGTGAACGACAAGGAAGGAGACAAAGTTCGTAGCATCCAACCAGGCACGGGGTCCTCGTGCCAGCCGTGACAGAACCAGCCAGCTAACGTTCATCGACGGGCCCGACACTGACACCACACACAAACAGAAACTGTGAGTAATTATTGATAGGAAGAGCTAGGGCTGTTAGGGACCGTTAGGGCAAAAATTCAATAAATCGCCGTCAGTAAGAAAATTAATTATTTCATGGTTTTTCCTCAAATTTCGCAAAACTCGGTGGAAAGAAGCCGACCCAGAGTGTGATTAGAGTCACTTGTGGGCTGAGCGGGCGTAACAAAAGGGAGTGTTACACATTAATGGCGATATTTATTTTGATGGGAGAGAACTGATTTTTTTTTATCCTCCGTTCGGGACATGACACCACTGCGACCAATAATTTGATCTATTGTAGTATATCCCGTGTCCTTAGTTTAGTGCATGTCGTATTACTCCATCACTATTGAAAAATGATGAAGTATTCGGTTTTCATACAGTTGTCATTCTTGCCTTCATCGCAAGGAATCGATTCTAATTGAAAGGTCCCGCTATTTATACCCTTCGGAGTGTTGAAACACCCTCCAAAGGCGCGCCCCTTTCTCAGTCAAAACTGGATTCCTTAGCAACAAAAACAAACAATGACACCGATAATGACCATGCATCAGAACCCTAGTCTTAACCGCTTCAAACTAGGGCACATCGAATAGAATATTAGGAATCACATAGATGAATACTAACTCATGTTTTCCTTGTTTCAAGATCATCCTCGGTGGACAAAGCCGAGTCTTGTCACTATCAACAAGGCATAAAAAGTAACAAGGACTAAGATGTGTTCCTTGGATTACTGAAAAATCCTGTTCCCTAGTTTGAAGTAGTCAGGACTAGGAATCGGTGGTAGATCTTACATCCCGTAACGTACCACGAAAAGGTGATCTTCCCACATTACGGGGCGAGAGAATTGATAGTTAATGAGTATAAGTATTACAGACGAACAGGACGAAATCAATTTTATATCGATTTGTAAATTCAATTCGTAGTTGGGAACTTTTCGTGTATATTTCAAAGTGATGGTTCTTGACAATCGTATAACTAATTTCCTCCAATGTGTAACTAATTTTCGATAAAAATGTTAATGAGACTGTTACAACGCAGTTTACTAAATGCGTGCCAGTTTCATTAGGTGTATATTTTTAATTCTGGAAATATGAATACAAAGCTGGTAACCATTTGATATTTCTAATGCCTCCATTGTATATGAAGGTAACCTCAGAATATACGAGTATGAGCAGTCATTCTTGAAAGGGGTACTGGATGTACATTAGAGCTGTCACCTTCCATCTCTAGGGCTGAACAAATACTTTTGATGAAAACAAATCTATCAACAAATAGGTGCAAGTGGTTTCAACGCATGTGACCAAAATGGGCTTCATACGACGAAGTAGCGTGGAACCCTATTTCTCGCTCTGCGATAAAACCAACAACCCTGTCATGTCATGTCAATCTTGAGCACCACGCGGTAACCTCTCATCGTTGCATGTTTATGTAACGGTGGAACACTATGAGATTTGACCGCCGCACGCCATTCGTCTCGGCTGATGTCGCTTTCGCATTTATTTAGTGCCCATTGGGGAAAAAAACACACCCAAACGCCGTCGTTTTTCGTGATCGTCGTCCGATCCGGAAGACCATTGGGTTCGTCGTTCATCGCTGGTCGGCCTCGGGGTCGGAATATATGGCAAATGTGGCTCCGTCGTAAATAAAATATATTGTCAGCCATAAAAATTATTCAAATTATAAGCGCAAAGATAGAAAAGATTGTGTGGAGTGTATTCGGATTACTATAGAAAATAAAAAGTGATCAATGATGCCTTGGGATTTCGAATTCGAATCCGATTTTTCTTCTATTACGTCTTCACACGTGTGTGTGTGAGAAAGGCATAAATTTCACGACTGGGTATTGCTCAGATGTTCAGATATTAATGACTTTATGTGCCCACGAAATTAAGTGCGCCTTAGAAGGTAGGGGAACACTGTTTAGTTTCTTGACAACCTTTCAACATTCCCAAATGATCAAGTCATATTTTTGACGTTTAAGATTTATGCCCGGGCTAATAGCTCTTCGATATAAGCTATAATAACTTTGTTGAGATTTACTAATTTCCCAATCGGTATTCTTTGGCGGTTGGAGAACACTCCTACACGGTTTCATGGAAAGTGGATCGAGGAGAAATAGTGTCGATGTAGGTGGCTCTACTCATCATCGTTGGCAAGCGACGTAGATGATGGACAAGCCCATGCCAAATCACAGTCATATTGGATGACTAGAAAGACGAAACAGCAATCGGAGAGTGGAGACTAAAGCTGCTGGGATCAATTCCATTTTCGGTCGGGTTGCCATTTCGATAGAGTCCCCTCCCCGACAGCCGTGAGACTTGAATCATTTCCAATGTGCATCAAAGGCACATCAGATAGAAGGAGATGTGGCACATGGTTCGATTCATCTCTATGGCGATAGTCGGCTGATGGTTATTTTTATGCGACCGTCCATGATTGATTTAATTTTTATCTATTCAACATCTGAAGTATTTATTTTATGTCACTCTTGTGTTTGATTACCGCAAACGGGACGTTAAATTGCTCACAGGTTGGCGAAGCATTCGGTCAACATAAATCCTTTTGACAGTGGCATAAATCAATACCTCAATGAAGCCTTCTATGGATGAAGTTTTTGAAAATAGGAACAAAGCCAAATACCGAACATGCTATGTTCCCGTGCGAACGCGTATCTTTTGTTTAAACGAAAAAAAGTAATGACAAACATCTTTGTCCGTTAAAATCTGCAAACCTAATATTATCATTTGATATGAGGTATGCTACTTGTTTTATCATTCAAGAACAAAACATATGTTAGGACTCCACAAAAAATGAGTAATTAATATAGGTACTCATGTTAAAGATATGCGAATGTCAGCTGATGTATTAAAACGAATCGTTAAATCGTATGGATATTTGGTACATCTATTACATGATTGTCTATTCTAATGACTTCTGACTACATTTTTTGTTTTTGAATGATACAATAAGGAATTATCATATGGTTTGCAGATGTTAACGACAGTAGTATTCATATACTTCAGAGTTTGGTCTTTCAGAGAACGCCAAAACAGCAGAGCTTCATCGCGAGTTTATTCGAAAAACACAGCTTCAACCATAACAATCATTCAATTTGCTAACGTGTTTTTCTGTGTATAAAAGTAAATGTTTACACCCTTCCAAGGAAAAATAAAATTACCCAAATTAGTTCTTTAACACGGTAGCAAGCAGCTCAAAGACTCAAATGAAATTTCCTAAGCTTTCCAGGCTTCTCCAGGTACCTTATTATATTTCTCTGTTGGGGACATAAACCAATTGCGACCAGATTGATCTATTGTGGTATTGAGAAATAATGAAACATTTGGTTTTGATACAGTTGTCATTATTGTCTTCACTGCAAAAAACCGATTCTAATTGTAATCTATGAAGTTTTAAAGAAGAGATATTTGAAAAATTGCAAATTATACTAAGTGATATTTGAAAAATTATATAAAAAATATTGATAATAAGCATCAAATCTAAAAAAGAATATTTTGCTTGAATCATGAGACACCTATAATACAATCTTGAAGTCTTTTCATGTTGCCGGAATCAAATGTGAGGTCATGAACAGCTCACTTTTCGCGTTGTATTTTTTTTTATTATTTCAATGTATGAACCGTTGAATAATGGTTAATTATTATTATTATTTATTAACGACACTTTACCATCATCGTGGCGTTCGTGTCGTTAATAATGGTTAAGGGTACAGCTGGTTATATTTCGTATGACGAAAATTGGAATCCTAAAACAAAGTAGCGAACATCTAAACATATGATGTAGCAGCCACCAGTAACACCGAAACATATGTTCACCTGTCAACGAAACATCCTTAAATTTATTACAAGAAGCTTCTTGCTTCAATCAATGATGATACATTTAGCACACCTTTGCTAGATCAATATAGTTAGGAACCAAGTTTGATCTGCTGCAAACATGCAGCACCTTCAATGGTTTGCTGTTGCAAACATGCATCGCGTCATCTATTGCTGTAAGTATAGGTAAGTAGGAACTATAACCAGTTCGATATTGGAATCGATGCCCAGAGAGTGAGAGACCTCGCCGCCGAACACCGTCATCGATGACATACATGGCACGGACACTAGTTAACATGTAACATGTGTGTTCGATCTTCGAGATCTTCGCCTGCGTCTTTCTTTCTTGGTGGTGAAGTGATCGAGCCAGGTGACCACACTATTGCCGCGAACCGACAGCATCAATGGGAGTGGTTATAGCAGTACAGCATTTTTGTATAATATATCTGTTCGTAGCGTAAACTGCACTGGTCAGGGTGTAATATAACACGTTTAATAAAATTAGTGTATCTAAAAACGAAAATATCACTGTTTATATGTTTTTTATATATTATAAAGGGTGTCCAAGAAAGTATGGACGCATTTTTAACACGCTACCATTAGTGACCCGATGCCGTTAAGCAGCTTTTTATGCATATTGCTCAACAATTTTTTGTGCAGGAATTGCAGTTTTCTGCGAAATCATAAAATGCGTGACATTTTCCCAAAAAATCACAATTGTTTTTACTCTACTATTTTCTACTTGTCCATCAGAAACTAGCAAAAAGGAAGAAAGTAAGTATCAACGCACCTTTCAGGGCTGGACCGGAAGATCACTCTAATTTTTACTTATAGAAGAGAGGCTCTTAGGGTGGTTCAAAACATCGATGTTGGTCCAACCGACTCAATCGATTCTAAATATGGTCCTGCTCATTCTCCCAACATTTGAGCTTATTTTTTGCTATCTCATACTGCATTTGCCCTTTCAAGTTTATATGGGAATTACTATGGTAAAAATGAACTATTTGATCACCTCGTCCTAACCCTTCACCATAATGGATAAACTTGCTATCTGTACTTATAGGAAATGTTCTCAGCTATAATTTTCCAGGATTGATGTTAGTAACCAGAGCCGAAATCCAATTTGTTATATTTTTCAGTGAAACTAACTGGGTGCGGAAATATCGATCTACATGCGCTTCTCTTATAAAAGCTGCAACCAACATGCATAATGGAATTTTTGAACGCCCATCCATTACACCAAACATATTAATGAATTTTTGGAATTGTTGGTCGATTTTTATACGTAATGCACAGAAATCTGGACAATAAGTCCATACATACGGACGCTTAAAAAATGATTATCAATGTCAACTATGCCCAAAATAGTTCGTAAATTTTAACACGACTTTATGTCATAGTTCAGAATCATCATACATGTTTATTATGTAGCAAAGTGGATTAAAAATTAAACGTCTAGACTGTCCGGTACACAGCAATAAATATTGAAATATCGATCAACGTAATTTAAGCTTATGTATGAAATATTGATGTTATCATCAAATAACGTCAGGAAAATTTCTAGAAATTTAAAGGTGTTCTGAGAAATTCAAGGAAGTCCAGAAAAACAGGGAAGTTCAGAGTTTTTCTAAGTTATTTTGAAAACTCCAGGAAAGCTTCGAAAACTTCAGAGATGTTTTTCCAAAACTTCAGGGAGGACCAAAAACTACAGGAAAGTTCAGTACTTTGGGGAAAGTTTAACAACCTTTAAGGTCAAGGATCATAGAATCCACACACCTTTGTAGTGGCTGTCTTGTCTTGCAATTTTGAAGTTATAATGGCACGATACTCAGAAACTTTAAAGATTTCATGTACGAAATGGTACACACACACTTATGCTGCATTACTGCAGATATACATTCATACACGAAATATTTGTAATGTCTGAGTGTTATGGAAAATTCGAAATGGCATGACAAGAGTACCATAATAACAACTATTTGTGGATTCTAAGGACCTTGTCCTTAAGGCTAAGGGACTGCTAAATCTATTGTAAAACTGTCATATTTGCGCAACGGATGCAATGGGCGTGGGTCTTACATTCCAAGAACATCAGGTCAGTCCCATGAACTTCGGAAGAATTTCGAAAACTTAAATGACAAGTAGAAAACTTCACAATAGTTCCATTGATTAAAAAAAAAAAATCAGGAAAATTTTCTTTTTAAGTGAAGATTAAAGCCATTAGCTTAAAAAAAGTAGGAACTTTAGTTGAGTTCAGTCGAGTTAAAAAATCTTAAGGGAGGTTACGTGAACTGCTGGTAGTTCTGAACAGATGTGGAAAATTGCGGGTACTTTAAGAAAGTTCCAAGAACTGCAGGTAAGTGCGAGAACTTAAGGGCAGTTCTGTTAAATTCATGTAAATAGTGTCAAAAAGTCCCAAAAACAAAAGACAGCCTTCAGAACATCAGGTAAGTTATTGTATTTTATTGTAAGTCTGTGGCTGTGTAGCCCTACAATCCAAAACTAAAAAGAAATTAAAGGGTGCTCCAATCAAAATGTGGTTGACTAAAACTTGACGCATTTATTTTTATCGAGCATTTAAAAAACCTGAACACTCCTCATTTTATAGGTGTGTGCGTGCAGAACGGTGCCTCTATTTTGATTTTGACATTTGTTCTTCAGTTATCAAAATAGCGACTAAGCAAGAGGAGAAACGCATCTAAATTTTGCACGCGCATCTCGAAAATTCGAACTACTCGCATGCCGAGTTGCGAAATCGTTAAAATTAGCCGGAAACGTAATAAAAGTGTTCGGGGAACGTTTTTCGACAGCCAGGAAGCCTGAATCGGGGGGAAATCGAAAGCTGGAAGCTGCAGTGACGACAATAAGAGTGACCAGCGGTTTCAAGCGGAACCCGAACCACTCCTTCCAAGATGTCGCAAACAAGCTGGGAGTGTCGTCTACAATAGTGCATCGAGCTAAAAATCAAAGCGACCATGCTGACGAAGTTCGATTGCGTGGTAATGGACGACGAAGCTTACGTCAAAGCAGACTTCAAACAGCTTCATCCGGAGTTTTATACGGTAACCTGAAGGGGAAAGGTGGCAGACATTTTTAAGCATATGAAACTGTCAAAGTTCGCTAAGCAATCTGGTTTGGCAGGCTATCTGTACTTGTGGCTTGAAAAGTGTCATTTTCATTGCAACCGGGACCGTCAACAAGGAAATTTACGTAACCGAGTGTCTGGAAAAACGTCTGCTGCCTTTTCTGAAGCAACACAATTGTTCCGTGCTGTTTTGGCTGTATTTGGCATCCTGCCATTACGGAAAAGGCCATGAAGTGGTATGCCGCCATCAACGTGCAGGTGGTGCCTAAGGACTAGAACAATCCCAACACGCCAGAGCTCCTCCCAATCGAAAAAAATTGGAAGCGGGAAGCATTTTAAGGTGAACTGGCTTTCTGCGGCGAACAAAGTGGACGAGGAGGTTTTACAGAATGTAATGGCAGGAGTTAAACGAAAGGCCCAAAAATTCGGATTCGGACAACCGGAATCTTAGCTGAATATCTGTTCTGTATTTTATTCTAATTGAACTTAAAAAAGAAACATAATTTGGTTTTTATATGTAGGGGAAACGCTCCTATAGTTGCGGTACGTTAGAAGCGTTAGGTTCCTATAGTTGTGTATGGAGACTCCATACACAACTATAGGAACCTAACGCTTCTAACGTACCGCAACTATAGGAGCGTTTATCCTAGTTTTGTTTGACAACATTTTGATCGTAACACTCTCTATTGAAATATATGCCTACGTTTCGGTGCTGGTAATTTTGGATCATAAGACTGCAAAACTAAAACTCAGTAAACTTTACGGAAGTGCCAGAAACGTCTTGAAGCTAAGAGAACTTTAGAGCAGTTTCATTAGTTTCAGGGCAATTACATGAACATTATCAAAAGAGTAGCAACAACTTTAAAGAAGTTCCTAGGAATGAATGGAAATCTTATTTACCGTTGCCAATGAATATCTACGAATCACTTTATGTCAGAGAATAAAAAAAAACTGCATAAATATGGTCAAAACAATCGAAAAGGACCCTTTGATGAAGCTTTTGGACTACCATATAAGCACTGCAACATTTTCAAGATCAATCATGAGCAGTTTTCGGAAAAAACATTATCAAATCTCATTCATTGAGCCCTCCTGCGAGAGTATAATTGCGTGTGAATTTACAACCCAAAACTCACACTTGAGATTTTTATGCATTTTCACGCACTCACACTCACATCGCCAAAACATCATTCCAAGCTAAAACACATAAAAACCACTCCAACATCAATTGATAGCATCGACTTGTACCTATCTTTTTTGGCTTTCCATTCAATGCAAAATCGCAAAAAGTCCATTTTAATTAAAAACCTACTATAAGGTAAGTCAACTAATTTTTGAACCAAGAGGTTCCCTAATTGGCCCTATCTTAATTTTCAACTTTACAGCAGTTCCATTTCAGTGTTAACTCGGCTGTCGATAGAAGCAGACCACTCTCAATGTGTGTCACGCGATCATCTGTTTACTCGACAGCAACCATTGTGTGGTCCTCCTCATTGTTCTTCATCAGCAGTTCTTTCAGTTGATGCGTCGTCGACTTTGGAAAGCAACCGATTCGTGATGAATGTGTGAGTGCTGGCCACGTTTTGCGTCCAATGGAAGCGCTCTGACCCCCGATGGCGAATCTGCCTTACAATGAAACCACTGGAAGCGGCTCCCATTCTGGTGGAGGAGGCTTATTCGATAGCGGAAGATAAAATGTTCATTGTGTTGTTCCTTTTGACTATAGTTTTAAGATGTATTGTATAGTGAACAAGAATCCTCGGCTGTGTAAAGTTGCCATATCAAATAAATTAATAAACAAGCAAAAAAGCAGTTCCATTTCAAATGACATTTGTTTTTTTAATTTTTTGATCGACCTTCTACGATAATGTTGAAACTTTGCACAGTTGTTTGTTATTGTCCAACATGCCATTTTAGATACATGTATATGGCTCCTTCGTCACCTTCGTGGGATCGTAGGAAGAACAGCAGGAAGAAGCTTCTGGAGGCATTATTCTTTATATATTTGGGCGTTGATGGTGCCGGTTGTTATGTACGGCTTACTGAATTTGCCGCACCCACAGTTCGCCTGCTACACTAAGTACTTCTTGGCAAATTTGTCGACCTTCTTATTCCAGAACTTCTTCAAAACATCCAGGCGGGACTTGCTGACAAAAAACTCCAGGCCGGGGATCTGCTTGGCGTCCGCTTTAATGTACGTCTCGTCATCCATTACGATGCATTTTGGTTGCACCAACCACTCGCGGTACAGCTTCCTGGCGCGGGATTTGGCCACCGTATCCGTTTATTGGTTCGGTTAGGCGCCTTCCTTACTCCGGCCCACTTCATTGTCTGCTGGATGAACCAGACGGAAGAGTTGACCATCTTGGCCACGTCCCGATTGCGCTTGAAGCTTGCGGATTGCGCTTGAAGTAATCCCTCACCTTCCTTGCGTTCACGCGGTCGGTCGTCTTCGCTTTTTATCCGCTGCCAGCTCGCCGCTGGGTCGTCTGGGTCTCCTTGAACGATTTTACCACACGGGACACGGTCGAATTGTCGATTACAAACTGTTTCACGATCCACCTGTGGAACTGGGCTGGATTTTCCACGACTGCTTCCATAATATTTGTCGAAGCACTTCTTGCTTGGAAGCCATCTCGTAACCACTTGACAGACTGTGACGAGATTTTGCACATATAAACATTACACTCTAGTTTTACTCATAATTTCATCATTTTTTACCCATGCAATAAAGAGTTATGCACAAAAGAAAGTGTTGCATTTTTTTCGAGTACAATCTTCAACATAGATTTCGTCGTATATGGGTAATGTCGGCCTAAATTTTCTGAATTTGCGCCCATGCATAAATTCAGCAATCGACTAAATTTTCAATAGCGACCAAAAATATCCATTAGTACCGCGTTCATCTAGATAAAATTTATAAATAGCAGATTTTTAGCGATGGCCCCAATCTTAGATCCATAGGCCAACATTAGAGCCATTTCCCCTACCTACGCGAATAAAATCATGAAAATTTATTTCAAATTTGAGTTAGATCCTAGGACTAAAAACTAGAGTGTCATAACTAGCTCACTTATCTTAATCAGTTTGATACAGTTTTACATTATGAATATGTTTAAAGTCACGTAATTCACCTTCTTCGCGTTTTTACTGGCACTGATCTTTCCATCCAGAAGTCATACAGATACGAAAATTAAACGCAATGCTTGCTTCTCTGCAGCACAGATGTAGATTCATTTTGAGCTTTGTACACTGAGTAGATCGCCAGATATGGATCCATGAAAATGCGAAACAGAGAAAATTCTATGTAACAAGGTTTCCGTCAATGGTGTCCTTAAAGCGTTGGTCTTTTATCGATAGTTACTAATCAAAACAAAAATCAAGCAAATAACCGAATCCAACTCTGTACCCAGAAAGATCATGTGGCTTGTACTTGCACTGAAGTACCCAGCATCTGTCCCCCATAATGCCATTTCGCTCACGTGCCATTTTTCCTATGTACTATTTTTGCCATGGCAAGCCAGCCTACAATTGAGATGCCATATGCAAAGTGCGGTTCGAAACGCTTAAATAAACCGTGTCAAGCGCTCATGCAGCATACCTGTTACCAGATCGACACGTTGTTTGGCTAAAATGAGCAGAAAGTTGAAATTATAGGTTTCATGCGTTGCGTATGCATTCGTCGTTATGCCAACTACCGAACGGCCATTTACGGTGACATGTGCCCATCCGGTTTTTCGGTTTAAAGGCTCTACGGAGTAAGAGGAAAGAATTGATCTATCGTTGTGGGTATGTTGGGAGCCAAAATGATAAAATGAATTTGTTGGAACGTTATTCCGACAGTGAAACACTATTTAGAATTAATATTTAAGGCAAACAAACATCACTACTTGCTATCGGAACATTCAGTTTTGCGTAACACTAGTATGGAAAGCCCAGGTCATGAGTGAAAATCGAAAGAAGGGTAACAGCATGATGTTCAGACTGCTTTTTCATTAACTAGATTGCTTTAAAATTATTTTATGGCTTCATGTGTAAAATCAACACATTCACACCCATGGTGTATTTACACAACGAGATACAGCCAGCGAAGGCACGCGGCTTCTGAGGTTGCCAGAGCTGCAACAGCAGACAAGATGGGACTGGGTGGAGGTCATTATGGTGCAATAAAAGTATGATTTTTCAACAGGAGTCATCATTTTCATACATCGATGTTGATGGATGAATGAGAAATGGATTTTATCACTTAATCGTTCGCAATAACGCAATAACAATTAATGTATATCGATTAAAAAAAAATAACTCTTTTTTCAACCTATATCCCACGGTTCGATTACGTTGCTTTCGTAACATAATTATTAACAAGTTGCATAACCGAATCGTGATCAGCCGAGAACGCTGAATAAACATTTTAGCTCGGATAAAAATTATATTCAACAGTCACAACTATGCAAACCCGCCTAAAATATGTTATTCCAGCATCGATCACGACAACGATGACGACGACAACGACGACGACTTAGTATCAAAATAACAGTGAGCGCGAAAAAGTGAAAAATGGGAGGGTCTAGCAAAACAAAATAAACACGTCAGTTTGTGTTGTGCTTTTTTGCATTGATCTGCGCCCTCCTTCGGATGGTTGCTCCGCTGAGCTGCTGAACCAGGCCAGGATCGATCGAGACAAGACGGCGGAAAGCGCTAGCTCGTGCCCAATCTAGCGCCGTCACTTCTCTCCACCCAACCCAATATTTACCGTCTAGGTAGTAGGTATGTGTTGCATGATAGGCACCTACGAGCAAAAAGCCAAATATGAGCTTAATTAAAAGCCATTCTAATTAAGTGAACGATCTTGTTATTATTTTACTCACTCACACGAGATTCTCCGGTTGCACGATGCACGATCCCGCACCGTTCGTTTGGTCGTTCCCTTATGTCTGCGAGATGCGAATAATAAAGTGGCGAAGGAATGTCTTGTTGCGTCGTCGTCGGGCGTGCGAAGAAAGCCATCACTTCGACGAGAGACGGTAAAATATGATCAGGTTTCGATTTCGCTGGCGTGAATTTCTCTTTCTGTCAATCGATGGGAATGTCTGATGCAAAATTTTCCGGAGAGCAAAGAGTCAATCGTGTGGAAGATGGTGATCAACAGATAACGGCAAAAATATGGTAGATCTTTTCTAGTGACTTCAGTCATTAGAAATTCGCTTAAGACTGTACTATATGGTTCTATTTGTGGGTGCCTTTAAGGAAGGAACGCAATTTTGTAATGTTTGAATCAAAACATACTAGGTATATCGGCATAGAAAGCTCTCAATTAACACTAAAGAACACTAAATCAGTTGAGAGCCAGCTAAAGTCCCAGTGGAGATGTAATAAAGCCAAAAGAAGAATTTTATGGAGCAGTTCCACGCCAAATGACGAATCGATCTGACACGACCTACCTTTTTTTTAATTTCCTGTAAAATAGTTAATTTGTGCTAAACTGCAAATACGTGACGATAGACACTGTTAATCACAGGCCTCACCCTTGACGGGGTACCCTGGTACTAACACAGCAAAAAATTATGAATTCTAATTGTGATGTAAACATTCATATACGTAAACTTGTGTTTAATTAAACGCAAATGAGCAACTTGTATGCAATGTTGTTTACAAATATGGGCTTTTGTATACAATATGTGCAACATTTCATGAAATGTCTCTGAACTTTACACGATTTATAATGTAAATTTGTATGATATATGACGCTCCATTTATGTGCATCACATTGAACAGAAATTCACACTACTTTTTCGAACCGTGAAGCTACCATTTGAATAACTTCTTATTCTTCTTCCTGGCTTAGACGCTCTTACAAGACTCTGTACCTGTTTTCAACTGCAACTTAGTGTTCTTTTGAGAACATGTACAGTTAGGGGTCATGCATTTATTATCACGTTTTTCCTATACCTAATGCATTGCTTGTCACAGAATTTTAAACCCCCTCCTGAGATGATAGGTAATCACGCTTACCATTACACCACCGGCGTCGCTACCCAAGCAACAATTTTTGTTTTATTTAAGTTTTATAGCACTTGATATAACCAAATTATAAAACCTTCACTGACGACCACATTGCTTTAACAATCTCCTGAGAACCGCAATACAGCCATGTCATGGCCAATTGGCCCAGTTTTAATGCAGTCATTAAAACTTGATATGCGAACTACTTTAGGAGCATAGGATTTATGTCAGTTTTATCACACTCTAGACGTGATTGTTAAAAATGAAAACATAAAACCTCCTCCAGGTCAGAAAGTTTTAACAGCCTTCTAATGACTACCATAAAACTATATTACAACCGCATAAATCGCTCCTGAAGAAGTTGATAAAACATGACACGCAAAACATTTTGACAACTTTGAAGGTTTTAAGTTGGGGTTTTTGGATGATAGTTAATATTGAGAAATATTTTATTGTGGTTTTATTCTTTCGATGTTTGATGTGAAATCATGATCCTTGTCAGTTGGTAATAATGGCTGATATTATTGTACATTGAAAATAAGACGACTTTATTATAATTTTAAACCAATCTGTATATGCTTCACAGCATGCCGTGCAATATTTATGGTGATTATCATACCAAATAGGAGCATAAATTTAGTGCGCCATATGAATACTAAAATATAGGGATATTTTTAATTTGTCTGCATTATTAGCACCATGCATTAAAGAGTCATTCAAAGATTATCTATTTAGTAAAAAACTGTTACTACTGTTGAGCAATAACCAGTCACATATTATTTAATTATACATAGATGTATGAAAGTGTTTTATTGCCTATCAATTAAAGCGTAATTATTCATACTGTGTGAAATTTGTTCATACGGCGACATTTTTTTTTCGTTATAACTTGCTACTCCTTAAAAATACCTCAATATAACATATTCTCCTAGATTGGAATTCTATAGCATAACATAAACCTAATGGTTGTATCTTAGCATTTCGTAGTCCAAATTGAGAGCGTTAAGTTATATTTAAGCTATATAACTAGCTTGCTGGTTTTATTCGGTACAGCGAATCAAAACAAAACAAAAACCATGACGACCTGTCAAAAAGTCAACATTCCAAGCGATCCTCCTATTTTCGCTTGTAATCAAGATGTAAGAAATGCTTATTGGATCCACTAAAAGCTTTTTCAATACAAGGTTTAAAGCCGTGATGTCAATACTGGCCATCTCCAAACGGATTTAGTGAAACTGTCGGCGTTGCTTTAAGAAGGGTTCGTGGATCTTTCGGAAGTGTATCGGAAAGCCGCTTGTTCAATATTTTTAAGAGCTCCTTCACCGCACTGTGCCTTATGTAGGGATCGTATAACTGTAGTTCCTCCAGGAGTTTCATATTGTCGATCGTCTCATCTTCATCGTGTTCAGAAGCACTGAAGGGGTTTTCATTTCATATATCTGAATAGATTTGTTTTTTATAATGACAAAAAATTTCAGAGTATTTTTTTGTTGTAGCAGTATATTTCTTATCTGTGAATCTTAGGCCTCTGATAAAGATGATAGTTGTAATGAAGCTTTAATGAAGGTCTAAGACTACTTCAAGTTTTATATCGGTCATAAAAAGTTTACCATAAAACATAATTGTATGTTTTGTTTTGGTTTTATTCTTCAGTTATAAGTAGTGATGCAGAACCACCTTACAGCTACCGTTAAAACTATGAAGTCTGAGTTTTAATTTAGTGGCCATAAAACAGTTTTATAGACGACTTGACGGCCTGATTTTATGACAAGCACACAAAACCGTAATACAACCACAGGCTGGAAGGGATGCTATGATAAAACAATGATAAAATAAGAATAAATCTTCCAAGCATTTAGATTGTTACTTGGGTATCGTCAAAAGTTTTGATACCATAAGTTTTTCGATATTGTAGATACCTTTTTGTGGAAATTTATTACGATATTCCAAGGCCCATGCAAATATGAAAGGGCTTGTTTGCCTTGGAGGGGGTAAACTAAATTCTGGTGTATATTCATTTTTTTGAACATTATGACTAATTGTTACGTTTCAACGGTGCCTAAACAGATAGCGTTAATGGGCTAGGGCACCAAGCATTGTGTGTCGATCTATGCTTACATATGTGGCGGGTGATTGACCAAAAACTGTTCATCTGGTGCATACAGCGCACTTTGTGGAGTGTAATATCTTAGCTGGTAAAGGAGCCTGGTGTACACCGTTCGAAAAATTCATGTAAATTTCTGCGAGACATAGCGCACATAAAATTAACGCTAGATTTGACATAAATTTACGCGATATTTCGTGTAAACTTAAGCGCAATATCGCATAAATTAGCAATATTGTATGCAAGCTTGAAAACGATTTCGCTGTTTATGCCAAGTATAGCTCAAAATTAAACGAAGGGAGACGCGATTGTTAAAATTCAGAATTTTTTTCTGTGTAGGAACGCTGATAACGCCCTGGGGGCAAATATTTGCTCTTGAGGTATCAGCATATGCATACAGCGGGAGCGACCTCTCTACATGCTGCGATCGTACATTGTAAGCACAGACAAACAGACATAACACATTGAGTATGTTTTACAGTGAAACATTGTCGCTAAAACACTACCGCCATCTGTTGAGTACACTGGCATGGGCAATGCGCTCAACAGATGGCACTAGTGTGTAAACGTCAAAAGTAAAGAAATCGGCTATGCGCACCATAGCGGTGCTACCAACAATCAATACGAAACTAACGATTTTAAATTGGCTCACCACTTTAGTAGCCTATTGGTCCCAAGCAAACGATTAACGTACCCTATTCTAGTTGAAATTCTATTACTACACTATGTTTGTTTTGATTCGCTATGAAAGTTTGACAGATAACATCAGGGGTGTGTGGATTCATGCAGAACATGCAGGGGTGAGTGAAATAGCTTGGGACTGCTTGGGACCGTTGTTCTGGTACTGAGTGAGACAAAAATAATAATGATTTTCTTCGGGACCCAGTGGTCTTAGAGTTACCTCTATGGTGCTACTACCAACTAATACAAATTTCAATTGACCGTTAAATGCGTGTTCGATAAACAACACGCGACTGTTATGTCTGTTTGTCTGTGTTATAAGTATGTGCCTACCTTCCCACAACCGACGGCATTGGCTTGATATTCATGGGATCGCTTCGCATGGAGCAGCAGCAGCAGTAGTGACTAGTGAGATGAAAGGAAAAAGCACAAGAATGAAAACAACCGGCGAGAGATGGAGTCATATAATAAAACTGGGCTGCATGTAACTTTTAATGCCTTGCTGGTCATCAGAATATTAGTGCATTCATCGGAGGGACTGCACCGTCTTACAGTATACGTGCTGACACAGAGAGCAAGAGATCTCTCTCTCGGAAGGGGTGGCTTTTTTGTTGCTTTCCTCAAGTTACAGCAGCTTTACGTGAAATTAATGATTTGCTTCGTATACAATGTTGCAATCTGGAGTGTGGTCCTGCGAAGGCCGGTGGTGGCCAATTGATTTCAATGGGAAGGAATGGAGGACGACGACGCGATGTTTTTTTTTATATGAGCGCAAGACTCGGAGACAGAAGCCTTCAGCCAGCAGTCTCAGAGTGTGGATTTAAAGCGGATATTTTACCCAACGGAACGTATCATATTAAGAATGTGTCGTGTTTATGACCGGCGGTGGTGTTGCGCTATGAATGTCGTAAATTTTGGATGGGAAAATAACTTGTTTATTGTTGCGTACAATGAATGTAAATTGCATTCTAAAAACTGCAATCGACGGTGTTATATGCATCCTGATTCGATCTCAAATGGCACAAAGTGAATCTTTGTTGTGCATTCGCTTTATGGTTATATTGTCGGGTTATAAAATGCAATTTACAACTATTTAAGCGCTATGAAGCTTACCTAAACCCTGTGATTGAAACTTCATTCTCTAGATGGGCGGTTGGAAGATGGCGCCATATTATTTATGTTTTGAAATTGTGTTAGTTTTGTAATAAGAGTGTATGTGTTATAATAGATGTTGTTCTAAGATGGAGAAACTTTATATGAAAACGTTACGTTAGGTTTTTGTATTAATTAGCACAATATACTGATAGGATAAGATTTTTAATGTAATTCAAAACAAAATGCTCTTGGTGTGCAACTTACTAAATGTAGCTGTTTTCGAGATATTTAGAAAATTATTTTCGACATAATTTGTTTTTTTTTTCTTCATGAAAATACTCCTTTTCCATAAGTTATTCGTGATTCTCCATCTATAAAGATAGGTTTTTCAAAATGTACATAAAATACCTTATAACTTATCACTTGACATAAAGAAGATTTGGCTTCATATACAATTCGTTTTGTTTCCTTCTCAGTGAGAAAGCTATCCAGTAGGATGGTTCATCATATCAATTTTACTCCACGTCGTTCAATTGGTTCTAAATCAGGTCCTGATCATTCTCCCAAGATTTGCAATCTCATACTGCACTGGCCCTTTGAAGTTTATATGGGAATTACTATGGGAAAAGTTTAGTTTTTTGTTCTCATCGTGCTACCCTTTTCCCATAATGGTTTACGGGTAAGCTGGTTATCCGTTGTTTTGTGAAATTTAATCAGCTATATTTTTGTTGAATACCATTTTTTAATGAACTTCAAAATAATTAGATATTCATTGATTTCAAAACCGAAAAGTTAGAGCAAAAGAATTATTTGTTGAGATTCACCCTAAGTAAATTTTGAAAAATATGCATAGAATGATATATTGATGAGATAGAATTTCGGTTGTTTCAGCAAAGTTGGTTAAAATTAAATTATCTATAACTATGTACAAGAAAGTATTCTTCTTAACTTTAAAAATAAAAAGTTTTACATTTTAATTTTGAAAAAAGAGGATCATCCTAGTAACTACCAACACGAAAAGGAAAATCTTTTCTTGTAGACAAACTCTTCTCAAGATATCAAACCTGTAGAGTGCATAGTTTTCGAGATATTGATTTTTGTCGCGAAATTTTACGTTTTCAACGGTAGAACAAAATCATTAAATTCACAGCAGTTTCGGCTCGAACCTCTCATCAACTCATTTAATAGTTTCTTCCAGTATCCGTAAAGATCGTTTGTCCTCTTCTGATAAAGGGTGGAAGGGGCAAAAAGTAGGCAACTAGTAGCTAGTGCATTTTTGTTTAGCGTATACTTAAAAAAACAACGTTGATTGTTGAAGCTGTTTGTTAACGGAATCTCTTGTCATTTTTGGTTTTGGGATTTTTTCATTCACTTTTTAAGATGGTTTCCAAACAAGTGAACCAGTATTTTAAAATTCTGCACGCGCATTCGTTGAATTTAAACCTATCTTTGTGAAGTCTCATTTTAAATAGCTTCCGGGTCAAGATTTTAACACTGCGACCAGAAGATAAATGGTTCAAGACAACTCAAGCAAAAAATAGTGGAAATATTCAGGAAAATATCGGTTATGTTTCCATTCTATCAAGTATCGTTACCCCGTAAAGCTATAACTGCTTACAAATTAGGTGACTTTCTAGCACCATTTCATTGCACAGCTAACTTTACTTTTTGTTGGATTTACTACGAGATCCCGTGGAAGTGTTTTCCTCCTCAACAACTCCCATTTTCGCTAGTGATTTTCATTGCGGTGGAGATCCCAAAACACACGTGGAAAACGTACAATAATCCTGAAGACTGAACTACTCCTCTGCAGCATTGAAATGGAGCACTCTCTAATGGAAAGAAAATGTGGGTTGTTTCACCGTGGTGGATTTTATAGGTTTATTTACGAGCTTGAGTCGCATTTCGTTTTTATTTTTTCGATTGACGATTATGGTTCAGAATCTAGATGGGAGTGTGTACTTTAAGGTTTTAATTTACTGAAAATTGTAAGCTTTCCTTTTTAACAAATAGTTTTGAATGCAGTCTTATTAACTTCCTCTGTCTTTGGAATAAGTGCCACACAGACTGATTAATGAGATTTAATTCTATTCATTAAAACTAGTATACTAATATCAAAATCAAAAGCATCACACACATTATTAAAAAGTCTGTAGCATTGATGGAGAGCATTGTTATAACCATAACCAGTGCGGTCCCCGGGAGTCCAGAGAAAGTAAGAATTCAGAAATGGCCACACTATGGGGATTCTGGTGGTCAATATTCAAAAATTGACCATCTCCGATTCCTGATTCGTGTTTGGCCATTGATAGTAGACTATTAAACAAAGAAAGTCCCAGAAAATCAGTCCTCTAAACTATATGCTTACCGAAATACAGGTAATAGAGTCGGACCGTTGTGGATCTTTGTAAAAATCAACAATAAATTCAATCTCCCTATTCTCTAGATTCAATCAACCTTATCTTATGTTTGGAGATGTTCATCAAAGCTTTTATTTATACGGATAAATAAAAAATAGCAGCACTATAATAACAAATAAATTAAAGTCTCTTTAATAAAGAAATCAAAAAAATCAAACATAATTTCGTATTTTGGCGTATTTTTTCAGTTTTACACTAACGATTAGTTTCAGCTGAGGAAATGAAGTTCAGCTGAATCAAACCCAATCTATGAATAAATATTTAAATTTCACGGGAAATTCAAGAATCCTGGGAAATCTCATTTCTTGGAAGATCATTCTCGAAAATAAAAACCCTACTCGAATCTCCCTGTACGACTTTGATGATCCTGTTCGCGTCATGTTGGTTAGGTTTAACGAAGTCTACACCGTCTTCGAGTTTAACACTACTGTGGACACATAAGCACAGACTGAACGAATGGCATTGATCATGCAACATGACACAATGGACGTTGTTTCCTTAGTTACTAAGAAGGTAAAATTCCATTGAATTTAAGTTATAACAAAGATGCTATGCGTTTTCTTCTTCTTTGTTTTCAGTTTTACTACTGACGACGAGGGCTGCTTTTAACAATGGTTGTCCTATCAACTTTACACTAGTTTTAAATGTTAAACGTAATATAATTTGGTCACCATGTTTATTGTGTGTACTGTTTACGAGTGTGTAATATATTGTTACAAAGTTAAATTGCTACACTTTCAAAAAGCTTTAACTTTTTCCCTTTGGGTTAACTTTAATGAAATCTTGGGTGAGATGGCCTCATCGTGTATTGCTGCGTAAGTTTCATTGTAAAATCTAGTCTAGTAGTTTTGAAAATGGAGTCGAAGGAACAGCGCGTGTACACTAGGGTGCTTCATTCTGAAAAAAGTGATGAATTTCTGATGGGCCACCCTCCAGTTCGATTCATAGCCCCAAAATATGAACCTGTGCAAAAATTGGTAAAGATTGATGAAGGTTTAGAGGTCGCGCCAATGATTTGAAATTTGTATGGGAATTACTATGGAAGAATTTAAAAAATCGCTTATATCGCTATAACTTTGCTTCTACTTGTCCAAATGTCGAAAAAATTTAGTATGTTATTGCTATGGCAATAAACAAAAAGCCTACAGTTGCTACGCTCAGTTTTGCAGCGTATCAAGAATTATAAAAATGTGAAAAAATGGCAAAATAGGGTAAATTGACAGATGAATATGTACAAGGCAACAACGCCAATTTCATCGCAACAACAACAGGCTTGTTGATCATTGTCATGACAACCACATATTTTTTTTTTCAACGTTTGGACAACTACAACCAAAGTTAGAGCAATGTAAACGAAAATCAATAATTTCCCATACTAATTCACCAAAATCTCCATACAAAATCCAAATCATTGGCGCGACCTCTAAACCTTCATCAATCTTTACCATTTTTTGCACAGGTTCATATTTTGGGGCTATGAATCGAACTGGAGGGTGGCCTATCAAAAATTCATCACTTTTTTCAAAATGAAACACCCTAGTGTACACTCACCTCAACAACCACATCTTTCGCACCGAGCCATCGAAAATATGTTAGGAATACAAAAATCTATTGTTTCTCGTGTCATAATCGATCGTGTCGTGTCGATCAGAAGCAAGTGAGTCCAAGAAAAAGTGTTCCGTACTGCGTTGAAGATCACAAGCAAGTGGTTGCTGCCTTCAAACGCAAACCCATCTTTTCCTTTCGGGATGTCGCGAAAAAATTGCACTTGACAAAAAGTATCATGCAGAAAGCCAAGAAACGAGCAGGACTACCATAGAGGTAACTCTAAGGCTAGTAGGTGCCGAAGAAACGTGCTCAATTTTTGGCTCAGCTCTGGTACTATCTTCAGTCCCCCAAGCTAATCGATGCACCCCTCGAGACATAGGAAAATCCACGAACCCCTAATTTTATCTGTCAAACTTTCATAGCGAATCGAAACAAACATAGTGTAGTACTAGAATTATGACTAGAATGAGGTACGTTAATCGATTTGCTTGGGACCAATAGGCTAGTCAAGTAGTGAGCCAATTTAAAATCGTTAGTTTCCACCGGTTGGGACTACGTTCGTTATGGGGTGTTTACAATTATGCTATTTCACTAGCGCTAATGAGCCAGTTGCTAGCAAAAAAGCTCACCGGCATAATGTAAACAGGGCATCAGCGTCTACCTGCTTGAGATTTCAGGAGCAACTGAAATTCGTGCTAGTTGGCTAGTACACTAGCGCAAGCAAATCCGCACAGATGTAAACACCCCATTAACGGGATCAGAAAACACCACACCGCAATGAACCACAGAATATGACAGCTAGAACGCGGGCACGTAAGCTGTACACACAAATGTTGAAAAAACCACAGGGCCCATGCATTAATTATGTCACGCTAAATCGAGGAGAAATTTACCCCCCCCCCTACCGTGTCGTTTTTCCTATACCTAATGCATTGCTTGTTACAAAATCTTAGACCCCCCCCCCCCTAGAGTGTGACATAATATATGCATCAACCCACACTGCTGTATCATGGACGATGAAACATACGTTAAAGTGGACATCAAACAAACTCCGGGAAACCACTTTGTGACTGCGAAAGACAAGTTTGAGGTTTGAGAGTCCCTCAGGAAACAGCATGTGTCGAAGTTCCCCAAGATATTTATGATTTGACAGGCGATTTGTTCGTTAGGAAAACGGAACAAGCCTTCCGTAACAACTACAAACGTAAGTCTAAATGAATGAGTGCCTGAAGAAGGACGTTCCCCCAAAAACACCAAAGTTGCGGCCAATCGAAAGATACTGGGGACGAACTCCGCAAGCATCCTAAAGGTGTCACTAGGGAGCATGAAAATTTCATGACAATCGGTTGAGACACTTATTTTTGGCGAGTAATTCTAAGTGATTCAATTTTAATGTGGACACCCTTTACTGTACTGCAATTTGAAAAGATATTTGGGGTTTTTACGCCAATCCAAACGGGTTTTCATTATAATTGAAATCATTTGATTAAGACAACATATGAATAAAAAAAAAATAAATAAATAAATAAATAATCATTGTTGTTCTTTGCTGAAGTTCGACATTACGGTGGTTTCAGAATTTAAATGTTGTAAATGAATATCTATGAAGAAACCTTAAGTCTTTTTCATGCACAAAAATTTAACAAAACTTAGTATGGCTCCTTTATAGATTTTTATTATATGATCGATTAAGAAATTACTTAAATGTGGGTATCTACCAATACATTTTTTTCTTGACTTGTGGAAAAAAAACATAATCTCCCATATCGTAGACATGTGAAATGTTTTATCCAAATCGGAAAGGGTTGCGAAACATTTGGGCATTTTCTTGAATATTTGACAGGTAAAGGCCCTATGAAAAGGTAAATACATTTAGAATTCATCTTTATTCAAAAAAAAAAAACTTTTTATAAAATCTTTAATAAAATGAAAGATAAAGTGAGGGCTGTGCATTGTAATAATATTTCAATCCTATTTTGATTGTAAATTAAATTGACAAGTACTGCTGCCTACCTGATACAATTTTGAAATCGAAAACTTCAATCCAAAGAAACATTTTTGGAATAAGATCATCTAATTTAGAGCACCATGCTAAGTGCCAGTTCTTGTCGAAAGGAGATTCGGGTTTGGGTTGTGTCAAAAATACTGCCATGACTGCGCTTAACGGAAAGCGGATCCTACTCGAGCAATGCTGGAGCATCGCACCTCGAAAGGTAGTTGGTGTTAATTTAGTTTCATACATTTCCAGCAAAGTTTTTCCTATTCCGATATCATTGGATTATAATCAGTGACACAGACCAATAATAAAAAATATAAATTTGTAACATTTTGCTTGGGTTGGCCTATAAATGTCTCAGCAAATGTCGAACAAACGAGATGCGCTATTATCATAATACCAATGTGCAACATTGTACGCTGTCTGCGTAACGAATCGTGTTCATCACGAATAAGCCCAACCATTTGGCCTATTATTCTGCCAATAACAATACACGACGATTCAGCCATTCACGCATAGTTGGGCCAGCTTCCAATTCACATTTATTACGGAGGAAAAAAAAAAAGTTCTTGAATAATCGAATCGCAATGCGCGTAGTTCACCTTGGCTTGGGCATTGGAGGTTATGTCCTGACTACGACCAACAGAGCAACCACAGAAACAGTTTTCTTACCCACTGCCGTATTTGATGATGGCACTCTTTCGCACCTTACCCAAGTTCACACATCCGACCGGGCGAGCCAGGGCTAAATCGTCGTCGTTGTTGTCGTCGTACACCTAGCACACGGTAATTCCAACTATACACTGGTGGAAATTAATTAAAGGACACTTTAAAAAGCATTACTCCTGACAATTTTAAGATTCGGAGGAATTTCAAATCATGTGTGTCTAGCCATGCTAAAATATTTATGAGCCTTCTGCCGCGGATACACTTGTATGACAACCCGCATAAACAATAACCATAAGAAGCGCCTAACCAATTCGGAATAACATCAAAACTATATGTGGTATGGTCGTACCATATATGATATCGTTTGTGTATGGTACCCATTTATTCGGGAAACTATGAACATGAGCATTATTTATATAATAAATTATGAACAAATCCATGGTCACACTTGTATAGTTTTTGTATAGTTATTGTATAGTGCTCATAATTATTATACAAATAATGCTCAAGTATATCCGCGTCATAAGAAAGAACCGAGTATATCACGTACGTATAAGAAATACACGGAAATATGATTTTCTTCTTCTGTAATAAAGATAAGTATGCCATACAAAATTGTAAGGGAAATTGGTAATTTTCAAAGCGTGATTTATCATATAAAAAATTATTGTGGCACCAAAATAATCAAAGAGTTTGCTTAAAAACACAGAAAAAAATTCTGAATTTTAACTATCGCGTAAAATCTCCCCTTATTTAATTTTGAGCTACAGTTGGCATAAACAACGAAATCGTTTACAAGCTTGCATACAACCCAACAAACATTGAATGTTGAATAAGAGCTTTTTCAGGCAAAAATAAGCTTCTTGAGCTAAAAAATGCCCTTTTCAGCTGTTAATCAACTCAAATTGTTTGTTGGGAATATTGCTAGTTTAAGCGATATTGCGCTTAAATTTACACGAAATATCGTGTAAATTTATGCCAAATCTAGCGTTAATTTTATGTGCGCTATACCTCGCAGAAATTTACATGAATTTTTCAAAAGGCGTAGTCATTAATCGGTTGATGTTCTCAAAATACACGAAAATCATTGGTTGATAATCAATGATCACCTAGGAGATACCTAGAACTAGCTACATGTGCATCCATGGCAACTACAATCAATTGTTATATAAATTCTATCAATTGGATTTCTACAAAACTTTGAAAAAACCAAGTGCAATGATTGTTTGAACTAACTCAATGGGTATTTTGGTGCCACAATAAATATTGGTCCTAAACCATGTTAGTAGGAGAAATAAAGGGAAATTTGATTTTCTCCTTCGGAAATAAAGATAAGGACGCCATAAAAAAATGTATCGGAATTTTCTTTTTCGCAGCAGCATACCAAAAATTATTGTGGAATTGAGAGTTAATCGGTAGTTGTTCTCAAAATTCTCAAAAATCATTTGTTGAATGAATAAACATTACAACGATTAAATTTGAAAGTTTTATAAGTTCTGACGATTGGATCTTCATATAACTTTGCAAAAATCATGTTCAATGATTATTTGAACTAACTTATTGGTGCCACAATATATTTTCACATGCTTATTATATTACATTGGGTGTTTCTTACGCTCATATTGCAACATAATAATGTGGCTTCTAAACAAACATGATTTAGAATTTCTTGGATGCTTACAATTGAGAGGCCATGCTTTTTTAAGTGTCCTTATATTAATTTCCACTAGTGTGCAGGAATCGGCACTGCATACCTATATCCTACCAAAGCCACGACCCGAGGCAGGGGCTGCATTATTGTGTACACAATCAGATTGCATTGAATTAATGAATCGTATAAAATACGAGAAAAAGCAACCGAACCGAAGAAGAATAGACTGTTGGTTGGGTTGTCTGGGCAATACGGGAAAGAGAAGTGCGAGAATTAAATTTATCTTCACACTTGCGCAGATTCGAGCCAGCCGTGCGTTGTCGTCTTTCAGCTTCAGCCCAAGTCCTTTTGCCCGGTCACCGTTGTGTGTAAAACCTCACTACGATCGTGTATTGTGTCAAAGAATTACAAAACTGAAATCACGTTGACATTGGGCGTTCGTTGTTGGGTGGATAGACGGGATGTACCCCGCCCCGGCGCATTCATTCGGACTACACCTCCTGTTCAGGTCTGATCAAGTATTGTTCCAATTAAAAATTGACAATATTCAGTTGAAACAAATGAGCTACGCCTGATGAATACGCAATCGGATGTAACCAAGACTGCATAGGAAAATGTAATCCAAAAATGGTTCGTGCTTTATTTTGTTGATATGCATAATGTTGATACTAAAGCAATAATTTCGTAAGGTGTTGTTTATTGTAATCAAATTATGAAAACTTATGTTTCCATTGTAACCTCAAAAAGCCTCGTTTCAGAGTGATTCCTACATTATAGGTCACAGTTTAAGCTACTCAGTTTCATGTTTAATGTGCTTAAATTTTATCATGTTACATGCCTGCTAAAAACGGATTATTCATGGATTTGGATAGCAACATTTTCTTATCCTTCATTTACATCGAGTATTTTAACACTGTTTGCAACCTCCAAAGCATTAAAACATGTTTAATCTCTAGCAATTTTATTGAAAATAAACCTTAATCTGATCTTTGACTATATGTTTAGTATTACTTCTGCGTGAAGTCAACGATTTACATAGTTGAAGATGCTAATTTCAAATAACAGACTAAAGTGGTAATTTTTATACGATAGATGAGGAGATGAAAGTATTGAATTGATAGTTCCGTTTAGAATACGGCAGTGTGAAAATTGCATATAGAGAGTAGAAAGCGAGCTAGGACAACTTTAGGAAGGTACAAATCGGTTTTATCATCTCTCTTTACCAAACTCCTTCTTTGGAAAGGGATGGTGAGGGGTATACCCCCCCCCCACCACCACTGGCAAAAAGAGATGATCACCTTCCTTCAGATATATATATTTTTTACAGGAACTGGTAATAGGGTAGAGAACTACATTATTCCCAAAAACAAAAGAAGCGCTCCGACCGAATCAATTTTTATCTTCATCCGATAGGCCAAAGTGAATTCATTGGCGTTTCAATTGCGTTTCAATGCGTTAGGCCGAGTTTAAAATCCATAGGCCGAGTTTGAGGTAAAGAAGCAGTGTTATACTTTTGACAATATCTCAACGATTGGTTTCCCGTTTTCAAATCTTACGGTACGTACGAAAAGGTAAATAAATTTGGAAGCCATCAGTAATAATAACATTCCGTTTGGTGCTAAACTGAACTAGATTAAGAAAGACTAAGTGCGGGATATGCTTAATAGGCCGGAAATGGGGTAGTTAACCCTACGTAATATGACCATCGGAATTTTTTTTCGTACTGCTCCAAGACCAGATGAACAATTTTCCAGATGATACCTCAGCAGTTGATCTAGTGATTCTGGGTGAAAAACCTTTGAACAAGTTTTGAAAAACACATAAACAAACGTTGTTGCAGTTGGTCATGTTATCCCATATTACCCTACCTTCTGCGTGCGTGGTAAAGCGGCTACTTATCGGGAAATGCAAAAACGAACACAATAATTTGCATGGCTTTTGTATCGTGGTGCTAAAATGCTCACCAGTAAAAAATAAGATTTTTTTTAAGAAAAAAAAATAATCATTTTGAGTATGATGTTTTTTGTTTGTTTTTCTGTGTACCGTGAAAAAATTCGAGAAAAAACAACTTTCTGATAATATTTTTCATGGATTGCTCAGATTATTTCTTTGTCATTTAACTTAAAATAAATTGCTTCTACGATATTTGGTCCTGGAAAATCAGGAAACTAATTCATAGAATCAAATAAATATGGTAAATAAGCAATACCTGCATGATTGATTTTAGCAATTGTTGTTTCTGGAAAAAAGTTAAGGCATTTTACTTTAAATGCAGAAAACCGGAGGAATCCCACACTATTAAGAATCATAAGTTAATGTCTAGAGAATTCTCATAATTTATATAATTTTTGACGTAGGACTACGTCTTTGATTTCTATATGGGGGTACACTTTGTGAAAACCGAAAATGGAACATGTAACAAATTAAGAAAGATTTTGAAAGTTAATAACTCAGCTGCCCCTGGTCCAATTTCAATAATGTTATCACCAATCGATCAGAAATATGGCTACGCATCGATAACAATGCTTCCGAATGTTGATTTTCAACAAGAAACTATTGAAAAACTGGTAAATGTCCAGCATTGTCCAAAAGCGTTGAATTAACTAATAAATCCACCAATTACCTACATGCATATGCTGCTTCCCCAGCACAGTCGTCAGAGAGTAGTAAGTAGACGAAACAAGTCGAAGTGGCATTCGCCTCCGATCCTCGGGCGCGTGCGAATAGGGAGGATGGAATTGCGTAATATTTTGCACACTCATCGCCATACTCAAAACCACACGCTCCCAACGACCACACCACTGTGTGGTGGTGTTCGGTCGTCGAAATTAGTAGCAGCAGTAGCAGTGCTTTCGGCGTGTGGCGTTAAAATTTGTTCTCCAGTAACAACGAAAGGCTGCCTGCAAGCAGCGAGTTGCAGAGCCCACATAAGCAACCATCAAAGGAGGAAGAAGCTGCACCGCTATGCTATGTATCGGAATCAGTAGCTCTTCGTGAGTCGCTGCGGGTCGGTCATCTATGCCAAGCGTGTCACCTTTGCTCTGAACAACATACAGCTCGACAGCCTCATCCGTGTTGAACACCTAGCTCAGAATTACTCAACCATCACTACAAAACGGTCCTTTTCAGGGCCACCAAAATTTGTTAAAGAGTATTATTTGGACATTGGTCAAGGTCATCAGTTCCCGCAAGCAGCTAGCTATCAAGGCGCAACCTGTTTATAGAAGGTGTGGAATTGTAGGCCTGAATATATTGGTGCAAATAGTTTTTCCTCGGCTTTCATTCCGCACGGTTCGTGTTTTTCGTTTAATCAATCACCCTTGTAGTGACGTCGAAAAGGTTGTTTCAATCGGCGCTTACATATGAAATTTAATGTGGATTATAGAATTTTTAGAACATTTTTTTATAGCAAGTGAGTGGAAGCAACCCTGGTATGAAGTGTTAAAAATCCATATAGAATTTGAGAGAAGTGGGAATAATTCGCTTTGGGTGTATATTCAGTCCCCAGAAAGCCAATAAAATCAAATTTGTGAGAAAATTAGCTCTCACAGCTCTCAGTTCAATCTCTCGAAGTCCCTCCTTTTTTACATATTCTGCACAAACGATACTTTCCGCCCCGCCCCATTCATATAATTCGGAAGGAAATCCTGTGAGGGGTGAATTGAATACACTTTAATACCAAAATGCACAAAACTTAAAAATTCATAAATAACAAAAAAATCCAAATGCACCTTTTAAAGTCGGGGTAGATGAATCGAAAATACTCAAGTTGACAGTTCCTTAGATTCTCTTCATCAACTTTCTTTTTGAAATAAATGCTACAAATTTGATATGCTTACAAATAAAATAACGGAAAGAGTTAAGATAATTGATGATTGATCAATTAAAAGAACTATATATTCACATTTGTTCCGTCCACTAGCGGTCCTACGTCAAGCTTCCGTTCGTGCCCCTAGGCACATACCCTTCTACTTTTTAAAGTTCGAAACATGAAATGATCTTAAATGAGACAGAATTTTGAAGTTTATCTAAGTTACATGCAGGCTTGCAATTGCTCATTACAGCTAAAATGCTATTTTTCGGTATTATGAAACAATGAGATACTATAATGATATAATTAAGATACTATAATTTTGTAAGATGCAAGAAGAGGTGGTAAAGTTTGTATATGACATATCAAATTTGTCAATTTTGCTTTCGGAAGGTCACAACTAGCGATTAGCTGTAACGATGAGCAACGCGATGAGCGAGCAATCAGTGATCATAAAATCGCTAGTTGTGACCTTCTGAAAGCAAAATTCACAAATTTTATATGTCATATACACACTTTACCACCTCTTCTTGCATCAAATAAAATAAAAATTATCATTATAGTGTCCCATTGTTTCATAATAATTATTATTATAGTATCCCATTGTTTCATAATACCGAAAAATAGCATTTTAGCTGTAATTGCAAGCCTGGTTACCTGTAGATTAATTAATTAATTTATCTTTATTAGGGAGGCTTTCAGCCTGGGGCTGGTTCGCCTCCACACCTGTAGATTATCCAAACACCACTTGGTCGTATTGAGCATTTTTTTTGTAAAGCAATAAGTTATGAGTTCCATGGAACAACATTTAGATTCTTGGATAATAATATCTATACCTCTCACGTTATAGTCACGAGTTCAAATATAATTAAAGTGACTGTAATAAAAATAAAAAAAAATACGAACAAAGATTTTTTTAAATGTTACATGCGATTTAATTTAATAAACACTAACAATACCATCTTTTTGGGGAACCATTACCCTTTCCGATGGTTGTGTTAGTTTGCGTGAGAGCGCTAAGAGTTTCGATAACATTGACGTTTGAATCGTTGTTTACAAAAGCAGATACGTCCCTTTGATAAAGTAATCGAGATTCAAATGATTTTCAGCCGTGTGGTGTAGTTTCAGGATTGTAGTCACATCATCATTAAGTTTCACTCATGGTTAATCTACTTTAAATCCCCTTCCAAATTCTCCAAGATCACTTGAATACTACTAAAAGAGGAAATTTTTCTATGGAGTTAATCCTGAGGTGAATCCAAGACAATTTTGGGATAAACCTTTTCTTAATTCTAAATAGCATACCACGAGATTTCCAGGAATACTCCATGTGAATTGTTAAGAATGAAATAGAGTGAAATTAACGCAAATATTCGCTTTCTCGAACAAAAAGATAAAGGTAGAGAAAATGTCAGGATTTTTCTGTAGGTGTGAAATTCCTAGTGTTTTGTACAAAATTGCGACTTTCATGGAAAAAAAGTCTAAGGATTACCGGACAGAATCAGAAGATTTTTGAGGGGTATCCTGAAAGTAAACATAATTCTGAAGAATTTTTTTAAATAATCTTAAGGAAATCCTTGAAAAATGTGCAGACTAAATTATTTCTTTGAAACGTTGACAATTATGAGATAATAGTAGCCAGGTGAGTATATACGCAGCTTAAGCAATAAATTTATAAAATTCTGAAGAAGGACAATAAAAACCTTTCAATTCTGCCTTTCAAGGAGAACTAATGATATATGAGGCACCCTCCCCTACAAAAAGAAGATTTTTGCTTCATGGTCTTGTTATCAACTTTACTTCTTCCCGTTTTAAAGTATATTTTGCTTGCTATCAAGTTGGATAAATTTGGTGCACTGGTGGTTGTAAATCCGATCTGATACTATTTTGTCACATCACTTAGAATACCGGAAATTTTGGACTCATGTATCTGGATTTAGTCGATTGATTTCAAGCATATTAAATAGTGTTCTCTGAAAATGTTGTACCATTAAATTGACGCGGTACAGACACTGTTTGATGCCTTTTAAAACAATTATCTCTCAGGCGAAACCAAGCGACGAACCCTGTTGCCGCGATGATTTCGGTACAGTGTTGTTGTTTTGAAGCATGTTCGTGTAATTCAGGATTTATTTTGAGATTTAAGAGATATTTTCAATCAACCTGGAAAGATATTGCTGCCAAATAGATGGTTCACTTTTGGGAATGATTGGCAGCTAGATTATATGCATACTCTGGCTGTTTTTCCATCTTTACTCACACACAAGTGAACCGTGAATGAAATCATTGCCAAAAACAACAATTTTAGCAATAAACCGTAACTTTCTGCTCATCCCGCCCGTGAATATTAACCATTCATCGCAACACGAAATCCTCCCGTGCCTGCATACCGGTTCAGTTACTGCGCGGAGCGGCATGGTTGCACAGAATGAAAAATTAACATCAAGTGGGATGTAACGAAAACCAGCGGGTGTAATGCGAAAGAGCTAAAGTTAAATAAATAACATAAATCATTCGATTCATACCTTGTTATGACCTTATTGTTATACATTTCTTACAAACACGTCGTCGTTGATCCATGTTTCGACTCCAGAGCGGTTCCAGTGGTAATATGCAAAAATTCTTCGGTCTCTCCGTCGCAGAAACGTCAGCGTGGCACACACATACGGAACGGGCGAGAAGAAGTTGGTTTCTCTACCACACCACACCACACCACAATCTCTGAGGTTCGCTGGACCCGTCAACTTGAATGATGTTGAATGGTTACAATAGCTGCTTACCAACACACGGGCACACATTCACGCGTCAAATCTTCGATTTCAATCGACACGGGCCTAGTGCCTTACTTGTAATTGTGTAGGCTGTATGTATGATTATTTGCCTTTACGCACAGGAACCAGATTTTACTTATTTTCATTTGAGAAAAATCGACTTTTGATTTATTGAACACAGAGCAATTAAAACATTGCACAACCTCACAAACACTGGCAACATTCAGCACAAAGTTCACTTTAATTCTTCGTACACATCCAACATCTTTAACAATTTCATTCCCATTTTCGCTTTCTGCCAGATGTCGGCCCCTCAATCCCACTCGTTTGCTAAATTAATGGAAAACTGCTTTTGGAGACACTTTTTTTCTTGCTTCGTGGTATGCCTTACAAAAGTACCCATTAAACAGCTGCAACTTTTTTTTGTGGTCAAACAAGTAAAATTTCATCCCATTTTAGTATCCATCCTCGGGCTTTAGTGGACCTTCTCTTGTAGTTGTTATAGATGGTCCTGTTTTTTTTCAGTTTCAACTTGTCACGAATTAGTCTATTCATGAAATATAATTTTAGCTTGGAAGCGATCACTTTTAGTAACTGTAGCTATGTGGCGAAAGGGGTTGCGTAAAGTATGCGGAGGAAAGAAAAAAACAAAAACATAAAATTCATACAAAAATTTTCAGTACAATGGCCTGCGGAATGACATGTCCTCACATACACTAGGACAAGTTTATTTTTCTTCACGCCGTGGCATAGTAGGTACTTGAAATGATTCTTATTAATCTTTCACTTTATGCTGCTTCAAACTGGTACCCACTGTTGTGACTATTTCACTCCCTTAGTCGATCGTGGCCAACATGCGCGAAAGAGATGACCGCAGTGCAGGAAAACAGTAATAAGAATAACAACTCACATCACCAACACAACTCCACTACCAAGCAGCTCCAGAAAGCTGTTTAAGATCAACATCAGCAATAACAACAACGGTAGGGAAAAAATGTAGTGCCCGAAGCACCACACGCCAATAACGCGAAACTTCCTTCTTGGGGTCTTGAACGCGCAGAGTCCGGCGACGGCGAAGACGACGACGACGAAAACCGTGATCGCGCAGATCAACTTCTTACGCTAAACTGAGAAAGCGAGCGAACAAACTGGAAACTTTGGGCCCCTGCTCGATCGGAGCCTTGATCCATCACCATCCATGGAGCAAAATATGGTGGTGAGCTTTTACGACCAGCCTGCAATATTCTCTCGCTCTCTTGCCGCTGAATTTTTCTATGGCTGTTTATGTTTATATGTTGAATGTTGAGCATGATATCAGTTGTGCTCTCTTTCTCCGTTCTATCTTATTGCCATCGGTGTTGTTCACTCAAGTGGCGGTTTCCGAGTGTGATGAAATGCTAGGAGTTTTGTTTTCGGGTTGCTTTTTTTTTTTTTTTTTTTGTTAATTACTTTATTTGTACAGGCTCATTCGAATAAACTTTACAGAGCCAAGTTATCATTTTCTTTATACATTATAAATGTCTTAAATCTAAAATTAAAGGATTGGAACCGATTACTCGCGGTCTTCTCGAGGTTAGTGGATGACAATTGTTTGGATCGGGAGAGGGAAAAGGAGATTTGGAATATGATTTATGATTCAAAAATTTCACTATTTCTAAAACAAATACTTAATCCTATCGACGTGATATCAACTCTGTAATTATACAATTATTACAGAAACAAATCTACAAAAAAAAAAAAAATACACACACACATACAAAACACAAACTAAACACAAGGTTAATCAAATTTACAATCTATGGTTAATATTCTTCAAGAAAACATATATGAGTTGCATAAACTCCAGATCGCGTCTAGCCAAAATATCCCGAACTGGAACATTAGGTTGTCTACCTCGAGCCCGAAGGGAATCATACAACTCGGATCTGACTCCACGGTGCTCAGCACATGACCAAATAATGTGATCTGCGTCCTGGTAACCTTGTCCACATTCACAGAGATTACTGTCGCCCAGCTCAACACGGAACAAGTGAGCGTTTAACGAGTAGTGATTGGACATGTGGCGAGACATCATACGAATGAAGTCTCGACCCACATCCAACCCCTTGAACCAAGGACACTTCGACACCTTAGGGATGATTGAATATAAGCATCGTCCCAAACTCCCTTCACTCCATTTATTTTGCCAGCTGGCGAGGGACTGTTGACGATAAATGAAGAAAAATTCGTCGTAGGCGATTTGTCGATCGTAAATATCGCCTTCCATAGCGCCCACCTTTGCAAGCGAGTCCGCCTTCTCATTGCCCGGAATCGAGCAATGAGATGGGACCCATGCAAAGGTGATGACAAAAGATCTTAAAGATAAAGCACTTAGAAGCTCTCGTATTTTCATGAGAAAATACGAGGAGTGCTTTACCGGCCTCATGAAGCGAATAGCCTCGACAGAACTGAGACTATCCGTAAAAATAAAATAATGATCTGGTGCAAGTGAGGCAATCGTTTCTAGCGTACAATGTATTGCCGCCAGCTCAGCAACATATACGGAACAAGGAGCTTGAAGCATTCGAGAGGCGCTATGAAATTCGTTATATGAACCAAAACCAGCGGACGCCTCTATTAGTGATCCATCTGTGAAGAACGATCTTGCGGAATCAACTTGGCCAAACTTTGCAGCGAAAATTGACGGAGCAATCATGGAACGATGATGCTCTGGGATTCCGCGAATCTCTTGCGTCATTGATAAATCAAAATGAACAGAACTGTCGAAGTCGGAGAAGCAAACACGATAGGGATTATGCTGCGAAGGGCTGACATCCTGTGTTATGTACACGTAGTACAATGACATAAAACGAGTTTGAGGGTTTAGCTCAAGAAGCTTCTCAAAGTTTGCAATCACCAGTGGGTTCATAATTTCACAACGGGTGAGGAGCCTGAGGGATAATTCCGAAAACCGATCAGAGAGTGGCAACATGCCCGCTAACACTTCGAGACTCATCGTATGAGTCGAGTGCATGCATCCTAACGCGATACGAAGACAGCGATACTGGATCAGTTCCAGTTTGATGATGTGCGTTTTAGCCGCCGACTGGAAGCAAAAACTACCGTACTCTAAAACCGATAAAATCGTTGTCCGGTACAACGTTAGAAGATCTTGCGGATGGGCTCCCCACCACGTTCCGGTAATTGTTCGGAGAAAATTGATCCTTTGTTGGCATTTCCGCTTCAGATACTCAATGTGGGATCTCCAGGTGCATTTTGAATCGAACCAGACCCCAAGATATTTGAAGGACATAGAATGAGTGATCGGTTTACCCAAAAGTTGAAGCTTTGGTTGTGCTGGGCTATGCTTCCTAGAAAAAACGACCAACTCAGTTTTCTCCGTGGAGAATTCGATACCTAGCTGGATAGCCCAAGTAGACAAATTGTCTAAGGTATCCTGTAAGGGTCCTTGCAGGTCGGCCTCTCTGGGTCCTGTCATAGACACTACTCCGTCATCTGCAAGTTGTCTCAACGTGCAGTTGTCCCTTAGACAATTGTCAATTTCTCTGACGTAGAAATCATACAAAAGGGGGCTTAAACATGAGCCCTGGGGGAGACCCATGTAACTAAATCGAGAAGCTGTAGAGTTTCCATGAGAAAAGCTCATATGTTTCTCTGACAGCAAATTGTACAAAAAGTTATTAATTAATGGAGAAAGGCCACAAGCGTGGAGTTTGTCTGAAAGGACTTCAACCGATACTGAATCAAAAGCCCCCTTAATATCCAAGAAGACAGAAGCCATTTGCTCTTTATTAGCAAAAGCCAACTGAATTTCAGTGGAAAGCAACGCGAGACAGTCGTTCGTTCCCTTGCCCCTACGGAAACCAAATTGAGTATCTGAGAGTAGGTGGTTCAACTCAACCCATTTGTCCAGGCGAAAAAGGATCATTTTCTCCAACAATTTTCGAATACACGATAGCATCGCAATGGGACGATACGAGTTGTGATCTGACGCGGGTTTTCCAGGCTTTTTAATGGCTATAACTCTCACCCGCCTCCAATCATCCGGAACAATATTAAGCTCCAGGAACTGACCAAACAAGTTCAACATGCGGCTCTTAGCGACGTCTGGGAGGTTCTTCAACAAGTTGAACTTGATTCTATCAGCCCCCGGAGCCGAATTGCCACACGAAAGGAGCGCGAGTGAGAGCTCCAGCATTGAAAAAGGCTGGCTGATCTCGTCTACCGAATTCGTCGTTTCGCGAGGAATCATCTGTGCCGGCACAGAATCAGGACATACTTTTCGCGCGAACTTGGGAATCCAACTATCGGAGTACTCCTCGCTCTCGTTGTTTGAAGACCGGTTACGCATCCTTCGCGCCGCATTCCAAAGCGTATTCATCGACGTTTCGCGCGATAATCCGTCCACGAATTGCCGCCAGTATCCGCGTTTCTTGGCTTTGATGAGGCTCTTGAGTTCGCGTTCAAGAGCCGAGTACGCTTCGAAATGTACGGGTGTTCCACGTTTCCGGAAAAGCTTAAACGCGTCGGACTTTTTACGATAAACCTCAGTGCATTGCTGGTCCCACCAAGGGGAAGGAGGTTTCCTACGGAAAGACGTTCCTGGAACCGGCCGAGTTTGAGCTTGAAGCGCGCTGTCCAAGATCAGATTGGAGAGGAAGTTATATTCCTCCAACGGTGGAAGCCCTTCTACCGACGTTAGGGCATCTTCTATCACATTCTTGAACTTTGTCCAATCGATATTACGGGTAAGATCGTACGCGACGTTAACGGGTTCCGACGGATTGAACCCACTGGTAACTGAAACTTTGATCGGCAAGTGATCACTACCGTGGGGATCTTGGATCACATTCCACGTGCAATCCAACGATAATGAGTTAGAGCAAAGTGTGAGGTCTAATCTACTTCCATTCGAGGATGGGCCAGCCAAACGTGTTACTTCTCCATTGTTAAGAATTGTCATATTAAAGCTGTCGCAGAGGTCATATATCAAAGTAGAACGGTTGTCATCATACAGTTCCCCCCAGCCTGTACCGTGGGAATTCAAATCTCCCATAATCAACCGTGGAGCAGGAAGTACCGAACAGATATCTGAAAGTTGTTTGCGATTAACAACGGCTCTAGGAGGAATATAAACAGAAGCAATACAAAGGCTCTTACCTTTAATAATAGCCTGACATGCAACAACTTCAATACCTGGAAATTGTGGAAGATTCACTCTATAGAAGGAATGGCACTTTTTGATCCCCAAAAGTACCCCTCCTCCACGCGAATCCTCACGATCCAGTCGAATAATGTTAAAATCATAAAAAGGAAGATCGATATCTGAAGAGAGCCAAGTTTCACAAACAGCAAATGCATCACAATCATTATTGTGAATTAAAAACTTAAAAGAATCTAATTTAGGAATGAGACTTCGACAATTCCACTGTAGAACAGTGATCAAATCCCCGACCTCGTTTGGAAAATTATCCATCGAAGGAAATGATTGCTGCAATGAGGGGCCACTTCAATGTCAATTGCTTCAAGAGGGTCTTCACAGAAGGAAGCATTGCCAGAACAATGCTTTTGAGAGGATCAGAAATATTGAGGTACTTGAGAATATCGTCCACAATTTTATCAAATGAGAACAACCCGGATTAAGAAGGGGCTTCTGTTCTTAAAAATGGGCCATCAGGGGTTTTTGATGTCCCCGGGAGAGATGGAAAGTTCTGGTTATAGTCAGTTCGGCGGAAACCAGGAGGAGTTGAAACTTCCTTTTTTCCATCACTCCTTGATTTGGGCAAGCTGATTTGGGGTTCCTTATCTGCAACTTTCCGCGAACGGATGCGTTTTCGTTTCCGTGCAGAACCTTCCGGAAAACTGAAAGAAACTCCCTCCTCAGCCAAGTCAGAGTCAGACTCGTCATCAGACAAAACAGCAAAGGGATTTTTGTCGTTGGTTGATGGTGTGGCTGTTTTTAGCATTGCTGCAAAAGACTGCCTGGAACGCTCCTTAATAGAGCGTTCTAGTTTCTCCCCGCGTTGTTTGTACGCCGGGCACGATGAGAGACCATGAGGAGTTCCCTTACAGTACACGCATTTTGGTGCAGTGACTGTGCAGGCGCCATCCTCGTGCTTCTCCCCGCATTTGGAACAGCGTGCCTTGCTGCCACAGTGAGAGGCCGTATGTCCCAACTGTTTGCAGTTTTGGCAGTTCATGACCCGAGGAACAAACAAACGCACAGGTAGCCGAAGTTTTCCCAACTCGATGTAGTGAGGAAGGGCTGAACCAGAAAAGGTCACCCGAAACGAGTCTGTGGGGGTAAAGCTCTTTTTACCCTCGCTGAAAGATACTGAGTTCAGCTTCTGGACTTCCAGTATCTCAACCGTGGGAAGCAAGGGGTTCTTGAAACGGCCAACCGCTTGCTTCGCCAAGATCTCGGGGGTCAGACTCGCTTCGGTGACCACACCTTCGATCTCCACATTACGAGCTGGGATGTACACTCTATACTCGAGTGTAAAGAGCTGGGAGGCAGCAATCTCGTTAGCTTGTTTCAGGTTAGAGACGACAACGCGAAGTTTATTGTACCTCACCTTCGAGATTTCGGTCACGGCCGAGAACCGCTTCGTCAGATCATTAGTAATTTGCATTACATTCAAAGGTTTCTTTTTGGGCTGAAAGTAAACAACCCATGGGCCAGTCGAGTCTTCTGGGTAGGCTCGCGATCGGGGGCTTATCTGTCCCTGTCCATTACCAGACTGAGATGACGAACCAGGGATGGCATCATCTGATTTCTGGGCTGACAGACGTTTTCGACCCTTCTTGCTATCGCGTGGCAAAGATGTGTCATCTTCCGACAAAACGTCCATTTCGTCTTCCGACAAAATGTCCATTTTGCCGTACTAGTGGGAGCGAAAAACGCTCTACCACTGCAACGATAATCAAAATTACTCGGACACAATACACGAGAAAAAAAATACAAACACAGAAACACAAACTTAAAATTTAACTGATGGGAGAAAGAAAGAAACAAGAACAAAAACTTATCTGATAATCCTATACTACTACCACCGAGCGTTTACACAGCAGCAGCGGAGCGACGCGCAGCTTTGATGATCTTCGATCCGCGTGTGCGGGCGGTCTTCGTTGGTGTGTGCTTGTATGAAGCTCGGCACTCAGCTGAACACACGAGATGGATGAGCGGTTTGAATGTGGAGGCAGATGCTGACACTCGATGACGATGATCCGTGTGCACAGGTATGCGTGACCACGCACCGATGGTGGTTGGCGAATTGGCAATCGCAAAAACAATTTTCCTTCCGATGATGCCGAAAACACACTTTCTTCTCAGAAAAAAACTCACTTTTTGATAAATTTATCGGGAATTATGCCAGGAATCACTAAGCGAGAAAAAACTGATTATTTACGTCAGATAATAGCGAGAAAACTTCCAAATTAACGGAGCGCGAAACAAGTCGACCGTACTTCTTGCTAGGACGCAGTGAGATGAGTTTTCGGGTTGCTGAAGGATTTCGTTATGTAGGTGCATGAAAGCAATTAATTTTCTCGTCTTGATAATTATTTTATAGATGACAGGGGTAAGTTAAGCCAAATTCCTTTTGTGGCAAACATTTTAATTTTTGAGCGATGACATTCAACATGGTTAGTAGCATTATAAGATTGATGTGTACACACTTAGAAAAATTGATGTAAATTTAGGTGCTCTAAGACTGACATATACGAGCGTCAATTTAGACAGAAAATTGAGTCATAATAAACCCGAAATTCAGCTCAATCAAACGTAATTTCGAACTTATCAGTCTCGGAGCACTTAATTTTACATGACATGTTTGTTTACGTCTCATCCTTTATGTCAAAGATGGATTCCGTCACGTGTAAGATTAGGTATTTCTAAGTGTGTATGACAAACTTAATAACTTATTAAATATGTTATAAAATATTCATTGTTGAATCTAACACAGTTTATAACGGTTCATATTATTCAAGAACAAGTTTTGATTTATCATGAACGTTTACCTAGTCTGACGACCCTTATGTTTAAACTTAAGCTAGTTCACTAGCTCCACCAGCTCAACCAGTTCTACACGCTTGGAAAAATTAATGTAAATTTAGGTGCTCTGAGACTGACATATACGAGCGTCAATTTTGACATAAAATTGAGTCATAACAGACGCGAAATTCTGCTCAATCAAACGTAATTTTCGTCGCATAACAAACTTTTCAGTCTCGGAGCACTTAATTTTACATGATTTGTTTACGTCTCATCTTTTATGTCAAAGATAGATTCCGTCATATCTAAAAGTAGTTATTTCTAAGTGTTTATTTGTCTTTTAATCAGTTCCAACCTGGATCGGGTATCAAGATTGGGTTTGCTTGTTGTCTGTGAAACGTCAGTGTGAACGTTTATTTTTCTAACCTGGCCCGGGTTGAGGTTCGTACTGCCGGCACCGGTGGTGTAGTGGTAAGCGTGACTGCTTTCTCACCCCAATGGGCCTGGATTTAATCCCAGCCGAGGTCGGTGGGATTTTTCTGAGGCATAAAAATCACCGCATAAAAAAAAAGCCGTTGGTCCCGGCTTATGTGTGTTTAAATGGGTGCGATATCCTACGCAGGTGTGGAAGCCGCCTTCCTGCACATTTGATACTGTCAATGGATGGTAATCGATGTCCGACGGTGATTGTCTATAGATTGCGGATCAGAGAAAAAGGAAACAAGAAGAAGAGTTTGGTACAGAGTTTGGTAAGCTCAGGTTCGAAGATGGATAATAAACAAATTTACTATTAGTTTCAACCCCAAAATTCTTAGGAGTTTCTCTTTTTTATATACCAAGCGCCTCCATTGATGCTTGAGCCAAATGATTGCATGTAAGCGCTGGGTACATTGTTTTCAGCATAGATGTTCGACTTCATCCTCGAGAACGCATTACCGAGAATTCTTTGAGGATCGAAGTAGGCCGCGCTGAAAATATGGCTTGTTTTGTACCATAAACCGCTATAATTCTGCGCACTACCTAATTTCACGCATTCGGAACAAAAAGAAATATTTAGGTCAATCAAATGCTAAATTGAATCTAATTCGTTACGAGTTACATTGTTTGCCATAGTTTCCCCATCGTGCTTCTGGGATTTCGTGAAGAAACGGCAACCATCCACTCGCATCCCATGCAACGTTAGCCTTAATGATGCCCAGTATAATACAAATTTCGATGAACATTTCAGAGGGTCCTATCTGCTTTGATCGATTCTCTCAATCGACTTTCTCTTTTGATAACCACTGCTATTCAAACAGATTTCGCGCTATTTTTACCATATAGGTAGTTTCATATAAGAGGTTCTTATCTAGCGTCCAAAATGTCTAATACAACAGGAAATGGTTTTGCAGCTGAGTGATTAACGAAAGAGAAAGTCGATGAAGAGAATCGATCAATGCAGATAGGATCTTTTGAAATGTTTATCTAGAAATGTGGATGCTGCAAACCTTTTTGCCATGTTATTCGAGAGCGTATTTAGCAAAGTGCCACCTCTACCAAGACGTGACTGGTTTGCTCACATTCCTTCGCACAACATAGACCTACCCGTTATTCAGTTTTCCGCAAAAGAAGTAGTATAAGTCATCATCATCGACCAGTGTTTGGAAAATCATTCTCAAATCTCATTCATTGAGTCTCCTTGCGAGGATAAACTCGCGTGCGAATATTGCATTCACGATTGAGATTCTCATGCATATTCAAGCACTCACACTCACAACGTTGAAAAATGAATCCCATTTTAAACTCATAATAACCACTCAAACGTCATACGTCGATACCATGGTTATGCATGTTTTGTTAGTTTTCCAACCCCTGATGCACAAACAATAGTAATAACAATAAATAACGCCAAAATATAAATAAATAAATTTTTGAACCTGAAAAATCATCGGTGATTATTGCAACGTTAAATTTTGCAAGGCAGAACTCATAGGCGCATAAACTCATGCATGAGTTTTGAGTTTTTGAGTTTTTCCGAACACTGACCTTGACATCAAAAAAGGACCTGGGACGGACGGTTTACCACCCCTGGTGCTGAAAAGCTGTTCCAGAGAACTAGCGAACCCAATTACTCGCTTATTCAACCGAACGCTCCATTAAAGAACCTTCCGACGGATTGGGATGCTGCTTACATCGGTCCTATTCACAAGTCTGGCAAATGTAATCAGGTGACAAATTATCACGGCGTATCTATACTTTGCTGTCTTAGCAAAGTGTTTGAAAGACTGGTGCACAAAGTTCTATACAACGTGGCGTCGCCCATCAACTTTGATCGTTAGCATGGCTTGTAAAACATCGTTCTACAACAACGAACCACATGTGTTACGTCACCACACTGTCCCGCGAAGTAGAAGAGAGGCGGAAGGTTGATGCTGTGTATGTTGACTTTGCGAAAGCCTTCGACACTGTACCACACATTCTAGTCGTGGAGAAACTGAAGCACATAGTTTTCCCAGATTAGGCATCGTCCATTAATTATGTCACACTTCACGTCTAGTGCACTTCAAGGAAGCGTTTGCTACTTTCCTCGTTCAACCTTTCACTGATGACCTAAAAATCTATTGTGTCAGCTTATCTTCTGGAATGTAGTGCCCTACAAGAAGATACTGATACTATGCTGGCATGGTGTGGCAATAACGGCATGCGGGTTTATAACAAGAAGTCAAGCTGCACATTGCATTAGGTCCTAAGTAACATTGATCGATTCTCTTCGTCGACTTTCTCTTTCGTTAATAACATGACCGTTTCTTGTTGTGTTTGTCGTATTAGATGCTAGAAGAAAGCTTCTTTTATCGATACGTGTGCTGAAAATACCTGGGAATGCCTTAAGATGGCCGTGGGGATACAAAGAGAAAGTCGACGAAGAGAATCTGTCAATCTTACTTAGGACCTAATGCAATGTTCAGCTTGAAGTATAAAATTATTACCTTCTGCCGCTGCAATAGCCCCATTCTTCATCAATACAAGATGGAAACGGCATCATTGAACGTGTGTCGTCCATATGCGACCTCGGAGTTACCATAGACTCGAAGCTCAGATTCAACGAACACATTACGATTGCCAAAGCTTTTTCTGCGCTGGGATTTATCCGTCGCGCACGCTTCTCGACATCGACGCATTAAAAACGGTCTACTGCTCGTTGATTCGTATCATTCTGGAGTACGCAGCTCCGATTTGGTCCCTTTATTATGTAGCTCATGTTCTCATCGTAGAACGGGTGCAGAAAAGGTTCTTACGTTTTGCACTGAGACAACTTCCCTGGAACGATCCGATCCGCCCAATCTTCCTCCTTATTTCGACCGATGCAAGCTCATAGGATTGGAGCCACTATCTGTCAGACGAGTAACGATGCAGCGGCTATTTGTCTTGGATGTCATTGGACGATCTATCGACTGTCCTGCCCAGTATGTTTTTATGAGGGCTCTGTAGATCATGATTTAGACTTGTAGAATGCTTTAAAACCACGATAAAACTAGCAATGTTACTTGGGTGAACTTATCGCACAGTTTCCGCTAAACATTCCTCCTCGACGGTTTCGGACATGTTTGTTTACGTCTCTTTCTTTATGTCAGAGATGGATTCTGTCACGTGTAAGATTAGATATTTCTAAGCGTGTATGAACAGCCCCTCTAGGGGAAAAAAGGCTAAATTGAAACGACGAGACAGTTATGTTCCTAAATAAACCTATCATGAGATTTAACTAAAGCTGTGCTGGGTTCAATGTTCAGTTGGATAAGCAGTAGGGAGTGACCGCATTTCGACATACCTCACTTCACTTTCGCACAACCCTTTAAATCAATCTTCTGACAGTCGTGTACAATATATTTTACAGTATTCGTAATGTAACTCGTGAGCATAGCATTTGGTGCAAAAATGTTGCATGTAAGCTATATTCATTGTTTTTGACGTCTATGATGAAAATTAGTCCCATATGTCGAAGTAGTGCTGCGCCCTATAACGGAAGGAATGAACCCTAAATATGTTCTTTCAACCTAATTTTATCATGTCGCATGAATTAATTAATTAATGATGCATCAATCCAACATTCGAACTATGTGTTCAGTAAAGAGCATAGACCGAGAGCATATTTCGTTACCCTATAGTCTCGCATCCAGTTACCCTTTAACCTTCCCTCCCCTTATCATATATGATGTGCCTCTGGATTCCGATGGTAAAATCACACAAATATGAAGCAATTGTAACGATTTAAAAAGTGCACGGAATTAGGTAATTTTATGCGCAGAATTAGGATTCCGGCTTTTTATATGTACCATCGGCGTCGGGCCCTGTGGTCGATGGTAACTGTGTGACAGATGCGGTCCACAAAAAAAAAACCATTAATGTCCCACACCACTAGAGTGACTAATGTGTGTTTGTGTATACTTCTTTGTATAATGCTTTCCGTGCTTAGCACCAATGCTACCGACGCCAGGAAGGCAGCTCCCACACCTGGACCCAACCTATCGACCCATCAACTCATGAACCGGGGACCAACGGCTTTACTTCCCTGTTTCCGAAGGAAGGCGTGATCAGAGATGTTATGCATCAGAACATCCCGGCGGCACCGACTGGGATTGAACCCAGGCATGCTGGGGTGAGAGGTTATCACGCTTACCACTACACCACCGGCACAGCTGACCTTTTACGTTGTTTTTCCTTTTAATTCTACTACTATTGTTTCACTTTCACTTTCTCAAATTCTATCTATTTTAAAAGAGTTTTCATTTTTTTCGTCTGTATACAGCAAAACGATATAGTGGTTCTCAGAATTTTGTAAAAATTGGTAGTTTTGTTCCTAATCGCAACATATTAGACCCTTATTTTTTATTTTGTCATTAGGGTGACTATTTATATATTAGGGCGGTCAAAAAAAAATTTTTTTTCGATTTTTTTCAAAAATTTATAACTTTTGAACTGTTTGGCCGATAACGGAACTCAAAATACCAAATGAAAGTTAATTAAAAGTATTTTTAAGAAAAAAATATTCAAATATTAAAAAAAAGGACTTTGTATTAAAAAACATTGAATGTTTTTTCACTTTTACCCCTTACTCCCCTATAAAGTGTACCCCGTATTCCCTTAATATCTCATGAACTGTTGTTTAAAGACATAGTATTCTAAAACCATGCATAAAGTGCTTATGTTTTACGAAAAATAGAGCTGTAAAAAAACATTTCCTCCAAAAAGTAGGGGAAAATGGGGTAAAATGGTCCAAAACACATACCTACAAGGCTCTCCGGTCTATGGGACTACGTGCAATCGATTCCCCGGACGATTTTCCTTCGGAAAAGTCGTTTTTCATGGCCGGAATTCAGCGTGCTGTTGAGATATTGAATTTTGGGTAATTTTGGACCCATTTTTGCCCATAGTGCGTCGGTTGCATTGGTGCTCAGCACGGAAAACAAGATCGACGGAAAAAACAAATCAAGAAAAAAAAAATACATTCATCGAGTATTATCAAAGTAACCCCAAAACAAAAAAACTGATGATACCAAGACAAAAAAAAAATAGTGCAAATGCAATAATTTCCGTATACATATTTCTAACAATTTTACTCTAGGATCCTCAGTACTTATGTAAATAAAAATAATATTTGAAAAATATTAATTGCTGTGAAAATTATTTAGATTATAATTCAAACAACTATCCCAGCTACACCATTTTACGGTACCTAGAACAAAAAGCTGACCAAAATAAGAAGAAACTTTATTTTTAGGTTTGATATATTGTTTTATTTTTATTGCTTGCTTAAATATATGCTGCACAATGTGATCATTTTAGACCAAATTTGACAATTTTTTTTCTTGTTGTCTGGGATTACAGTCAACTCTCCACAACTAGATGTCCACTAACTCGATACCGAGTTATAGAATTATAAAGTAAAAATAAATGTCATGGCTACTGCGATAGTGATTTCCTATGGGATTGTTGTTCTTTAACTCGATGGTCCCTCCAATATCGAGCTATAGGGAGTTCACTGTATAAGGTTTCCTTTTAATCAATTCTGATAAGTATAATTGATTGATTTATCTTTATTAGGGAGGCTTTCAGCCTGGGGCTGGTTCGCCTCCAACGCGATAAATATAATATTAAATCAATCAAACATACTTACGTTTTAAGAATTTGTATACGCTATTGTGTGATCATTCCTACATCAATATTTTAAGACTATCAAAATACAACTCTAGCGTTCAAAATCATTCAGTGTAACTTGGATTACTACACTTAACCCAAGTTACACATGCAACATCTTGCATGAAAAATAAAAATAAATTCCAGTAGTCAATAAGTTATATATTAATTTCTTTTAAAACATCCTGACTTAGACGCTTTGTATTGTTGTTTGTGAAGTATTCAACCATTCTGACAAGCACTTGTTATCTTGAAGTTATAATTCGATATTGCATGTCTCAATTACCAGTTTACAACACATTTATAACTGATTGTATTTGGTGAAAACTGGCTAGCCTTATGTACAACATGTTTTCATAAGTCATTATTAGAAACATGAATACATATGAGATATAACTTATTGATAACATGTTATTACTCATGTTCTACTCATGTTTCCAAAAAATGACATATGAAAACATGTTGAATATAAGGCTAGCAAGTTTTCATCAAAAACAATCAGTTATAAAAGTGTTATAAATAGGCAATTGAGAGTTGCCATACCTAATTATAACATCAATATACAATACAAGTAATGTTCTTGTTTTTCGTGTTATAAACATGTTTTGATAACAATTATGAAATTTCTCAATGCATTCTACAAACTGCACTACAACATGGCTGACCAATGGCAATGTATAGAATGAAAAAAACATTTAATTTGTACTTTCAACATCACATGTACGTTTTGTAAAAGAGAAAAGTAAGATAATTAAAAAAGAAAGTTGATATTCTATTTGTTTTTGTTTTTTGCAAGGTTGGGGAATTTTATCCAGGATTTTTTTATGCAATTCAATTTATTATATTAAGTGTTTTCTAAGAGCCAATGAGTTTTTTAGAAGTAGAATGCATAGATTTACCATAAATTTTTAACCGCATAAATGTTTGCAGTACGGAATCTTCACTTAATTCGCACGATAAAATTCCTCAGAAGAATAAGTTGTGTAAATTGATGATAAACAAATTCCATTCGTAGGAAGGATGAAATTAATTTACAACATGTCCAATATAGTAGGTTGCGTTATAGTCATAAATAAGTTGCGAAAGTCAAGCATATGTTGTATATAGATTCCACCTCTTGCGCTTTTTTCGGTATAAATAAGTTGTATATAAGTGACTAGACGTAAATTTTTACCGCTGATATTGTCATAAATAAGTTATGTAAACCCGTTTATGACAAATTGTGTTGCTTGGGAAGTGAACACATTTTCCAATTTTTATCCAATGAAGGTTGTATTGGCTCGCAACGCATCGAGAAATACGAAATGCGAAAACAGCTGAGTTTTCAACAAAAGAGAAAATCGATGAAGAGTATCGATCCCTTATAATTCTGAATGCTAGAAGTACTTTATTAAACTTAGAGCAACTTTGCCAATATGCCAAGTTTGTGACATTTCAATTTTTAGACATTCAATTTGTCAAAAGGAAGCATCTATTAAGTACGTCACACTCTAAGTGGAGCTATAAATGTGTGACTAGCAATGCATTTGTTAAAGGAAAAACGTTACTTAAGGAGGAGTCTGCAAAATCATTTCAATTCAGTACTATTTTCAATCTTTTATTTTAATTATTTTCAATGTGTTGTAGATTGATATACATCATAAAGTATTTCAGCATGGTATTCGGGAAAATTTCAGATGAGTTTTTAGAGGATCAAAATAAATCAATGCCATCTCGAGCCATCATTTGTGTCCCATCACAAGTCGGGATCTGGTATGGCTCTCCTGGAGTTGCGCGGAAAATTCCTCTCACCTGACGGCAGACCTGTCTGTGCTCATAAAATCATTAACGGCTGAATAGATGCCTTCGCAGTGACCACATATTCCATACAAAGTGGTCCATTGGACGCAACCCACACTGTTGAAAAAGCTTAAGGTTTATGGACCTCTAGCATGGCATAACACTCTTTCTCTTTATCTCGAGCATACACAGCATATACCTACCTGTTAGTTGTTGTTGTAGTTTTCTCCATCCAAAGCAGAAAGCATCTCTCTATCTCGCCTTTATCGTACGTTTGTTGTTTTTCTTTCATTCAAGTATGCCTTTCTTTCACTAATACTTTGAGCTCTAACTGTCTTTCGTCCGTTTCTTTCTCCACCTTCTTCACACTGCGCGCAGGAGATAATTTGCTTTCTTTTCTTACCTCTTTTATGTACGCTTACTGTTGGTATATGAAAAGTCATAAAATCATACCTACATTCTAATATCCCTCCACTGAATGGTAGATAACTCCGAACGTGCCAATCTTTCCAATTTCTGAATTTCTCCGATATTTTAGTTGCACGCTGGCGGCGGATACATTTCGTTCGGTTTGTTCTCTTGTTGCTCCACAGGAGGAATATGTACGTAGGCTACATACAACGCAGCTCGGCCTCGGATCTATGATCAGTCAGTGTCGTCCACCACTGACTGGTTACGATGGCAGGCAACAATATCGACCAAAGAGCGAAAGAGGAAGAGAGAGAGCGTTTATTTTTTTTTTCTTGTGGTATTTTACTCCCGTTGGATAAATTTGCCTATAAATTATGCACTGTGTGAGTTGAACGGTGTGTAAAATGTGAGTAACCGTTCGTATACCGAGCCTTGTGGGGTTCTGCCTGGTTCGGTCATCGCAGATCAAGCGTAAGCGTAAGTAAACGGTGCTCCAAATGCACCGGCCAACCGAATCGGATTCTAGAAGATGATGCAAATATTTGCTGCAAAAGCTTATTGCTCTCAGTTCTGTTTATTTTTTGTTTACTTCTAAACTTGACTGCTACGTTATAGGATGACTGAACATTACATGTGATATTTGCTTATTTCAGGCATGCAGTTGAACATACTGTTCATAATCTAATGTAGACAGTTTTTTAGACCTCTCCTCCCGCGTAGACAATCATCCAAACAATTTTTTTGAAATTTGTATGAACCGTACATACATGATTCACGAGAAAAGGTCACTAGAAGTTTTGTTTACAAAAGCTGATGAGGTCTTTTCAATTATTGACCTTGATATAATTTTTAATTAAATATAACGTCTGCTTTGCAACATAATAAAACTGTGTACACGGATACAAATCTCCTATTGTACACGGATAGAAATTTCTATTGCTGATTATTCATAAAATGTAGAAGTCAACTAATAAGCAGACGCCTTGCAAAAAGTTAATGAAGATCATGCGTCAAATGATCGCTTCTCGGTCTAAGGCTAAGATCAAAGTGCATGCGTCAAATGAAATGTATAAGTGGTCACACATACCTTTTATGCATTCTTATATGACCTATGTGATTTGTCTTATGGAATGTATAAGGCTGATGTTTTGACAAACATGTATAAGTGAAAACATGAATAAAATAATTGATTTTCGTTTCGTGTAATCATTCTGAGAGATACTACACGCAGGTAAAAGAACGTAAGAATTCCATAAGAAACGCTTATGAATATTAACCATACGAAATGAGTGTGAATTTCATTGATTTATCTTATGAAAAATAATGTTGACAAAAAAATAACAAATGGGAGCAGACTGGAACCGGAAAATGGACGTTGAGGTTAGGAGGCCCGTGTGTTGACCACTCGTCAAAATGTCTCGGGAAAATGAAATGGTTAAAGGTGTATAAGAGCTACCTGATGTTACCGTAAATCATTCATAAGTCACGCTTATGCAATTCATATATATTGTTCATAAGTCGAGCCTTATTAAATTCTTAGGCCTTTATGAGACATCGATCAAAGTTACGTGCTATTTTGAGCGAGAAAGGCGTGATCAGAGATGTTATGCCTCAGAACATCCCGGCAGCGCCAACTGGGATTGAAACCAGGCCTGCTGGGGTGAGAGATAATCACGCTTACCACTACACCACCGGCGCCGCTGCCGAGATGTTTGTATGGTCATTTCGAATACGGGATATCACTACCTGCTCTCGGTGACGGGTCGTCCCATCTGGTAATATTCTCTTTTAATTTTCGAATAGCTGGTGTTCTAGCTGCCATCCAGCCGCGACTCCAGGCATCCTCGATAGTTTTGGTTACCCACTTTTTTAGATCGGGTCCTGTGACTTCTCGCGTATATTTAGCCATATGCCGACCAATAAATAAAACTGGGAAATGTCTACTATTTCAAGTTTCATTTTTATTTCATGCAGGCGATTTGTATCTCACAAGAAAATTATTGTGTCCTATTCCGCATAACAGACGTCACCCGATTTTGTTTTTGCACAGATTTATTTTAAATTGATATTTTTGCACGGTTTTTTTTTGAAAATACAACGCACGAATCAATTGTTTCTTCGGGATTTTTTTTTAATCTGGATAAAGCTGATAAATTCGTTCAGATTGTTTTCTGCTGCGTACATGTGATCATCTGGTATGTGCTATGTTTTGAGATCGTGACCATCTAGGATGTTTCTGTATTTATAAAAGATGTTCAGGTGACCAAGACCTTGGAAAGTATTTCAGATGACCCATGTTTTCCATAAGTTTGAAACTCTCTCAGTATGCGCTGCTAGTGAGCACATGAACTTTCTGTAAGTGGACATTTTTGGAACGGGAACAAATAGAAGTCAGAAATCGATTTCCGACGTTAGTTTTTTTTCCGAAAAAAAAATATCGGTTTTTTTCGGAACGAGGACAACATGTATAGACTGGAACTCGCTATCTGACGCCATTTTGTCCTTGATACGAAAATACACAACACACGGTGAAGTGCAGATGGAAGACGGAACGTGGAGAAAGCGAATGAACCACGAATTGCACCCGTTGCAGGGGACGATTACGGTGGGCTGGACACGTCGTAAGAACGCAGCGGGCAAGGTAGATCAGCAGAGGACTCAAGCCTTATGGGGTGTTTATATCTGTGCAGATTTACTCGCGCTAGTGTACTCGCCAACTAGCACGAATTTCAGTTGCTCCTGAATTTTTATGCTAGTAGACGCTGATGCCCTGTTTACATTATGTTAGTGAGCTTTTTTGCTAGCTCATTGTCGGTAGTGAAATAGTATAAGTGTATACAACCCATTAGCCTGACTCACTGGCGCAGCAATGGGGGTGTTAGGGTACAGCCACCTCTCAGGGCCATGAGGTAAATATAAAATTACACTTTTCCATATGCACATAATGGGAATCGATTTTAGCGATTTTTGCTATGGACCACTTCCCGATGAAAATGTTGTGTAGAAGTATCAACATGCAGAGAAAAGTGTTTTCTTTCAAATCGTTGAGATTTTCGATTTAAAATTTTTAGTGTCTAATTCATCATAACAAGCGCCCTATGGGATAATTTTAGCCGAAGGAAAATCAATTATGAACTTCTGTACAACTATCCCATAAAATATTGAATACATTTTAAAATTATAATTTAATATTTTGATATACCCTGGAAGACCTTTTGAATTCCTCCCAAAAGGTTCGGCCGACTTCTATGGAAGTCAACTTATTCCAGATGTTAAATACAACTACTCCAGGAAGCGTCATTGGACCTATCCAAATTTTTTTTCCCAAATTTCCCCGATTTATTCTGACTTTCTTTAGAAGTTTCTACTGATTTCCTTTGAAAGATTCGTCAATTCGGATGCCTAGACAGGTTTAAATTTATCTGGAAGATATTTCCAACTTATCCTTATTTTTTCTGTATTCCCCTAATAGAATCTTAAGGCCACTTTTTGGAAATTTATGCTAGTTTTCTTGAAATGTTTACCTCAACTTTCTTCCATATTTCGACGTAAGCTTGTTGCTGTTTTATTGGCATGTTCCTTCCGACTTCCACTGGAAGAGTCCTGAAACTTCTCCAGTCCTGCAACAGAAAGTTTTCCAGACTTGATCTGGCCAATTCGAACTATCAAATCAAATCTAGATAGAGCAGGAATTAGGGCGTAACAGCTTTTGTAAACAATGACTTCTGTCGACGATTTCTAGGAATTTTTCATTTATTCATGACGATTGTAAAGGGAAATTCCATATTAGGATTCTTGCGTCGCAATACAGCACAATTAGACGACGTGCCCGTCATGAAAATGTTGTACTGTTCTCTTGTCGTAGCGTGCTTGAATATTGAGTGCAAATTTGGGCTCCGTATCCGTATCGAGATAAAACAAAAACGCAAAAAGCTGCATTACGGTGGTTTCCGTAGATCAATCCCGAAAATCTACCTCCATACGAACATAGATGCGCGCTGATTTGACTTCAAACTTTGTCGAGCCGGCGTATTTTCGTGCAGAGGATGTTCGTTAATGTCGTGCTGAGTAACCATGTTGATTGCAGTAGTGTGCTTCAGAACATCAGTCAACGCTCTCATTCTCCAAATCCGCAACATTTACTTTTTGTGGACTCCTGGGCACCGCACCACATACGGATATAACAATCCTCTGGATAGATGTTGTTGACTATTTAATGACGTGTATGAAGTAATTGATTTTAATATTAGTAGACTAATTTTTAGGAATAGAATTATTAATTTAAAAAAGTCTGTGTGGTTGGTAAACAAACAAATACATACGTGGGAGGTAAGCTTTTGAAAAACTAGTTTCTTTGAAAAAATCCAAAATTACCGCCTGAAATTCTAAATATGCCAAAGGTATCCAAACATTAGAGTTTTTTTTTTCAAAAATTACTATTGCATTTTTTTTTTAAATTGCTTGAGCTCTTCTAGCTGACGAGGGATTCATCGATTCAACATATTATAGAACATTTTTTCTATATTCATAACTAGTGCTATCGAATAAGTGAAAAAGAAATGGTTTGTAAAAACGTACAAAAAGTGGCAAGTTTCTGCGAGAATTGCTCAGAAGTTAAAACCAATCGCACCATTGACTGCACCACTTTGAAATTATCATCCCATCGCACTTCGGGGCATAGACATAAACCTTCGCTTCCTTGTTTGTCAGCATGTCTAGCATATTTCTCCAAGGAATCCGTGTTTTTAAAAAAAAAATGCTGTGAATTCGCATACCCTCATCATAAATCCTGACTGGATTCCAACATCATTACTCCATCGTTTTGCATTCCGTCTACTGATTCAAGGGGAGCAAATTTGTATCTACATATCATTCTATCTACTTAAATATGTTGCTGCTCCGCGAGCCAAGCATCCATGCATGCAGACAGACGTATTTGGTGCTTTGCGAAGCGTTTGGATCGGAAAAAAAAATCGCCGACATGTAGGCTATGCTTCAGAGCTAAGCAGAGTAACGCACACTCCCTCGAAAGCTCCGAAGGGGGACATAAAAACACAAACACGTGCTCTGTGCAAGCGGTTGATTCCGAGGTTGATGCTTCGATGTATCGAATCTGCAGACGCATGGTGATTTGTGAATTCACAAGTAAATCGATTGAATGAAATGACATTATTGTGCTCCGTTAAGATTGTCAATTCTTCGTTTGCTCATGGAAAACAAATGTTGTTCAAAAATATTGGTTGTTTTTGCTAATGCAAACTTAGACTCGTTCATGGATAAACACAAAGCAAAGACAGCAAAGACGCACGGTTCAACTCCGTTGCATATTTATTCATTCTCCCGCAGAGAAGCTTGACGATAAACATTGAATTGTTCGGTGGTAAATATTTAAGTTATCCTCACTTATTAAAATTTACGAAAACAATATTTCGTTCAGTCCACCTTGCGGAAATGAACTCGTAAACAATCGACCAATGGTCAGGTTCGGCTCAATCAAGCTAAATAGAACCAATCATTTGAGCAGCCATGCAAATTGTCAATGAGCGAGGATGAAACGGGATAGACAGTTGCTGAATCTTCAATATAATAATTTATTTTACTTTATGGCGACCAACCCTCTCTCCAATGATAATGGTCGCGTTGAATGGTCGTGATAATAACCGCACGAAACGCAATCCATCGTTGGTTGATACAATTTCAATCAATAAATCGTACGGTGTGAATCGTACTTACATTGTTTTTAGGAACGATAATTACAAAGTCAAGGAACGTTTTACTCAGGTTGCGCACATTTTCATGAATTGAGGGATCATGGATCTAAACTTTGAAATTGTATATGTTGTATAATGAAGTTTCACAATTTAAACAAATTTTGGTTATCAGGTCGTTTATTCCAATGCAAGTAAGAGCTAATTTTCACAATTTAAACAAATTTTGGTTATCAGGTCGTTTATTCCAATGCAAGTAAGAGCTAATTTAAAATAACTTCAAAACAGTTTCCGAAATCCGGGGGCAAATTGGTCACAGCACAGTGGTTCATCCTAGAGCAAATGTCGGTCCTATTCTCACACTTTTTCTAACCAGATAGTAATGTTGTATTATTATTTTTACTTGTTATTAAACTAACTTTATGACAATATCATGCATTAAAAAGCTATGTTTTTTATGTGTGCTGGCTAAAAAGGGGAATTAAAACAAAATATTTACAATATTTACATCTAACGAATACAGTGCTTTCTCGATTTTGTCAGCCTCGTCTCTAATTTTAGGCTGAAAAAATTCGTTTTGAATATCTTCGCTGTGAAGTACGAGCGAAACGAACAATTTAATTCATTATACATCAACGAATACGCGTTTGTTGATATTCACCACTGCTTGATTATCCAACCCAAAATTGTCAAAATCAGAAGTGATCCTCAAAAGCAAAATAATCAAATTCATTTTGAGCAAAATGATTATTTTGAATGTTGTCAATTTCAGAGCCTAAAACTTCGAAACTATCAATCATGAGGCACTGTATTTCCATCTAACGACTTTTATTCATTCAGATAAAAATATGGTAGACAGAATTCGTGTGACGTTTCTAAACAGATATAAATCTCCTTATACTTGTTGGCATATAAATATTGCTGATTATTCATAATATTCATAAGTAAACTAATAGTGTAAAGTGGGGTAAACATTTGAACTTATTTAAAAAAAAAAATCTCAAAACTCCAAGCATTGTGAATCAAACTTGTTCCATACACAGGATCCTTCATTCAAGGTGTACAACTTTCTCTAACAGAATTTTGGTGAATTTTCAGTCCATTCGTAGTTATAACGATTTTTTCGGAAAATCAAACTTTTGCCTTACGCCCGGTGGGACAAAAGTTCGTTTCTGCAATGGGGAAAAAGTTCGCAAACTTAATGGAAGTTTGTGAGAAGTTTTGCCATTACAAATCTTGAAATACCTCATGATGGCGTGAAGACGTAAATTTCATTCAACACGCCTCAAATACTTGGCTATTTACAAGGCTTTTGAAAATGAAGCACATGTTGGGTTTCGGTTTTTATTCCTTAACGAAAAGACATAGAATGTTTTCGAAGATGTGCTTTTGTTTAAAATTCATTTGAAATAGACGAAATATACAGTTTGTTTGGTTAACCTTACATTAATTATATGCACTTACAAATAATGTAAGCTTATTTCCATTCATTTTTGATGCCATCACTTTGAAGAAGTTTTGTAATGCACATTTTATGTTTTTATTTTTTCAAAGATTTAACAATTTTTGTATGTTTCAGTGTATTTTTTTCTTAAAGTCCAATCAGTTTTTTACAACTTCTTCTCAGACATAAATTAGATTCAATAAACAGTTTTAGAGTTAGATTTTTTTGAAAAATTCATATGTGAAAACACATACGCCCTTTTAAAAAAATTATCTGGGGTGAAAAATGGTTCGTGATCTGTGGAAAATCATAATCTCCAATGCTGAGAACATGTTGAAAGTTTCATTCAGATCGGAAAGAGTCGTGCCAGATTTTGATTTTTTTGACAGATTTCACCTGAAAATGCTCAATGCTCAACAGTTGCGCACTGATTGAGTTCCACACATGACGGTGAAAAAAAAACTCCAAAGGGGGAGTTTGGTAAAGAGAGATGAAAAAACCGATTTGTACCTTCCTTAAAAGTTGTTCTAGCTCGCTATCCTAATATCTATATGCAATCTTCACACTGCCGTACTCTAACGGAACTATCAACTCTATGCTTTCATCTACTCCATCTATCGTATAAAAATTACCACTACAGTCTGTTATTTGAAATCAGCATCTTCAACTATAAAAAAAACTTATTTACAGCCAAAAGAGCCTTGTGTAGAACGCATGTTTCATGACAGCGATTTTTTTTTCACCCTTGTTAGTAGTGAAATAATCGATTCATCACCTTAATAGGTATCAAGCGCTGATAAACTGTATTTTGTGTAAAGCCAAGTCTAGACTCTTCGATTGTTTGTTTACATTCGTAAATTCTTGAAAGAGAATGAGAGCAATGTTCTTTTTTCTTTAACTCTTTATTTGTTCCAACTTCAAAATAAATTACATTTCATTTTAACCTAGGTGCTCCAGTTACTACAGTAACTTACCAGCCTTAATTGTTATGATATATAGCTAAGTGTTTTTAAATTGTTCCTGTCTTGGCAATTCAGTATTTTAAACAGGTTTTTTAAACCTGCATGTTAGTATAACAATTGATATCTTAAAACTAAAAAACTAAATCTTATCTAAGTATAAAGGGAATTAATCGTTGCAATTGATATCTTGATAGCAGGCTTGCAATTACCTTCTTTTCTTCCTGAAAATAAGAATTATCGTTGAAATATCTCACAGCTTCTTAAATCCGAAAAATACCATTTTAGCTGTAATGAGCATTTGCAAGCTTGCTAGATAGAGCTGGAATTAGGACATAACATCCTTGGTAAACAATGACTTCTCTCGTTGATTTCTATGAATTCAAGGCACACCAACACAAACCAACATATCCATCGAGTAAGGGAAGTCTTCCCCTACTCGATGGCGACTTCGATATGCCAGGGAGAGCCATGCTTTCGAGAAATCATCGAGAGTAGACATTGTTTACAAAAGCTGTTACGCTCTAATTCCAGCTCTATCTAGATATTATCATTATCGAAGAGCCCATGTACAAGGGTTGCTATAGATTGACGATAGCAAATACCCACAGGCAACAGTAGCGGTAGCAGAGTAGCATGCTTAAGCGCCGTGCCAATACGGCCAATAGCAACTTATTTGCTGCTAGCTGAGTGTGCCCTCCCAAGTAACATTTCTGGTTTTATGAGGGTTCTGTAGACAATGATTTAGACTTGTAGAATGCATTAAAACCTCGATAAAACTAGCAATTTTGCTTGGGCGGCCTTGGTCGGGATTCAATATTAGCTTAAGTTTATGTGCCGGTTCAAAAAAGCATGCTAAATTTTTCTGTTTCATTTGTATGGGAGCCCCTCTGTAAGAGGGGGGAGGGGTCTTGAATCATCATAAGATCCTTTCCCGGCCCCAAATTTTCACGCCGATCGGTTTAGTTTCCGAGTCTATAAGGGTCAGCCAGGCAGACAGAAATTATTTTTTATATATATATATATATAGATATAAACGTATTGCATTGATGACGCGTCCTTCTAAAAGGTGATACGGTCAAAATTTGGTCAATATCAACTTGACGTATTTCTTTCAATTTTGCATTTAAAAAACCTGAACACCCCTCATTTTGAAGGTGTGTGTGTGTAGAATGTTGCTCTTATTTTGATTTTGGAATTCACTCTTCAGTTGTCAAAATGCCGTCCAAGCAAGAAGAGCAGCGTATCAAAATTTTGCTCGCGCATCGCGAAAATCCGAGCTACTCGCACGCAAAGTTGGCAAAATCGCTAAAAGTTGCCAAATCAACCGTTACAAATGTAATTAAAGTGTTTGGGGAACGTTTGTCGACAGCCAGGAAGTCTGGATCGGGGGGAAATCGATAACCGGAAGCCGCTGAGACGACAAAGAGAGTTGCCGGTAGTTTCAAGCGAAACCCTAACCTCTCTCTCCGAGATGCCGCAAATAAGCTGGGTGTATCGTCTACAACCGTGCATCGAGCCAAAAAACGAGCCGGACTATCGACTTACAAGAAGGTAGTGACTCCAAATCGCGATGATAAACAAAATACGACGACCAAAGCGTGATCCCGGAGGCTGTACACGACGATGCTGACGAAGTTTGACTGCGTGGTAATGGACGACGAAACCTACGTCAAAGCCGACTACAAGCAGCTTCCGGGACAGGATTTTTATACGGCAAAAGGAAGGGGAAAGGTAGCAGATGTTTTCAAGCACATGAAACTGTCAAAGTTCGCAAAGAAATATCTGGTTTGGCAAGCCATCTGTACCTGTGGCTTGAAAAGCAGCATTTTCATAGCTTCCGGGACTGTCAACCAAGAAATTTACGTGAAAGAGTGTTTGAATAAACGTCTGCTGCCTTTCCTGAAGAAACACGGTTGTTCCGTACTGTTTTGGCTGGATTTGGCATCTTGCCATTACGGTAAAAAGGCCATGGAGTGGTACGCCGCCAACAACGTGCAGGTGATTCCCAAGGACAAGAACCCTCCCAACACGCCAGAGCTCCGCCCAATTGAGAAATACTGGGCTATTGTCAAGCGGAACCTAAAGAAGACCAAAAAAACTGCTAAGGGCGAGCCGCAGTTCAAGGCAAACTGGCTTTCTGCGGCGAAGAAGGTGGACAAGGTGGCTGTACAAAATCTGATGGCAGGGGTCAATCGTAAGGTCCGGCAATTCGGATTTGGAAAAGCGGAAGCCTAACTGAATATTTTTCCTGAATTTTATACTAATTGAACTTGAAAAAGAAATTTAATTTGATTTTTTAAATAAACGATTTCACCGATTTACAAGCGTTTTCCCTTGACCAAATTTTGACCGTATCACCCTTTACTATGGCACAAGTTTCTATATAATCATAGAATGCACTATCGTCCACCGATGGGGTTCAAAACTAGTATAAGAGAGGAGCGGACTGGCTGGCTTTTAGCCAAACGATCCGCCACAGCCAGAGCCAATCGGAATTTCATTAGCAGGTTGCTAGAAACCATCTAGGCATAGGTTGCGAAGGCAGTTTGTTTTGAATCCACTCCTCTCTTATCCTAGACCCTCTTTATTCAAAACCATGTCATGTCAAACCATGTTTGGTAGTTGTATTTTAAATCAATGTAAAAAACAACCAAAATCTATGGCAAACGTCTGTGCGTTTCCCTCATGTCTGATTACGGTGCACCTCCCAGAATTGTGGCTTTAGGTGAGAAAACAACTATCTGAAAGTTTCAGCTTATTTGGTTGTAACACGAGCAGGTACATTTGGTTCATAGTTTATATGGTTTTTATTAATATGAAGAATGACACACCTTCACTCTTATACTTGATTAAGCTCAGAACTTCAGGATTTGAAGCTTACGTTTGAATGTTTGTAAAAATTGTGTTCGAACATTATTCTCGTATACATTTAAATGCAAATGTCTCAATAACACTGCCTTGAATCGTGATGCAATCTTTAGCAAAGTTTTTCTTGTTGTTTAAACTACAAGCCGTGAATTTGTGAGCTAAATCGAGAATGGTCCAATTTTATGACCGAAAGAGTGAAGGGTGTTATTTTCTTATACATTTTGAATTCCATACTTTGAATCAAAACCGGCAGCTCGTGTTACAACCAAATGAGCTGAATCTTTCAGAGAGTGGTTTCAAATATTATAAATTAACAAAGAGTGGACTATTTTCTATTATCCCCAAGACACGATTTTTCCTGACACTAGTACCACTAGTGAAATGAACAAAAACAACTCACAATTGAGTAAAATTAAAAACTATAAATTGCTCACCATGGCGTACAACAACAACTGGGAAAACATTCTTGATCATGACGACGTTAAGGCCGCTGCGCAAACTTTTTCTCATGTCTTGGCATATGTCATTGACAGACACGTCCCGAAAAGAATTCACCGCAAAGACTCTCACCCTCCAGGGCCACCCACATTAGATCCGTTTGCGTTGCGTTGACGTAAATTTGATAGTTAGACAATAGATTTAGCTGTCACTTTGCCGCAACGCGTCCGATCCGGATCTAATGTTGAGCTGCGTAGGTTGAAGTCGACCAAGAGAGCAGCATTGAGAAGATTTACGAAGAATCGCACGCTTCCTCTGAAACATCACTACGTGAGGCTTAATCACGAGTATCAGCGAGCCAGTCGTCGATGCTTTCTGCGATTTCAACGAGGTATTCAGCGTAACCTTAAACTACACCCGAAATCCTTCTCAATTCAATTCCGTCAATGGAATTGAACAGTGAAGTCGCTTCCACTCCGCAGGATATTTGCTGCCTTTTTTCTGTCAATTTTGCCAGTGTGTTCACTGATGAGAGACTAAGTGACGACCATGTTTCCCTCGCAGCCAGGAACATCCTACTAATTGGTCAAACGCTGGGTGCAATTGATGTCAACGTTGATATGATTTCTAACGCTGCAACGCAGCTCAAATCGTCCTTCAACCCTGGACCCGAAGGAGTTCCGTCCGTGTTTTTGACATATTGCTTGCTTATTAACTCCACTTCACCGTCTATTCCGAATGTCCCTCTCCAGTGGTATATTTCCATCCTCCTGGAAATTTGCACCCATGTTTCCTGTCCACAAGAAGGGAAGCAAACGAGCCGTGGATAACTGTCGTGGAATTACATCGCTGAGTGCTGTTTCGAAACTATTCGAGCTTGTTATTAATGAAACCGTTGCTCTCTCACAGCAAGCAGCATCTGAGTGCTGATCAACACGGGTTTACTGGCGGTCGCTCTACAACCACTAATCTGCTATGCCTCACATCCTACATTACCGATAGTATGACTGAACGGGTACAGACGGACGTTATATATACCGATCTATCCGCGGCATTCGATAATTTGAATCATGAAATTGCGATTGCTAAACTCGACAGGCTTGGGGTGAGCGGTAATCTCTTGAGTTGGTTCCGTTCGTATCTTACTGGTCGCCAACTTATGGTTGCTATAGGAGATTGCAAATCAGCTAGCTTCTTTGCCACATCAGGTATACCGCAGGGAAGCCATCCGGGACCGTTGATTTTTCTACTCTACTTCAACGACGTGAATCTCGTTATCGAAGGACCTCGATTATCATATGCAGACGACCTCAAAATATTTTTACGAATTTGCTCGATCGCTGACTGCCACAATCTTCAACATAAGCTTAATGTCTTCGCCAGTAACCGATGTACCCCTCGAAACATAGGCAAATCCATGAACCCCTCATTTTATCCGTCAAACTTTCATAGTGAATCAAAACAAACATAGTGTAGTACTAGAATTTCGACTAGCATGGGGTACATTAATCGATTTGCTTGGGAACAATACCAGTGAGCCAATTTAAAATCGTTACCACCGGTTGCTAAAACTGTACTAAAAAGTAGGCAGCATAATGTAAACATCAATAACATAAATGTCAGCATCTACCAGCATGATATTTCAGGATCAACTGAAATTCGTGCTAGTTGATTGTACAGGTTGAGTTGGTTGTGCTAGTCAACCAGCGTATATGCAAACACCCCATTAAACTGTCAAAAATAGCAGCAATTTTTTGCTTGACCACGAACGTTTTTTCCATTATATCCCGTACAGTTGCATCCTCCCATTCATTCTCGGTCATACATTCAACTGGATCAGCTGACCCATGTTCATTTCATACTAACAATGCAAATACCAAAGCAAAAAAAAAATCGTTTAGGAGAGGGGCGTAATTTTCATGGTTTGCCAAAAGCAAACCCAAACTACTTCTTTGATTTCACCAGACCCAAGCAACACGCAAGTTCTATGACATTTATATAACCTTTACATAACTGGATTAGGTTGTAAACAAGTTTACTCAACATAACTGCATGATGATGTGTTACTTGGGGAGGTCCCGGATTGCTTTCTCAGAGTCAGTGGGGTCGGTAAACAACTATTCTTTCACGTCTTTCTCAGGGATTTTAGAGTTTATCCTTGATCCACTGAGGCGTCGTGAGATATGTATAGTAGATGAGTCTAAAAGGTGTCCCACATCAAATTGCACCACGGAAAAAAACGCTGTAGAAAACTACCCCTTGGTTATATTCTCTTAAAAATTTGAGTAGAAGTAGTTTAAAGCATATTGTTTTTACTGTATTTTTATCGCTGTCAGTATTCCGAAAGTTGGAAAAAATGGCGTCACCCGAAAAGCAATGTCGCGAATTGATTTTGCGCAAGCACCTGGAAAATTCTCAACTCTCTCATCGGGAGTTTGGAAAACAACTCGGAATCGTGCAGTCAACGATGTGTCGTATGATTGAACGTTACTACGAAACTCTGAGCATCGTGAAAGTGTTTAAGCGGAATCCCAATGTTACCGTCAGGGATGTGGCCAAAAAGTTGAATCTGTCTAAGTCTTTCGTTCAGAGAGCCAAGGACCGGGAGGGACTGCATACGTACAAAGTGCAGAAGGCTGCAGCAAATCGTGACGAACGGCAAAATACGATGGAAAATCACGGGCCCGAAAACTATACATCCAGATGCTGACGAAGCCTCATTGTCTTATCATGGATGATGAGACTTACGTCAAGGTGGACTTCCGGCAGCCTCCGGGGCTACTGTTCTTCACCGTCCAGCACAAGTTCGATGTTCCGGAGGAAGTAAGGAAACAGAAACTTTCAAAGTTTGCCAAAAAATACATGATTTGGCAAGCGATCTGCTCATGTGGTGAACGGAGTGCGCCATTCGTGACTACCGGGACTGTAAACGGGGAGATCTACCTCAAGGAGTATCTACAGAATCGTCTGCTTCCTCTGTTGATTCAACACGAGAGCCCTACGATCTTCTGGCCAGATCTAGCTTCGTGCCACTATTCAACTGTTTTCCTGGAGTGGTACGAAGCCAACGGGCATGAACTCCCTCAACGCACCGGAACTAAGGCCCATTGAAAAATACTGGGCTATTATGAAGCAGACACTACGGAAGCATCCCAAGGGGGTCAAATCTGAGGAAGACATGAAGAAAAAGTGGGTTTCCGTACAGAAGAAGCTCCAGCCAGATGTTGTACAGAACCTTATGGGTGGAGTTAAGTGAAAGGTGTGATTTTACGGTTATGGTATTGAAGATGAATGAAATAAATATGTCAAAAGCTTACTAATGGATTATAATTTATTGTCTGAAAGTTTCAAAAGGATCGGTCAACTAGTTAATTTTCCACAGCGTTTTTTTTTTCGTCAGACACCCATTAATATCACCAGTTGTTGTGGTTTTTTTCCCTTCGTCAGTCAGACTAGGCTCGATGATACAAGACAACAGATTTTCCGGGATGATTTTGTGAATGGCATGAATGGATATTCAAAACATAAAATATAATAGATTTATTTGACCATACAGTACTGAAGGGACCATCGAGTTATAGAATTATCGCCTGCTTTCACACCGTTGAGTTAGATTGCGAGGGGGCACTTTGCTGTTGGCTTCCCTAATTAATTTGTTATGGTTATTTTGCTTAACAACGTGTTTGGGGTATCATCCAAACCAGTTGTGGAAAAGTTCGACTATTTGGGTTTTTGCTCGTTTATGGTATTTGTTTTTTAGGGTTGGCATTGCATCACATGCAGTCCGTAAATTTTCTCATTTTGTTGTTGTTGACAAAGTGGCAGCTGACCGCAAACAAATTGTTGCTTTGTTTTTTCGTGGTTTTTTTTTCGCATTTTACTGGGAGAACGAAGTGCTGTGCATAGTTAATAAATGTGGTCGCCGTGACGTGGCAAGCCCGGGGCTTCAGTTCCCGAAGGATCCAATTGTTCATCGAGAGTGGATTAAAGTCTGCTTGGGGAACGCAAATGAGGAAGACATTCCTTTTTTTAAGCTTTCTCCTCACAACAGAATGTGCTTCATATAAGTGTAAATCGTGAATTAAATTAACTGAGTTTTGGTTGATTGATAACTGTAGATTCATTTCCTGAATGACAAGAGGAACTCACAGTGGCGCCGGTGGTGTAGTGGTAAGCATGATTGCCTCTCACCCCAGCAGGCCTGGGTTCAATTCCAGTCGGCGCCGCCGGGATGTTCTTTTTCTACAAATTTCACGCATATTAGGGGCTGTCCATAAACTACGTAGATAATTTACCCTTCCCCCCCCCCGCGGAAATTATTCACGGCCCATACATATTAAAAAAAATTGCATGAACTGCCTACGCAGGGGGAATGGGGGGAGGGTAAATAATCCAAAAAAAACTGTCTACGTAGCTAATAAACAGCCCATACCTAATAGAAAATTACCATAATCGAATGATAACCCAAATGATTGAACTATTCCACAAATGGTTTGGTCTCACCGAATTCTGCATTAAAATCCATCCATGTAGAGTAGAGCACTACTTCGTCATAATCGCTCATTTCCGTTCTATCGAGCAGAAATCATCAATAATATCAATAATACACAAATCAATAATACGATTGTTTCCATGCGTTAGCTTATAATCTACAACACAAAGCCGAGAGTGTTGTATGAATATTTACACTCATTGTTCTCAAAACAATAAAAGCGCTCCCAGTGTTGGGAAAATATCAAAAAAATCAAATCTCACCAACGCCCAAGATCATGACCATATCACACCCATTGCTCTGAAATAACATTATATCTCTTAATATTATTAATGAAATGGTTAGCACGTCCCTAGTATTTATTTTTGTAGCAGTCACTCCATGTTGTAAATAGTAATTGATTAATCATGAATATAAAAAGAACGAAATATATCGAATCCATACGCCAAAAACTATGCCAGTAGCAAAACGACACTGGTCGATTTACTATAAAAATAGAATGCCTCGTGAGTAAAGCTACTCGACCTTGTACAATTTCTCCCAAGGCCGAGTTCAGTGAAATCTTCGGGAAAGTTGAGAAAAGAGAGAGTGTGGCTACACCCGACTTTGAACAAAGGCCCAGCGATCGGAATAATCTCTCGCATTGCCGATCTAGTTCGAAGAAGTTCGCGGGAAAATCGAACTTCCGTTAAGTTCGGCCGAGGTCACCTTCCCTAATCTGAGGGTCACGGTTTCGCTTCACTTTCGTCCGAACCGCAGATTGCAGTGGCAGTGTTTCATTTTGTTCGCGTGATGTAAAGTGAGTTAAAGCAACGTGTGGTTGTACTTTTATACTTAAATTCTAATTTCTCCTCGTTGATTGTTTAGCTATAGTTATAAATCAATACGTAGTATGCGTCTTAGGTAATGTGCTCGTTAAAGATCTGTTGCATTGTGCTTAATGTTGTTTTCACCAGCCGACGGCTACGGTTACGTTTCCAACGTCATCATCTGCATCCCCGGGGCCAATAATCCCGGCATCCGTCACCTTGTCCGGTGGAAAGCGATCCGCATCTACATCGCTGAGCGGGGCTTTGTGGTTCGCCCACCCACGTGGAAATCGTTGGCCGTTCAACACCAACGGTCGAACGCACATCGATTGAAGTAGCATCGTCGCCGCGCCAGTAACAGCAGCGCAGCAATCAACAGCCAGCTAAATCAACTGGTGAGTCCGTTCTGTTTTTTTTTTCGTTGAGTGTGGCGTCCGGCATAAGGTCGAAGAGCATGAATTGTCCAATAATTGTAAGGTTGGGGTGTCGGTAAGACAAACGTGCGCACGTATCGTCGTATATGGATGCCCACCCAACCCATCAATGTTAGAAACCCGGGTGCCAAGCTTTGCCGTTCCCCGCTTGCTGTATCGTCGTGGGATTCGTCAGGAAGAAACACAAGAGCACAGCACAGATAGAAGGTAGTTACGCACACAAGAATAGGATTAGGTAGAGAAAGATAATAAAGAGGAGTAGAAAAATAAAAGCAATGGAAATTTCGTGAAAGCACGCTCTAGTTATAATAAAATCTAAGCTTACGGTTTTCCGTTTTGAAATAAATGTTTGATTTGATTTCGATGTAATGTTGTCCTATTAAACATTAAAATGAGAGGAAGAAAGTGCCTTCACGTTGTTTCGGGTCCGTGTAATTATGTTGATGTCTTCCGCGTGGACGGAGTTTGACTTTATGTTGCGTACCTCTTTTGCTGCAACTGCGCCTCTGACGGAAATAGATGGAACTACCGGTGAGGAAAGCTTGACGTGTAACGTCGTTTTAGGTTTGTGTTAGGTGGTAGTGAAGCTGGCTCGATCTCTTCTTTTTAGGAAGATTACTATTGGACTCGCCCTGGGGCAGTCTCATCCGGGCAAAACTCAACATGGCATGCGGTCTCCTTTACAGGAGTGGCGCTTAAGCCGCATCTTAACCAGTGCACAGTAGGCCTGGCCGCTTAATGCGGTATTAACATCTGTACGGATTTGCTAGCGCTAGTTTACTAGCGAATTAGCATGAATTTCAGTTGCTCCTGACATCTCATGCTGGTAGACACTGATGCCCTGTTTACATTATACTGGTGAGCTTTTTTGCTAGCAGCTGGCTCATTAGCGCTAGTGAAATAGCATAGGTGTAAGCACCCCATTAATGTTTGTATCACATATCTAACATTATTATGGACAAGAAAAACGGTAGACGATAGCCGATCATTTTCCAAGATTCGATATTGACATTAAGAGTGGATTCACAAACATTCACATTTTCGAGAAAAAAAATGTTTTTAAACATGTTCTATTTTTATTTTAAATTTACTGTATATCAATCACTTTGGTGAAAATAGTTGCTGTCTTCAGAAATGTTGCTTATTTTGATGTTATCTAAAATCCTCTAGAACATATTGTTGAAATATGATTGAAATACTGTATACCTAAAAAAAAAACTAGTTTTAAGGTAGCCCTGAAAGAAAACCAATTATATCTCTTTATGGATAAGATGTAGAAATTGTTTTTTTTTTTTGAATAATTTCTAGGATTTTATAGTTTTACAACTTTGTCTCAGATACCAGCACGATAGCTCCAAAGATCAGCAAGTTAGAATTTGGATTTGTAATACTAGCTTAATAAAAACTCTGTGACTCTTTCAAAATATGTGTAGTAACATTTTATGAAACTTCTTAAAAGATATATAACTTCTAAAACTTAAAACAAATGTGAGAAATAGGTAATGAACATCTTTTTTTTCAGAACGACCCCACTGTAAGCAGTCAATTGATGATTTCTGTTAAAGAAATGAAGATTTTGGCATCATGTTTTCAACTACTTTTGAAAATGTAATGTAATAGATGAAATCTTTGATTAGCTCGAGATCATTTGTGTACTTCTGGATGAACTTTTCATAAAAGGAGATTATCTGAGAAATGTAATTTGAATTGAGTGAGATGAGCTGAGTTTGAGTTTAAGATCTTCAGAGTAATACGTGATCAACCTGATGTCTTAAATCCATAGATCTTTATTGAAATCTTCGATCAGCTGGAAATCTTTCAAACTGCCATCTTGGGAAAATTTTAATTTAAGAACAGTTGAAGATTTTCAGATCTTCATCTTGATCAACGATGTCTTGATATCATTATTAGAGGACTTAAGAACATTTTTGATCAGCTGGAGATCTTTTGAATAATTTAATATATATGATCAAAACAGCAATCCTTGGAAAATTTCAGAGCGATGCAATTTATGTTTTTTTTTTTAATAGTAGGTGATCATCAGAATGAAGTCTTGATAGAAGATTTAACTGAAATCTTCGATCATTTGGATATATTTTGGATACTTCCTGATCAACCATCCATCCTGGAAGAATATCTGAGATCCAACGTTTGATTTTTAGTAGATTTCCAAAATAATTCTTCAACATTACAAAGTCTTGAAAAGACTGTAGAAAATTTTTTTGCTCTCTTATCAAAAATCCGTGAATATCAACGAAGCTCTCTAAAATTCTACGAAGTTTCCAAAATTTCTATAAAGGTTCCTGTACTTCCATGAACTTTTTTGTGCTTATACTCAGTTCCATGAACTAAAATGAAGTCATTAGCTTATGAAGTTCCTTGCACTTGAGGGAAGGTCCACGATTTTCTGAAAACCATCAATTTCAGCGAAGTTCCCAGAAAGATTTTTCCATAGCTCATACAAAGTTTCTCAAACTCTTATGATCCATAACTGGATTTCTACAAAGTTTCCAGCAATTGCATGAATTTCCTACAAATGTTATGAATTTCCTTAACAATGTTTCCTGATCCTCTAAAATATTTCCTAAAACTTCTAGAAAATGTCCTCATCTTCTACGAAGTTCCCTGAACATCTTTCAAGATTCATATTTTTTCAAGCTCTCTTAATTCAACCAAAATCTCAGAACATCTATGAACTTCTCTGAACTTCAGTAAATACCTGAATTTAATCATGATCGGATGCTTGGTTCCAGAGATATGTCCAAAAAGTGGCAGAGGCGAACCAGCCTTTAGGCTGAAAATCTCTTAAATAAAGAAAAAAAAAATCCAGAAAGTGAAATGTTACATTAAAACAGTAAAACTCACTCATTTTTCTCGGCGATGGCTGAACCGATTTAAGTGAAACCAGTTCCATTTTGTTTGTATTTATTTCCCATAGAACCCCGTGGAATTTTATATTGACCGGAACATCCTGATCAATCTTCCTACAAGTGCCTTTATCAGTGCGCTCTTAGCTGTAGACACAAGCAGTTCTGTATTTTTTTTTCGGTGCGAGTTACGTGATAGTCTGTTTTTCGATAGCAACTCTTGTTGCGGTGCTGCTCATTGTTTAAGGATCGTTCACTTTTGCTGTTGCCCCTTTGAAAACAATCAACTAGTAAACATGTCGGTGGAAATAACGCTGACGATTTGATCCAGTTTCGCCCATAGCAGTGCTAAACCATCGATGGGAGAAATGGCGATCTTTGTAAAATCGCTGGATGCAGATCCCACTCAGATGTTCCAATTTTCCATGGGCCAACCTCTAGATTTGTTTGATTAGATGAGAAAACCAATTATGCAAAGTTTCATACAAACAGGAGAAGGTCGAGTTTTTACGATTCGTCGTATGGCTGGAACTTTTTTGTATTACACTAGTTAGCCGAATGACACTAGTCCGAATACCATTGGCCCGAATGTAACACAAGCCATGATCGTTTGTAATCATGTTACCAATAAAAAAGTTAAATTTTCTTGTATTTGTATCTATAATGAGAAATTAGAATCAAATATTTTTTGAAGATTTTTCTTTCTTTACACATGAGCTGTGCTTTCGAGAACTTTGGAAGATTTAAGAGTTTTAGGATTTGAAAGTATGATGAGAAATAAGAATCTCCACAATTAGAACAAAACAAAACTCGACTCAAATTTGAGTTCTATTCACTTCAAGTTCGCTAAAATTTCGGTTACTCACAGATCTATTAAAATGTTCGCCAATGTTTATCTAATATGAGTGAATATCATTCATATTCGAGTAAAATCTACTCAAATTTAAGTGACGTGTTTGTTGGAATCGCTTATTGAAGAAACGACTTATTAATGATTTTATTTAACTACTTTTACTATTTTCAATGATGACTTCTGTTCAGGATTTGTTCACACAAATCCGGAGAATTTAGTCAACCACAACAGTGAGCTGCTTGGTGTTGTGTAAGATATATCGAGATGCTTTTATTTTACTACACCACATTGCAACAGGTTTCGATCTTATTTTACATTGGTCAGCATTTACGTTTCCTTCGAAATGTATGTATGGGCCCAATATTAGGGATGCCCGGTGGTGTAGTGGTAAGCCTGATTACCTCTCACCCCAGCAGGCCTGGGTTCAATACCAGTACTCTGATCACGCCTTCCTTCGGATGGGAAGTAAAGCCGTTGGTCCCCGGTTCATGAGTTGATGGGTCGATAGGTAGGGTCCAGGTGTGTGAGCTGCCTTCCTGGCACGTCGGTAGCATTGGTGCTCAGCACGGAAAACAAGATCGACGGAAAAAACAAACCAAAGGAAAAAAAAATATATTAGGGACAGTTTAGCCGACATTAGGGCCATTTACCCTATTATACATTTGTCAAACGATAATTCAACTGTGTATTTTACTCCTCACCTTTTGAAATTTGCAAGGAAAGGATAGCCGGGATATTTTTAGAACTAGATCGATGGATTGGATGTCGTGAGTGATGTGATCTCGGATGTGATCGATGATTACGATTTAAATTAATTAGGCGTAAAAAAACAGTAGCGTTTGGGATTGAAGTCGAAACATTCTACTTAGAAAACGGAAACGGTAACCACTATGCATCAATGTTGTCTTGTTGTTACGCACAGTGGTCCAGAATACAGATTTAGGTGGAAGGATAAGTTTTGAGCCTGAAATTGAAATTAACGACAAAAAATGTATTTTACAAAGTTGTTCCTTATAGTGAGGCCCTTATTTTTATGACAATGAATTCTAGGGTGGTTGTTAGTATCATTGAAATAAATAATCCAACCTTTTTCGTTTGAAGAAATTAAGGTAAACATTCTTCGGCAAAGTTATAGTTGAGCTAATTTCAACCAACTTTATAGGAATATTTTTTTATCTATTAAATTGACCGATTTAGAGCTATTTTCTTGAATTGAGTTAGGGTGTCTCTAAAAACAGTTGTTTTGCTCTTGTTTTCTTTTTTAAAATCTCTGGTTAGGACAAACAAAAAAAAAGTTTTTTACTGCATTTGAAAGGGCGTATGTTATTCTCAATAATATAAAAAAAATAGAGGTATCTTATTTTTTAAACTCGTATAATATCAATTTGAATTTATTCATTTTTGCAGTGTTGTTTAATAATGAATCTATACATCGTTTATAAAGTTCCCTGAGTTAACACGATGTGATTTGAAGATCTACGAAGTTTTCTAAATTTATACGAAGATTCCTGAATTTCTACGAAGTTTTACGAAGTTCCATGAAATTTAGTAAAAAAATCCCTGAACTTCAATTAATTTCCTCGAATTTCTGCAAAATTTTCTTATTTACTAAAGTGTGCTAAATTTCTACAACGTTTAATGAAGTTCTACAAAATTCACTGAACTTCTACAAAATTCTTTGTACTTCTGCGAAGTTCACTGAAATTCCACAAAGTTCCCTGAACTTCTTCGAAGTTTCCCGAACTACTACAAAATTCCTCGTAATCCTTAACTTCCTGCTGAACACCCCTTGCTTCCGGTCGCAAATTAGTGACGAAGACATGTGAAGACATTTCGTACATCTCGTTGATGTTTTTTTCTTCAAAATATCCCTGACATCTCTGGTATTGATTTTCCATTTTCGTAACTATATCTACTCATTAACATTGTGTGCGAAAATTAATCTCCCGTTATAGCGAAGAGTAGCTCTAATTTAAGCACGGTTTTCCCTTTCATGTTACTGAGGATGAAAAGAACAATGTATTATTTTAGCCAGAGGTACACATCCTGCGCAATAGTATGCTCTTCAGTGAATGGCACCCATGTCGGCAAAGTCGTCATACTCGTCGTTATCATGTCATAGCCGTGGCGTCACCGTCGTCAACAACACGCGTGCTGCGCGTCGTTCCTATTCGTCTCGTCTCCGTTTGTGATTATCGTCTTTCGTACCGTTCTTGACCATCAGCGAGACAAGTTCATTCAGTACGTCGGCTGCTACGGAACCGTTCGGAATAGATTCGCTTCTTTCTCGTCAGTATCGGTTTACTCGCGCGGGTTATCAATCTCGGGCGTCACGCCGCCGTCGCTGGTGTTGTGTTTGGTCAAAACCATATTTTTACGTGAGTGTTGTTTCGGCAGCAACGGGTGCATGAATAAAATGCCATAAAATATATTTTCTTCCACCGGCGTCGATACCAGCATGAAAAGTGGTGAAGTGATGCTCCGAGGAGTGATCTGTTCTGCCTGGGATAGTAGGTATGTGCGCGTTTGAATTCAGAGGATCAACATTAAAATTTTGAGATTTTTTTTTCTCTAATTTGAGATCATTCTTATCGTTGATTCGTTAAAATTTGACATATGAATGCAAAAGTGACGGAAAGGATTTAATTGTCTATGTGTAGTTGAAATGCTAGTATTTCAAGTGCCATCGGTTTATACTGGTCAATAACGGCGATGAGGGATGTGTGAAATGTCGTTGTTTGATAAATGATTTTGCGGCCGTGGGAGAATAATTTTACTCCTCGGGGGTAGCCACATGGTGCATAGATACCAATAGCGGCGTATTGTTGTTTGGAATTGAATTTCGTTTTACGATTGATAGTGATTTAGCTACGTTCCTGAAATAGCTTGCGATAAGGACATGGAGCCGGCTAGGCTTCGGAAAAGGGAATTGGACTATAGGTGAGTTATTCGTGTGTTTGATTGATTTCTTGGTTTGATTTGATTTTCAATTTGATTTTTTTTTCAAAATAAGATTTACTGATTTGGGAATTCTTATGCAGTTCTGTATAAGATATGCGCTATGTGTAATAAAATCACCGCACAAATAGATTAAGTGATGTACTCGTCTGAATGGCTTAAAAATAATATTAAAATATTATTGTTTATGATGAAAAAATTGGCATTCACCAAAAACAATATCTCCTTGTTTGTACGGGACTATTGATTCTTTGAAAAAAGTTGCATGTTAACTACAGTTTATTTTAAGAACTACCGTAGATTGGCCTTTTACAGGCCACCCCAATAAACTATTTGTATTATTTTATGACGTTGCATACTAAAAATCACCGCAAGTGATGAAAATTGCTGAGGAGCGGAAAAATTGCACACATATTCATTGAAGATCTACAAAGTTCTCTTATCTTTAATTTTTGTTCCCAAATCAAACCCTGAAATTCTAAGAATCATGATGATTTTTTACAATATTCCCTGAGCTTCTACAAAATTTCCTGAACTTCTAAGAAGTTCTCTATGCTTCTACAATTTTGTCTGAACTTCTACGAAGTTCCTTGAACTAAAAAAAAAGCTCAGCACTTCTATATAGTTTTACGAAGTTCATCGAATTGTTACGTAGTTCGCTTGATTTCTACAAAATTCACAGAATTTCTATAAAATTAACTGCAGTTCTACAAAGTTCTCTGAACTTTTAAGAATGTATTTAATACTCTGCGAAGTTTTCCAAAGTTCTACAAAGATTCCTGAATTTCTACGGAATTTGATGATCTATTTTAAGTCTATTAAACTTTAACGAAGTGCCCTGAAGCTACAAGAAGAGCTTTTATGACATTTCTAAAAATTAAACAAGGTTCCATGAAGTTTCCAAAACCTTCATAAAGATCCCAATTCTACGAAGGTTTCCTAATTTTTACAAAGCTTCCTGAATTTCTTTTAAATTCTCTGAAGCTCAACGAAGTTTTGCCCGGTTTATATTGAATTTGTAATGTCATGTCGATGTCCCCTGAACACCTATAAAGTCCCTAAAGTTTAAAAAAAATGTCTGATTGAAGTTAAAGGAAAATCCCTGAGCTTCAAAGAAGTTCCTCAAATTTCAACAATGTTTGATGAAGATCTACACAACTTGCTGAAGCTATACATATGTTCCACCTTTTATCAGCTGCTGTGAATTATTGTTTTCATCCTGATACATAATATATGGAAAATTGTTGATTATACTACATCTCCGATATTTATTTATTTTTTTATGACTAACCTTTCTTCGATGTTATTCATTACTATACTAGCACATTAGTATCTGGCTGGCACCTGGACTCGATCTCGTGATGATCACATTGTAAAAGATCGACGCTAGCAACTTCGTTACACCAACACTTAGAAGTGGCAACAAGATCGTTGATTGAAAGCTTTATAATTTTCCCCACACAACCTTTGTTCGACTGTTTTATTCAGCACTATGGAAGAAACGAAATTATTGTATAAAAATCACTAGAATGCACACATTTTAAAACAATGTACAATCTACAGCTTTCCCCCGAAGAACGTGTTGCCCACTGAGATCTACCCAGCGATTTTTCTAGTGTTATTAGAGCAATTATTCAGTGTGTAACTTAATAAATTTATTATGAAGGATCTACTGCAATTAGCAAGTATGTCATTATGTTATTAGACTGATTTTACTAAACATACTATTGAAACATGTACGCATAGTGGTATATAAGCTGAAAAAAGTTGACTATAACTACCTTTAATCTGTACATTATTAAGCAATCGAGAACAATCGAACAGTGCAAGTAGGAAACATTCATTATGCATCTAATAAGCAACACATCGAGTGCAAGTGTCGGGGAAGTTGCACATATTCATCTTATTATTATACAAACTTCTGCTATCGAGACAGTAAACTAGATAGCGTAAGTGAATAGTTTGATAAGTATATTGTACATACAAAACTGCAAAGTGGAAAAAAGTGTATCTTCACATGAAAACGTTCAACAGTTGTTCAGCACATAATTCGACATATCATCTTATGCAACAATGTACACTGTTGTTCAGCATTTAAGCAATAGATATTCTTATTTGAAGCTCTGAATTGTTTGTTGGGATATCCGGGTACCCCAGGGAAAGAGGCAAGTTTCTGACTAGGGTTAAAAAAACGAATCAAAATACATAAAGCAGCCAACGATAAAGACAAAACGCTTGCTACTACTGCCACGATAAACTCTCTCTGCAATATAGCTTGCTCGAAGTTGTAGAAGGATAATGATATATTGCATGCCTGCTTTGTTGCAATACACACGGTTGAGGACATAACTTCATCGGATTCGATAAAAGACATAAGAAAAAACCAAATTGCCAACAATTTAGTCGTTTCCTTCTACCGACCAGAGCGAGCTATATTCCAAAGACCGTTTGTCATTACATTCGGCTCGTTGATCGCTTGTCATTTTGAGATATTTTGGATTCCTTGGTCAAAACAAATCATGCGATTTCTCAAATCATATTCAATATAGAAAACAAGATCAATAGCAGTCAAACTGACGATCCAGGACCACAGTGGCGACATCCGGACTTGATGCGGATAGCCTCAGCAAAGTGGTCAGCTTCTGACTCGGACCTATCATGCTATATCTCAAATCTCATGAGAATTTGGAAAACAAAGTGCAATGCTACGCATAACGAGTATCATGGAACACATTTCCAGATCCGGCCATATCACAGTACTATGCTATGTGTCAAAATCAGACATGCGATACATTCAATCGATTAAGGAGTCTTTAAAAATCCATAGAACATTCTAAAACATGATAATTGATCGCCGCATTGTGTACATAATGTATGGTTCACTTAGATTCCGGAAGAACGAGATCAACTCTATCTCGTTTATCTTATTTATTTATTTATTTATTTATTTATTCGTCAATCAATCAAATCGTAGATTAAAAATTAACATTAGGACTTATATTCTATGACTTCGCAGGGTTTTGAAATATATTTTTAATTCTGCTGCTAGCATATTTATGCTAATCATTCCACAATGATGATTACAAACAGTCATCATCTGATTTACCGGTCCAAATTTAGCGTAATTGGTCCGATGGCGATCTACTGCGAACAAGTGTCGATTGCGTAATTGTCGGGATGGTGCATACGAATTTAATCTTGACAATAGAACAGCTGAGTCAATGCGTTGCGAAGTGATATTGTTTAACAAAGAAATCTTTGCGCAATCCCGACGTTCTTTCAATGTTTGAATGCTGATCAACAAGCAACGTACTTCATAAGACGGGAGATTTTTTTTTAATATTATTTATGAAGGAGATTTTTAGCCTATGGCTAGTTTATCTCCGATATGACGGGAGCCGTCCAACCTAACTTACGTAGTGCATATAATAAAAACTGCTTTTGGATTGACTCTATTCGACTCTATTTAGATTGATTTGACGTATTACAAATGGACGGGAACAAATTCAATCTCCGAAATGAGAAATATGGCTCATGATTTCATGAACATGTCGTATTAAGTTATACACCATGAATAATATTCATGATATCATGAGATATTTGTGCATAACGACGTCAAGATTCCTGAAATCATGTATCATCCGAGTTGAAATCATGAATTTAATTTTTGGCTTTTAACCAAAATATGTAACAAAAATAAAATAAAGCATCAGACTGGATTCGAACCAAGAACCATACGATCATTAAACATATACTTTGAACACTATCAGTACTTGTATAAGATGGAAGGCAAAAGGCGTATAAGAGATACCTATGTAGTGCGGTGAACACGGTTTGCCAGGTAACGCTTGTAGCGGTCATGATTCCGCAGCATTATGATATCATGAATTTCCATCACGAAATTATGAATCATTGTTATGATTTCATGGGACGGCAAGTGCTTTTATTTCATGATTTTTTATTCATGAAAAAGGAATCGGATATTTTCCCGTGTGGAGTAATGAAATTGGGATGTTCATGGAATGAAAAAAAAAAAAACAACAAAACAATTAGGTTATCTTCCATTTAAACGGCGCCGGTGGTGTAGTGGTAAGCGTGATTACCTCTCACCCCAGCAGGCTTGGGTTCAATCCCAGTCGGCGCCGCCGGGATGTTCTGAGGCATAACATCTCTGATCACGCCTTCCTTCGGATGGGAAGTAAAGTCGTTGGTCCCCGGTTCATGAGTTGATGGGTCGATAGGTAGGGTCCAGGTGTGGGAGCTACCTTCCTGGCACGTCGGTAGCATTGGTGCTTAGCACGGAAAACAAGATCGACGGAAAAAACAAAGCAAAGGAAAAAAAAAATCTTCCATTTAATTCCACTTTATTACAAGGTTGCAAAGACTCATTTCAGCTAAAACAATGTTTTTCTAAATTATGAAATAATTAGATGCCATGATCAAATTTTGAATTGGTAGGATACAAGAAGAGGTTGCAAAGAATGTGTTTGACATATTAAACCTGTTTATTTCACTTCATGAGAGTCACAATCAGCGATTTTTCACAAACTCACTCACTCACTCACTCACTCACTCAGCGATCAGAAAATCGCTGATTGTGACTCATAGAAAGCAAAATTTACAGGTTTTATGTTTCCAACGCATACTTTGTAACCTCTTCTTGTAAATTACAAGTAAAACATGCCATCATACCATCTTTTGGTTTTATTATTCCGAAAAACATTATCTTAGCTGAAATGAGTCTTTGCAACCTTGCTTTATTATTGTTTGTATCCAAGACAGATACGTATTCTGACTACAATGTGTAATCTTCATCAGTGTCAATCCCACTAAAGATTTATCTTATCCTTAAGCATTCATCCCCTAGGTCAAGATCGCAGGTATTAAAATGAAACTACATTGCGCAGAATAGGAACCTATCTAACTAATAATAACCCAAGAATTAAGTAAAGTAAAGATGGAAAATCTAAAAAACTCTTCAATAAGGAAAATCTCCAAAGGATTCGTAGCCAGCATAAAGAAGTAATGAAAGGGGATGTTAGTGTAATGCTTTAAAATTCAGCAAAAAAGGTTATTCTACATTTAATACAACTTAATTATTTTTGTAATTAAGTAAGATTAAATGGAAAATAACCTCTATGTATTATTATATTATTATCTATTATTTGTTGTACAGTCTGCTGCTCAGCCTCAGCCGGTGTTTGTTTTTTCATCGATAGAATAAAGTACCGGTGTTTCCGTTCCTTTTAGTTAAATTCTAGAAAAAGTTTGAAAAATATGCTAAACTTCTAATACCTCTTAATGTACAGCAAAAATGTAGTTGTTCCCCTCGCTGGATCTCCGATCAAGTAGCAGTTATAAAAAAATAAATCTCAATTGAACCGTCAACATCCAATCGTCCGTTGCAGCCACACCAAGAAGAAGCGACAGTACATGGACTCCATTTGCGACGTTTCGTAGCAGTTTTTCAGAGCCCGGAAAAATTGATGATCACAGTCAAGCAGACTAGTTTTGGTGAGATCCATAGGCGTAGCCAGAGGGGGGCAGGTGGGGGGGGGGACGACTGCCACCCCTAAACTCAGCAACACAAAGGCTTTCGGGGAAATGGTGTTCTGAGAAATGCCATTCGACCAAATTTTCCATAGTAATTTGTTTTAGCCCCTCCCTAGCTCGAAACCTGGCTACGACCTTGGTGAGATCATTAAATTTTTATCTATAAATTTGAAAATTGGTTAACATTGGAGGTATTTCGTGAGATTCTTCCATTATACTATATATATTTTTTTATTACTAACTTTATTTGTACAGGCTCAATCGAATAAACTTTACAAAGCCGAGTTATCATTTTCGTTATACATTATTGGTCTTATATTTAAAGTTAAAGGAGCTGGACTCGTGGTTGTCTCGAGGTTAGTGGAGATTTACAATTTTTTGGACGGGAAAAGGGAGAAGGAGGTTTGAAATGTGGTTTTCGATATAAATATTTAATTAATCCTAAAACATGAACTTATTTCTATTCATCTTGAAAACAAACATAAAACAAAACTCACACGTACAAAATACAAACTAAACACAAGGTTAATCAAACTTACAACCTAAGGTTAATATTCGTAAAGTAAACATATATGAGTTTCATAAACTCCAGATCGCGTCTAGCCAAAATATCTCGAACTGGAACATTAGGTTGTCTACCTCGAGCCCGAAGGGAATCGTACAGCTCAGATCTGACTCCACGATGCTCAGGACAAGACCAAATAATATGATCGACGTCCTGGTAACCTTGTCAACATTCACAGAGATTGCTGTCCCCCAGCCCAACACGGAACAAGTGAGCGTTTAACGAATAGGGATTGGACATGAGGCGAGACATCATACGAATGAAGTCTCGACCCACATCCAACCCCTTGAACCAAGGACTCTTCGACACCTTAGGGATGATCGAATATAGCCATCGTCCCAAACTCCCTTCACTCCACTTATTCTGCCAGCTGACGAGTGACTGTTGACGATTATACTATATTATATAAACCATTAATTACATCACACACGGTATGGTATGTCCACGCATCCTAAGAAAACACCATTTTCCGAAGAAGATCGTGACCACGATTTCTTTGCATTCAGTCCTGAAATTTCTAATAACATCTCTGTCAACCAACTTTCTCAACATGAAGTCCTCAATGCACTAAAAAACTTAAGCGCGTCGAAAGGGTCTGGACCTGACGGCATCGCACCCATATTTTTGAAAAACCTTTCTGAAGAACTCGCATTTCCTCTACACTAATAGAATTCCACACATTTTTATTGACGAATTTCCATGTGAAATTCCACATGATTTTCATGTGAAATTCCACATGATTTTCATGTGACCACACTTAAACAGAATCCACCCAGAAGCACACATGAAATTTATGAGTCAAATGAATAGTATGTGTGGTTACACATGGCTTTTATGTGTACACATATTAAGTATGTGTCCGACACATAGATATCATTTGTTGATCACATTGCAAAAATTCATGTGTGGGACACATAAAAACAATCTTTGAAATTTTATCAGTGTAGAGTGTCTTTTCAACATGTCTCTGAAAAATGGAAAATTTCCTAAAATTTGGAAATCATATTACTTGGTTCAAATCAGGTGCAAAATCAGACATTCGAAATTATCGTGGAGTTGCTATGATTTCTTGCATTCCAAAACTTTTTAAATCAATCGTAAACGGCAATATTTTTCAGGAGGTGAAAAAACTAATTACAAGTAAATAGCACGGCTTTTTTAAAGGTTGCTCAACTACCTCTAATCTTTTGGAATAAGGGAAAAGGATGTAATGTCGGCCTACATGCCACTAATTTGGGCCCATACATAAATTCAGCAATCGACTAAATTTTCAATAGTGACCAAAAATATTCATAAGTACCGTCCCAATGACACGTTCATCTCGATAAAATTGATAAATAGAATTTTTTTAGTGATGGGCCCAATCTTAGATCCATAGGCCAACATTAGAGCCATTTCCCCTATGTATCTTTTATTCTTAAAGCGTTGGACAGTGGCAAGCACTTTGAAGCGTTATACACCGACTTCAGTAATGCATTTGACCGCATCGACATACCATTATTAATCATCAAATTGCAGAAAATACGAATGGAGCCTGGAATTTCGAACTGGCTTCAATCATACCTAACACATCGTAAACAAATAGTCCGCTTTCAAAATAAACTTTCAGAACCAATTTCAGTCACCTCTGGGTACCCCAGGGTTCTCTTTTAGGCCCACTTCTTTTTATTTTGTACATAAACGACATTTCATACATACTTAAAAAAATGAAACTGCTTTTATATGCAGACGACATGAAGCTCTTTATGGAAATAAATAATTTTAGCGGTGCAGAAGAATTCCAGAATGAAATCAATATATTCCACACCTGGTGTAGTAAAAGTCTACTTCATTTGAACGTAAAAAATGTATCGCAATAGCATTTAGCAGAGAACTTGAAACACCGCATATTGAAATATCATTAGGCAACCAAATAGTAGAAAATGCGAAATTGTAAGATATCTAGGTGTAATCCTAGACTCCAAACTTACTTTTATAGAACATTATAAAAGCAAACAGAATTAAAAGGTTCAGTCTTAATTTCGAAGACCCATACACTATTAAGCTATTATATATCACATATGTAAGGCAAATTCTGGAATACTGCCTCCTAGTATGGAATCTATACATTTCCATATACGAAGAACGCATATAATCTGTCCAAAAACAATTCCTTTTATATGCTTTACGTAAATTGAATTGGACTGAATTTCCATTACCATCTTATGAAGCGCGCTGCATGCTCATCAATATACAAACATTTAAGGAGCGCCGCCAATTTGCAATGCTTTTCTTCATCAATGTCATTTTTTCAATGCGCATAGATTCGGCAGAAATTCTTGCACAATTAAACTTTTACACACTTTGTCGATATCTTAGAAAACGGAATTGCCCAATCAATGGAATGATGCCCCTGTATAATTTGCATTGTGGAACTATTGACATCACTATGTCCAAGCAGCAAATAAAAACTAAGCTAAAACAGAATAGAATTAATGCATAGTATGTAAGTAAACATTGTAATAATTATTGTATGTAGTCTACACTGGCTTGACGAAATAAATAAATAGGAGAAATGGATGTAATGTCGGCCTAAATGCCCCTAATTTGGGCCCATACATAAATTCAGCAATCGACTAAATTTTCAATAGCGACCAAAAATATCCATTAGTACTAGTAATTGATAAATAGCAGATTTCTAGCGATGTTCCCAACCTTAGATCCATAGGCCAACATTAGAGCCATTTCCCCTAAATAAAATAAATAAATAAATAAATAAATACATAAATAAAAATAAATAAAATTTGCCTATGTTTTAATATTTTTCAAATATCAGCGTTTTTTTTAACGAACTACGTCAGATGGATTGATCAATTTGTGCAAAATAAATTTTCTTCTCTCGTCTTTCATCATGCACACTTTTTTGAAAACTTCACGAATCGTGACGAGGAGCACTTTCCATACAAATTACTGCTAAAATTCAGAACGGACCACTAGGATCGGTACCATAAAATAAGCTATACTTCCGGATTTTAAGTGGATCATGCCTTAGAATTACATTATCCACACACAGACATGTTTTGGGTTCTTCCAGGGAGGCAACCAATTTCAGATGTAGGCCAACACCAGGCAACGCATGGACATATAGGGTGTTTAGGACCACATTTGTAAAACCAGGTTGTATCCAGATGTCCCCAGAAAGAATACAGTTTTTGGATTGTGCCAAATCCATCATTCGACACATCAAACAATAGATAAAAAATTATTGGCGGTCATTTTGTATTCGCTGGTCTATATTAGTCACATCCATTCATATTCTGGGTGCCACCGGACAAGTGACGAGAATCTGACATGAATTAAAATCAATTGGCCCACCCATATATGTTCCGGGTACTTTTTGGCAATTGGTCAAAATTTTACAGTAGCCAAAACGCATCATCCCATAAGACTTAAACAACAAGACCATAGGCTGTGTCAAAATGCAATTTTGACGACAAACCCAATGTCTCTTAAACGACCAGGATGCGACCCTACGTTGTGTTGTGATGTTTTCAAGGCGGCGGAGGAAGCCGTTTCAGAGCACAAAGTAAACTACAAGCTTCACTTGGCGGCATTACAATTGTTACTGTTTATTGCCTCCGAGAGGCATCCTGCCTGCTCGGAGATAGTACGTTTTCTTAAATTTCTCCCTTAAAAGCTAACAACCATTGCAAAATGTAAACAATAACATTGAATAACATATGTACATAAACAATACCACGGTACTGGGGAATAAAACGATACTTATTGTTCTTACAGCATGGCGGGCTTTGCTGCCATCGGGCCGGGGGCATTTATTGCTGTTTGCTTTGCATATTCAAATGCAGCCAATGCTTAATCACTCTTAATTAATAGCACCGTGGAGAGTGGATTTAGAGTAATGACGCCTTGAGCAAAGTTGATGGGTATGACATGGTGCATCTTTGGAAGATATTAATTTAGTGATTAATCCCCCTAAAAGTGAGATGAACAATTTATTCTTCACAATGTCGAGAGGGTTTACGTCTTCAGCAAAGTTATAGCAATTGTTACAATCAACTTTGCTGAAGACATTTAAGTCACATATTTTACTTTGACTATAAATGTTTTAGTATTCTACGTGAAGTTAACGATTTACATAGTTGAAGATGCTAATTTCAAATAACAGACTGTAGTGGTAATTTTTATACCATAGATGAAGTAGATGAAAGCATAGAGTTAATAGTTCCGTTAGAGTACGTCAGTTTGAAGATTGCATATAGATATTAGAATAGCGAGCTAGGACAACTTTTAAGGAAGGTACAAATCGGGTTTTTCATCTCTCTTTACCAAACTCCCCCTTTGGAGAGGGATGGTGAGAGGTGTCTTTCTAAAACATTCTTCAGTTTTCCTCATTCTTTGGACTTGTGTATCTTTCATTCAAAAAATTATAAAATGATGAATTAAATGTTATTTAGGATAAAATTATGAAAAACTTCAAAATTAGTAGTTGATTAAAAAAAATCTGCATGTATTTGTAGATATCTGCAGAAACTTTTGACACCAAATTGAAGGTTGAAGTCCAGGTTACCACCATGGAATGGTGTCTGGTCGAATCCTTGGGAATACTGTTACCTTTAAGTGAACATGTAAACTTATAGTAATTTTTACTATAAAACGAATGTAATAGATAGCAATATTAACAAGTTTTTTTTTTCAAACAAAGAATATTCACAAAATTGGTATGCAAAGAGCAAAACATTTTTATTGGAAAACTATTGGATCAGTTAGGGTGTACCTTCAAATATAGTAAAACACTGTATTTTTGCAAGTATGGTACATTATATATATATATAAAAAACAAGCACATTTAAATTTAAAATGACCCCACAATTGACTTCTAAAACCTATAAAGATTGATTGAGTAGTTGAAAAATACCGATTGGTTTAATTTTTTTTTGTAGAGAAATTTTGATTTCCGGCTCATAGTGCCGGGGGATTTCTCGCATCTACTTGCATCGAGCATCATCTTTTTGCAGGAAATCTTCAAATCGTCATAAATCTTCTTTCTATCTACTCAGCGTGCGATAGCTAACCACACCAAAACAAAATCCCTCCTGCATCGTAGTTTAACCCTCCGTTACTCGCGCCAACTTTTGTAACACGAGTACTCGCGCGTTGTACTTTGTACAACAGTGTGAGTTTTCCATTGCCATTTTGCAGCCGAGCTACCAATCGATATGAAACCAACTTGTTTTTAACAAAACAAGATAAACTTTTATGACAGTTAACCCCCAAAAAATGCGGATAATAAAGAAAATGTGAATGGAAACCACATAAACGGTGTACGTATTACGTGGGATTTGACTTAATTGGTTACAACATGGAAAATCTTGAGATCCTGACCAGCTAGAATGTTACTGTCTTCGACCAAGTTGTTCTAGAGATCATAACCTTTTTGCTGGTGGAGAGTAGTTTCAAAATTTTCTCACTACGTAACGCTAGAATACACGTGAAATTCTCGCATGTGGTTTGTTTCGAGATCCTGACCAGATAGAAAGTTACTGCCATGGACAAAGTTGTTCAGGAGGTCAAAGCCTTTTTGGCTGGTAAACAGTAGTTAAGAATTTTCTCACCACCTGATCAGAAATAAAGTTACTGTCTACGACAAAGTTGTTCAGGCGGAATCGTTAGCGTTAGCGTTAGCGTTGTTATGATATACTTCGTAGATTGGATACTAGCGACACTCACGTCTCTTCTGAAATTCTCAGTTAGACTACTTTCAGGAATAATGCTGAGGAGTAAACATTGGTTCCAATCTAAACAAGAGTAACAGAAGCATGACTGTCGCTATTCCCGGCCACGCCCATCTTTACCATAACTAGGGATAGGGAAGGAAATGTTGATGTAGTACTTACTTAACGAGAGGCCACCGACTTAGCGACACCCTCATAAGTGCTACGGAGTTGGAGGGTTGGGTAGGGTATTTGGTTAGGATTCACCTCAAGTTGGCGATGCAACCAAAAGTATGTATTGTTTATTTGTTGTTTATTTAATCTCTCGATAGCCGGCTATCGAAAGAACATATTAATTTTGTTTAGTGATAATGAATTTTAAGAGTCATGATGGAGAGCTTGGGATTAAACCCATGATTTTCTGCTCAGTAAACAAAAACGATCCCTCCAGGGTCATCGAGCATCTCAGAACCATAACGCTTCGCGACAATACAGGACTACGTTTTCGCTTGATATGCAAATAGTTTCCGAGGTTAATGTTCAATATCAAATATACAAATGATGGTGGCGATTTATTGTGCTGTGGAAGAGCTTGGGGTTAAATCCATGATTTTCTGCTCAGTAAGCAAAATCGATCCCTCGAGGGTCATCGAGCATCTTATAATCCACAGCGCTTTGAATAACTATTATTTACGATAATTACATGAAATAAATAAAATATAAACTACAAACAAAACGTGACTGCTAAAATCTCAAAAAGATATTCTCACAAATATATTTCACGCCACCAGGAATCTCAAAACCATTAGACGTTATAATGATACTCTGCACATATTAGACACAAGAAGAGGCCAAAAAGCAAGCGTCCGACACACAAAACCCGTCAAATCCAATTGCAGTCACAATCAACGATTCTACGAATCGCGAGCGCTCACTAATCATAAAACCGCTGACTGCGACACTCTGAAAGCGAAATTGACAGGCTCTATGCGTCAAACACCCGCCCTCCAATCTCCACCCGCATCCAACAGCACAAATCTCCATCAACATCTAACGAATTCAAAACTCCGAAAATCACTCATCTATAGCAAGTGAGTGGAAGCAATCCTGCATGCAACCATTCTTAATGATACACTTTTTTTTTTTAACTCTTTATTTGTTCCAAATTTAAAATAAATTACATTTCATTTTTAACCTAGGTGCTCCAGTTACTACAGTAACTTACCAGCCTTAATTGTTATGATGTATATCTAAGTGTTTTTACATTGTTCCTGTCTTGGCAATTCAGTATTTTAAACAGGTTTTTTAAACCTGCATGTCAGTATAACAATTGATAGCTTAAAACTAAATAACTAAAACTAAATCTTATCTAAGTATAAAGGGAATTAATCGTTGCAATTGAGGATTGTAACGATTTTTGCCGGAAATTATTAATTATTTTGTTGGACATTTGTGCTAAAGTCTCAACATTCGAAATTCTATGTACTTCGGTAGTACTGTACCAGGGAGGCAACTTCAAAATCATCTTCAGAATTTTGTTCTGAATCCTTTGAAGTGCTTTTTTCCTGGTAGTGCAACAACTAGACCATATTGGCACAGCGTAAAGCATGGCCGGTCTAAAAACTTGTTTAAATATTAGAAGTTTATTCGTCAGGCAAAGTTTGGATTTCCTGTTTATAAGAGGATACAAACATTTTATATATTTGTTACATTTGGCTTGAATGCCCTCAATGTGATCTTTAAAAGTTAATTTATGGTCAAGTATGAATCCAAGATATTTCACTTGGTTTGACCAGGAAATTGGAACTCCGTTCATAGTGACTATGTGACTACTACTAGGTTTCAAAAAGGAAGCCCTGGGCTTATGTGGAAATATTATAAGTTGAGTTTTGGAAGCGTTGGGAGAAATCTTCCATTTTTGTAAATAAGAAGAGAAAATATCTAAACTTTTCTGAAGTCTGCTGCAAATAACACGAAGACTTCTTCCTTTAGCGGAAATGCCTGTGTCATCAGCGAACAAAGATTTGTGGCAACCCTGAGGCAAATCAGGGAGGTCCGAAGTGAAAATGTTATTCAATATAGGCCCAAGAATGCTACCCTGAGGAACTCCTGCTCTATCAGGTAGTCGATTAGATTTGGAATTTTGATAATTTACCTGCAGAGTTCTGTCAGTTAAATAATTTTGAACTAATTTCATAATGTAAAGTGGAAAATTAAACTTTTTCAATTTAGCAATCAAACCTTCATGCCAAACACTGTCGAATGCTTTTTCTATGTCTAGAAGAGCAACTCCAGTTGAGTGGCCTTCAGATTTGTTTGAACGAATTAAATTGGTAACTCTCAAGAGTTGATAAGTAGTTGAATGCCCATGGCGAAATCCAAACTGCTCATCTGCAAAAATTGAGTTCGTATTGATGTGAAGCATCATTCTATTCAAAATTATTTTTTCAAAAAGTTTACTTATTGAAGAAAGCAAACTTATTGGACGGTAGCTAGAAGCTTCAGCTGGATTTTTATCCGGCTTCAAAATTGGAACAACTTTTGCATTTTTCCATTTATCAGGAAAGTATGCCAAATGGAAACATCTGTTAAATAATTTTACCAGGAAAGACAAGGTACTCTCTGGGAGTTTTTTGATGAGGATATAGAAAATTCCATCATCACCTGGAGCTTTCATATTTTGAAACTTTTTAGTTATAGACCTTACTTCGTCCAAATCAGTCCCCCAGGAATCATCAAAAATATTTTCCCGAGAGAAAATATTCCGAAAATCCCGAGCAACCTGATTCTCAATAGGACTAGTAAGACCCAAACTGAAATTATGGGAACTCTCGAATTGCTTAGCAAGTTTCTGAGCTTTTTCCAAATTTGTGATCAAAATTTTACCACCTTCTTTAAGCGCTGGAATTGGCTTTTGAGGTTTTTTCAAAATTTTTGTGAGTTTCCAAAAGGGTTTGGAACTCGGGTCTAATTTAGAAACATTATTTTCAAAAGTTTTGTTCCTCAGGGCAAAGAATCGCTTTTTAATTTGTTTTTGCAAATCCCGCCAGATAACTTTCATGGCAGGATCGCGTGTTCTTTGATATTGTCTCCTACGGACATTTTTAAGACGGATCAAGAGCTGAAGATCATCGTCTATTATAATTGAATCGAATTTAACCTCGCATTTTGGTACTGAGGCAGCTCTTGCTTCAACTATAGAAGTAGTCAGAGATTCAAGAGCATAATTAATTTCATCTTTGGTTTGCAAAGGAATGTTTGGATCGAAGTTATATTCCATAAATGTTCGATACTGCTCCCAATCAGCTCTATGGTAATTGAAAGTAGAGCTGTTGGGATTAGAAATTATTTTTTGGGATATTTCAAAAGTTACTGGAAGGTGATCAGAACCGAAGTCAGCATGGGTAACCAGTTGGCTACAAAGTTGACATGAATCAGTTATGACCAAATCAATAGTGGAGGGATTTCTTGCAGAAGAAAAGCATGTTGGGCTGTTTGGATATTGAATAGTGTAATAACCTGCAGAACAATCATCAAACAGAATATTACCATTGGAATTGCTTTGAGCATTATTCCATGAGCGGTGTTTTGCATTAAAATCACCAATAATGAAGAATTTAGAGCTATGACGGGTAAGTTTCTGGAGGTCACCCTTGAGAAAATTCTTTTGCTGGCCTACGCATTGGAATGGCAAATAGGCAGCTATAAACGTAAGTTGTCCAAATTTTGTTTCAACAGAAACTCCCAAAGTTTAAAAAACTTTGGTTTCAAATGAAGAAAGAATTTTATGCTTGATTCGTCTATGAATAATGATGGCAACGCCACCACAGGGTCCATCAAGACGATCATTTCTAAAAATCAAGTAATTTGCGTCCTTCTTAACCTTATGGTCAGGTTTAAGGAACGTTTCAGTTATAACGGCAATATGCACGTTATGAACTCTCAAAAAATTAAATAGCTCGTCTTCATTATCTTTAAGAGATCGAGCATTCCAATTTAAAATGTTTAATGCTTTAAAATCCATTACTGAATTTTAAAGTCATGACAATAAAGTAATGAAATTGGGTTGTTAGCGGAATGCTAAATAAAACAGCAAAAAAGGTTATCTTCCATTTAATTCCACTTAATTAATTTTGGTATCCATGACAGATACGTACCTCGACTACAATGTGCAGTCTTCATCAGTGTCATTCACTGATTCATGACACTGATGAAGACCGCACATTGCAGTCGAAACACGTATCTGTCATGGATACCAAAATTAGTCATGACAATATTATTAGCAAATTTTACTCCAGTTTGAATAGCATCAAACATGGAGTTAGATTTAAGCATATCAGAAATCATGTCAATTAATGAATTCTGTAAAAATTCCATTTTAGGAGCAGTAATGCTTCCTAAGTCAAAATTGTCAAAATTTCCGTTAGAACGTTGGTTAGTATTTTGATTTCTACCCGTTGCAATAGCAGCATAGGTAGCTCCATTAACTCGCTGAACATTGTTAGCAGCGAGGGGAGTAGGTACAGATGAAACATTTGAAGCAGGGGTGATATTTGTACCTACGGGTACGAATGTAGAATTTGTTCCTCGCTGACCGTTGTTAACAGCAGAGGAATTTATACCTGGTCGGAAACGTGGAGCGTTTCCTACCTGTCGGTTCCCAAAAATTGGATTTGTGGTTTTCACCACAATTTGAACATTTAAATTTCTTAGGATCTTCCTTCACAGGACAGTCGTCCTTTGCGTGAGAGGAATCACCACAATTCATGCATTTAGCTGGCATGTAGCAATTTTTAGTTCCGTGACCCCATCCCTGGCACTTACGGCACTGGGTGAGGTTTTGAAAATTTCCTCCAGTCTTCCTGAAGTGTTCCCACTTCACTCGGACATGGAGCATAAGGCTAGCTTTTTCTAAGGCCTTAAGGTTGTTTAGTTCACTAGACTTGAAGTGAACTAAATAAAAATCATTAGAAATCCCGTTGCGCGAATCGCCAGGACGGGATTTCATTTTCATTTTGATTACTTGGAGTGGCACAACTCCAAGTAATTTTGCCAGTTCATCTTTGATCTGATCCAGGGATTCACCACTGGGCAGTCCTTTCATGACAACCTTGAACACACGTTCAGTTTTGGTGTCGTAAGTAAAAAATTTGTGCTTCTTCTCAGTAAGATACTTGAGAAGACATTTAAATCCGTCCAAGGTTTCAGCCAATACACGTCATTCACCCCGACGTCCAATTTGTAGTGAAAACTTAACTTTCACGAAATTCAAAAGTTCCATGCGAAGAGCATGGAAATCGGTAGTGGTTATCACAATAGGGGGAATCTTTTCCTTCTTGTCATTAAGCCGGGAAAGTTTACTAGAATTTTTCTTGGATGATGGATCATTCTCATCATCCGTGAGCCAATCCAATTGATTACTCAAATTAATTTCTTCAGAAGGGGGGTCAAGAGTTTGCCCCTATCTTTTGCGTTTAGGCGCCATGGCGGCAGTAAATTTTTTATCCAAATCGACTGCCAAGCAGATTACTATAAGAATCTGAAGGATCGAAGAGGAATTTTCCAAATCGATATCCAAGAAGGATTACCTCGGGTAGGGTCCAAACAAGGATCGAAGGGGAATAAGAGGAGTTGAACAAGGTAGAAATTTTTTACAGGTTGAGCACTGAAAAGTGCTGTTTAAATTTGTTGTAGCTTTAGGTAGTAGTAACACTTCCTTAAGCAAAAAGCAAATAGATCCGCACGGCAAGAGAGCACGATGCGGACTGTTAATGATACACTTGTTCTGCCTATCTTTCTATTAGGCCTGTGGACATGCGTTAGCTTCGAAACTTCTAACCAAACTGGGTAAATTTTCAGATCACAAAAAAAAAACTTGAAAAAAAAACTTTCAAAGGTAATTACAAGTAAGATAAATATTGATTATTTTACGCGAAAACGAGCAAGTAATATTAAATCTCTTGTATCATATGCTAATGCAAATTGACTGTAACAAAAATAATATGCTTAAATAAAATAAAATATTAATAAAATTATATGCAAAATTTACAAGAAGATCATTACTTTATTGGTGAGAAGTTTTTAATAATCCCTCCCAGTTCCTCTGTATACAGAACAAATCTGATACTATAATCAGAATTGCTCAGTCTGCATAATGCAGCCGATTGCATCAAGGTTGTTCTATTAACAACCAAGAATTAATCGTTTGAGGTATACTGAAGCATTAAGCAGGTGATATGTGTCACTATAGGAAATCATCATCGTTGCAAATATAAAGAAATTAAACATAACCCTTTGCTTCAGTACCGTCAACCTCCATGTCCATGGGGAGGGAAGTTGTTCAGGCGGAATCGTAGTACAAGAACAAAATTGCAATCAGCTGCTTGAAGATCCGTATGGAATCGTATTCTTCTTCTTATTCTTCTTCTTATTCTTCACATTTCAAGCTTATTTCTTATTGCATATTAGCTTATTGCGTGCTCTCAAGTTAGTGTTTTAGATACACTTCCATTGTTTTTAATTTAGAGCTTTCGATGCCTGTACCATTTTTTGTATTAGTATAACTGTGTGGCAAGCAGTTTTGCTTCCACTCACTTGCTATAAAAATACTTTCTCGGAATTATGAAATCATTAGATGTCATAATGATATTTTGTACCTGTAAGTTACCACAAAAGGTTGCAAAGTATTTGTTTGACTCATAAAACCTGTCAATTTTACTTTCAGAGCGTCACAATCTGCGATTTTTTTTATTCGTTAGCATGTGGCAAGTACAATCATACTCTATGCCCAGAAAAGTCGAGAAATTTTATAACGCGAAAAATGCCTAGACAGGACCAGGAATCGAACCCAGCCACCTCCAGCATGGTCTTGCTTTTCAGCTGCGCCTTTACCTACTGAGCTAAGGAAAACCCCTGCTAGAAGATCCATGCTCTATTTGAACTTCTTGAGGATAAATTCACGGGACTCCATTGGATTGTGTATCACTTTCTAAATTTTCTGTATTCAGCAGATACTTCTTTTTAATTGGCTATGGTTGAAAACTTGTTGTATAAGGTTGCGCTGAACTCTATCCAAAACTACCCGAAACATTTTTTTTTATTTAAACACGTTTATTCACATGCTATTTCGAAACCACCCCGATTTGGGTAGAATCAAAACAAAATCGGTCAATACTAAACCTTCCCAAAAATGGGTAGACTACAATATGCTGGAAGTGACAAGATGATAAACAAACAACAGCGATATGAATTGGATCGAGGTTGTTCAGTTATCAAATTGTTACTCCCGACATTATTTACCCTAGAGAGGGTCTGGTACAAGAGAGGAGCGGGCTGGATGGTTTTGAGCAGTGTTGGCAAAATCATCAATCAAATGATATTTTTTCGCTCTCATACGCTCTCAATATCACGCGTGATATTGGAACAAAATATCATGCTTGATATTGATTTAACAAGCTGAGTTGACTCGACACAAAAATGATTCCGTTGCACATCGTTTTCTTAGAAAGAGAAAGTATAGTTTGCTACCTCTTTTTACTCTTCACCGATGGCCAACACGAAGTAACTGCTACCAGCCGTGATGGATGTTTCGGTTGCGTTCGGGTGTAAAGCAAAAATCGTGAAACTCAATCTCACAACAGTTTGTTGTGATTTGCAGCTGGTGAGTTTTGTTAGCTTGATATTCCGAGCTGCGATATCATAGCTTGCAAAATTAACTGCAGTTGTTTGCTTGTTGATTTTTGTCTATGAAAATCAAGCGTGATCTTGGGCATCGGTGAGATTTGATTATTTGATATTTTTCCATCACTGGTTTTGAGCCAAACGAACTGTCAATGCCAGAGCCAATCGAGCAGCACTTATCTTGAATGCAGTGGCAATGCTGCTAGAAACTGTCAGGTATATGTTTCCAAGGCAGTTTGTTTTGAATCCGCCCATCTCTTATCAAAGACCCTCTCTAGTTTACACATTTTTGAGTAGGTCCAGTTTTGACCGATCTGGGTGGGCATAACAAAAGCCGTCAAATATGTACTTTTGTAAGGGCATCAAGGTGAAATCATTAAGGTTCCTTGTAGAGTCCAAAAATGGCCGCCACGTAGGCTATACATGCACTTCCACTTCAATTTTCAATTACACAAATCTCGGAAATCGGAGCCCTTTTTCACCTAAAATTGCTACTTCATTTATGCTGCAGTGCAGCAAACGTGGAGTAATAATTTGAACGCTGTACGTGTTGTAGAAGCTAATATTTGTACACCTAAAGTTTCGAAGTCGTTCTGAGAATAAGGATGTCACAGCGATTCACCTTAAGGGGTCATGCGTTAATCATGAATGTTTATCCTAGACCTAATGCATTGCTTGTTACATAATCATGTACCCAGCGTGACATAAAATGTGCATCTGTAGGTATACATTTCAAAAAGGGCATCAAGCTAAATACTATTTTCAAATACGCTTCCTCGGAACCAATTCCTCTTAAAATCCCAAATGTTTACAGTCTATGTTTCTGAGTCGGTCTACCAGTACCTGATAATTCAACGTTATCTGCCAGTGAGTCCTATACCTAGTAGGTATTCTACCGGTTTCGTTACACTAGGTCTGTTCCCGTACTTGCTTTTCTGTAAGATTCTGTACAGCAAAAAACATAAGAATGTTCCCGTACTTTCTGCAGCATACGATTTTCTTACAGCAACTTACAGCAAAAGCAAAAAGGAAAGTACAGGAACAGACCTACTACTGTTTTCCTGTCCATCGTCAATTCGACTCATATGCGACGATGTCGAGTTTTGTTTTTTAAATCTCACCCACCGAACGAAACCAAGGTCATGCAAGCTGCTGCGATCGTGCCTTTTCGCTTTGATGACCGCGTTTAGTTTGAGGTGAAGAGAATGTAGCATTTTTTTTTCATTTTGTGAATATACAGACAATATATTTACCAAACACACTATGCTGTTTATCTTTGCTCGAAAAGGCACACACGAAAAGGCAATTTTTATTTTCCACTTGCTGTTGTCTATTTGGATCGCGGTGCTTGCGAGTTTGCCTTACATTCAATGACGAATAAATGATTCCGTCTTTCTTCGCCGCCGGTAGACGGGGATTACACACTAGATTGAATATTAGAATCTGTGAGATTTTTTTCTCGTTTTCGCAGAAAGTGTACCTTAGCTCGCGTTTGACGAGGAGAACTCCTCAACCACCTTCACCGCAATACGGGGCTTATTGTGTTTCTGAAAGTTTTGCGAGACAGCTTATTAAATTCCCATAATTAGAAGAAAAGGGGGAGAAAGGCGTTATTTGTTTGTTGAGAGGTATGCCCCGAAGGTAAGCCACCTTGTATGTAAGACACTTTGCTAGTGGTTTGTAAAGGATGAGCTGAACACAGGTGGGAACAATCAGAGCTCATTTAATTGTATTAAGCCAATGGTTCACTTTTTCGTTGAGAGTTACTGGTGTAAGGTCAACCACATTAAACTCTGGCCTTAAGCTCTTCTTGTTGACGGCCTCGGTTTAAAGAGTCTATGAGGAACTGAGTTTGGAATCAAGAAAAGGTTTGGACCAGGGCTCTAATGCACGGTTAAATATCATTACCATCGTTTATTTTTGTAACAAGGACATATATTTTGCTTGATGAAAAGGTGCATACTTGAAGCACTTTTCGAATGACTCGGAACATCACAATTGAATAAGGTTTCTTGTGAGAAGAGCAAGTATATATAATAGGGTTGGTCATGTTTGTATGTTGGATCACAATCTCTGTTACACACTGTTCTTCCGGTGTGTATTGAGTTCCCCATGAACGGTGCCCAATTTAAAAGATTTTTTTCTGTCAGGATTTGCGGGATGATTTTATATTCTATATGGGAAAATGTATGGAAAACGAATTTAACCTATTAATTTAATTGCCAAAAAATTAAACATTGCTTAAATTTCACCAAATTTTAGAAATAAATTGCAAATAATATGAAAAATAACTTTCTAAAATATAGAAAATTGATAAGACTTCTGAGCAAATATTTATTATTGTATTAATTTAGCCCTAATGCTTTATGAACTTGTATGAGGTAACGTGTGGAACACTTGTTTTAAAGTGAAAGATAAATAACTTTTTGAACAAAAATCAAATCGATTTGCAGTCTTGAACAACATCGTTTTGTATAGTATGTTCAAACTAAGTCCAAGATTTGGAGAAATTTTAGCAATACTTGGATTTTTTGTAAGCAAATCAATAGAAAATTTTCCCGCAAACTAGATGATAACCAAATTTGTTCAAATTCTGTGCAGTTGATTGGGACCTCAATTCAAATTGAATAGTAGATTTTAAAGTTAACCCACCTTAATGTATATTAACTGTATTGAAAACGAATACCTCATAATATTTCCTTCCATAAAAATGAGGTACTACAACATTAACTAAACAAAGGAGACGGGCATATCACAAAAGATCAATTTGTTGGTCGCAGTGATTAGGACCCGAACAAAAGGGAGAAAAAAAACGTGGTTAAAAAGTAAACCATGCTGGAAACGGTAGGCTTGATCAAAGATCTTTACGGTTTGAACATTATCTTCACTTTCCTCCTGAAAATAAACTCAGATCTTTTTTACACGGAGGATGCCATTCGTTATTTTAGCATGATACGGTTCATATATACATATTTTAAAAATTTCAGTATTTACACCAAAAATTTTGACTCAGCGACACCAACCGTGCAACAACAACAACAACAACAACAACAAAACGGTGTGTAAAAAACCGCGCAAAAATACCGTGTTAAAAATACTAGAGTGTACCTAATTGAGTCAGACTCAAAATATAAAAGGGCAAAACACTAGGCTCACAATGCTCTGTATTAATAACTGTGGAAGTCCTCAAAAAAGTTGCCGAGTAGCCGAGATGATAATTAAGATGACAAAGATGCTGTGGCATCGAGTGGGATAATAACACCCGATGCGGATAGGTTGGATTGCAAGCCCCACCTCTCACTTATTGTAATTTTTATGAATCCTATAAAAATGCAGTCATACATTTTTCTTTGTTAAAAATGATCAAATCCGTCTGAAAAATGTCCATAGGCAGCAATATCTAAGTCTTTCCTGAAGAACAAAACATAAAAAAACGTAGAATTATGAGATTATTTTTGCTGCTCTATTCAACAATATAAATATATTATTGATTAATAACAAAATAAATGGGTTAGAAATTTAACTCCAAAAGGAACAATTTATTTGAATTTTTTTATTTAAGCGAACTTAAATTCTTTACCTGTGCTCTATTAAAAATCTATCAAATAGCATGCGTTGTAATTGAATTAATGGAATGTAAATTTAGTTGTTTAGTTGAACGGCTTTTTCCAGCGTCTCAATCAGTAGATGGCGACGCATTACCTCTGACTGCTTTCATGTAACATCGAGCTCTCTTTGCAGCGTTCTTGGGTCATTTCAGGGAACCGTCTGAATGACGATCCTTCGTGCGCTTCGGGGATATACGCATGTATTTTGCAGCCACATGTTGAGACTCAGCGCTGATTTTAGCTGTTGCACAAATTTCTCAAAAATCTCTTATTTTACTTCCCAGAAGTTTCTGTAGATCGCAGCTTCGCAATCGCACAAACACTTGCGCTAATTGAAATACATAGTAGATATTTTTTAAAACTTTAAATGATCTTGATTTCTTGTATTTGTATGGTTAACATGTATGAATTATCAAGTGACACAGATGCGTATTTTCGACTTTTGTTCATTTTAAAAGTTTCTAGTCCTATCAGGCCTGTTTTAGAGAATGACCACCTTGGTGGGATTACTTTGTTTTAATTGGAAAAGGAGACTACTTATAACTACTATTTACAACTCCAACTTCTAAATACACTTAACCTATTATAAACAAATTGCTTATCAAAGCATGTTCTGATGTGTTGCAATACTGCACAAACCTAGTTTTAATACCAGCTATTTTGAAATATGCAGGTCTGAAATTTTTGTATCGAAGGGACGATCAAGGACCATCCTCAGCACTCTATTTTGAGTGACCTGGATTTTGTTCCTATGAGTCTGTGCATATGATTCCTACACCGGAGCTGCGTAGCTGATCACAGGTTCTATGATTTGTTTGTAGACAGGCAGTTTGTTCACCCTTGAGAGGCGGTATCTGCGGCAAATCAACGGATACAGACACCTAACCATGGCGGAACACTTGACTACGGTTTTTGTCTACATGCGAGCGGAATAGGAGCTTTTTGTCAACATCCCGAGATAGATTACTTCGGCGGACCACTCAACCCTTGTGCCATCCATGATTACAGTACAAGAGGGAGCCGGTTTTAGTTTGGGTGATTGCCGATGGAGGAACATGATTGTTTGTCTTCTTAAGCAACTTTGAATACTTATTTTGTGTAAAAAAAACTTAGAGCACCATTTGAAATGGGCTGAACTTGTTTACATTTTGTATCAATAAATTGTGATATAACTCTTATAAGACCTTAATCAATTTCGTCAAATAGTGAACTGTAGACAATTGTCCATACTTAAAAAAAAATATTGTAAGCTTTCCGTTAACCATTGGGTTATTATTTACAATTTTGATCATACACTGCGATAAAAAAAATGGTATTATTGTTGTGTAACTACCATTTGTAGAAAATGGATCAACTAGCATACAGGTATACCCCGATATAACGCAACTGTCACACTTGAGTTCAATCGTCGATATTTCGCAAATAACAATTCAATCATACAAATCAACATTACCAATAGTTGGGAGATTGTTTGATCTGTCCGATTGTGTTGTTACTATGCTTGTTTGAATGATGCGAGAAATCGACGATCCAAATCAAAATTGACAGTTACGTTATATCGAGGTGTACCTGTACTTCTTCCGGTTCAATGCAAGTCTCAGCCAGCAGTTCTTCTTCCACCTCTGCGAAATTTAAATGAAAACTCATCCACGATGATTGTGTAGTGGGAGAGTCCTCTTATTCGATAAAATTAGTGGCTCATACCCTGTTCACACTACAATCTTATTACGAGATTAACCTATCTTGATATCAACATCAATACATCTAGTTTTTACTGGAAATATGTATGACGTTTGATATCAATATACTTTCTATCACGTAATATAGGTTGTAGTGTGAACGGGGTATGAGCCATAAATTTTATCAAATAGGAGGACTCTCCCAGGGGTGGAAAAAGAACTGCTGGCTGAGACTAGCATTGAACTGGAAAGAAGTCTACTACAATAATACCAATTTTGTTGTTGGCGTATATGACCAAATTTGTGAATTTTTTTCAAGATTTTTTTTAAAAGTTTTGAAAATTGTCTACAGTTTGCTATTTGACGAAATTGATAAAGGTCTTATAAGTGTTATTTTACAATTTATAGATAAAAGAAAATGTAAACAAGTTGAACCCATTTCAAATGGGAGTCTACATTTTTTCATGGAAAATAAGTATTCAAAGTTGCTTAAGAAGACAAAGTCTGTACCTTCGCAAAGTTTCATAATTTTTTACATTAAATTTTAGAATTACTGAGGTAAAACCAGTAATTACTTTTAAAATAAATTTGCATCGTGATGAATGCTAGCGTCTATAGTAGAATACCTGTATAAATAATGTAATTCCACTGCTTATGCTTGACAGATATGCGCATGTCATCTACAATGTGCAGACTTCTTCAGTGTCTTGTATACTGTACCATCGCAACTTACCGAATATATATTAACCAACGTACATTTTTCATTAGGAGCTAGGTAAACTTGAATTTAAACTGCATTTACTGCTTTTGTTCTGGTGTTGGGTTTTTGGGGATTTTAAGAAAAATGAAAAATGCTCAACTTTTTTTGTTACAATTTTTTGTAAAATAGGGGAAATGCAGGTAATGTCGGCCTAAGTGTCCTAATTTGGGCCCATACATAAATTCAGCAATCGACTAAATTTTCAATAGCAACCAAAAATATCACGTCTTCGGAGTTGGCAGCACCCTCTCAGAACCTTATGAAACTTTGTGGGTGTGGAGACTTAGCAATTTTAAGCAACTTTGAGTACTTATTTTTTTCAAAATTTATCTCGCCTAACATTTGATAAGGGTCAAAGTTTTTTGTCGTTTTTTTTTCAAATCGATATAGCTTAAAAATGACAAGCCCTACAAAATAGTGATGTATGGCAAACTTTTAGCAAATAATCTGAAATTTTATAAAAAAAAAATAAATAAATTAAAAAATTGGTTTCTACACTCTAAAAAAATATATTTAAAAATTAAAAGTCATTTTCCCAAAAATGGTACCCCTCAGATTTGCTTGATATTTTTTCTCATGAAAGGCAATATAATTACCTAACTTTTCTTCATACATCGCAAAGTGGGCGCTTTTAAGGAAAAAAAGTTGTTCGAACAACAACTTTTTCATGTTAATTTTTTTTTAGCGTGTTTCACTCAAAGTCGAATAGTAATACGCGCACAACCTTATTAAAATCCGTTGAAACTTAATGAGCATAAAAATTTTGACCTTTTGATAATCTGGGCGTGCTTAAAACAAAAATCTAGCGTAACATTTGAAAGGGCCCAATACAGAGGATTTTCCTGCATTTCGAATGGTGTTTTAATAAACGAAAACTCTAGTGTTTTTGTTTAGTGCATAATTTATTTTCCTATAATTCTCCATACATAATTTGAGTTTTTCATTGATTATTAGTCTATCGGAAACAGAGTGAAATTTTTCGGAGTTTCCTTTGAATGTGAAAATCGCTTAGTAGAAATTATGTTTTTAGAAATAGGTACAAAACAATGAAATTTTTGTGTACCAGGTATAGTTTTTACATGACTGAACAGCTCCTTGAGTTCATCGGACATCTTTGTGTATTGATCATTTGATATGAAGCAGAAGTTCAATTTTGTTATGCTTGTATCTGTTTGTTTAACTGCCCAGTCATACAGTTCTTGTGGAGTTGTGATTGTGTTTCCATAATCTCGAGCAAGACTTGCTCTCTTTGCCATTCGTTTGAGAGTTCCTCCAATTGCGTCACATGGGCCTTTCCCATGAGACGTTGCGAAGAAGTGCCATTCTGCTTCCAATCCATACTTGGACTTGAAGTTGCACAAACTGGCAAAATTCTTTTTATTTTTGTAATGAGCCGCTGCTCCATCTGACATGAAAGTAATTTTTGTGAAACTAATAGATTGTTTAATGAAATCTAACAATTTTGATATAAATAATTGAACTGCTATTGTATCATGGGTCAATACTTCTGAAATAATAATAAAGCTTAAATTTTCCAACTTGTTTTCTTTTATGTAGTAAATTTCGAAAGGATGTATCGTAGCTTGATTATTGTTCCAATGATACCCCTGTGCTGAGTTTTGAATAATAAATGAATAATTTTCAGAAAAGTCGCAAATCACTAAAATTTCACCGTTTTGAAGAGAATTTTTTTTATTACTTAGGTAAGATGATTGCTCTTTATGAATAAAATCATGGGTTATGAGCTTTTCAACTTTTTCCGTCAAATATTGAACAAACTCATCTGCAGGTTTAATAATAGTTTCCAAATTACAACGGTCGGTAGTCAACCACTGTTGAAATAAAACTTCTTCCATATCATCTGCTTCTAATACTGATGTAAGTTCCTTCACGATACTATCTGTGGAAATGCATTCTTCACATGTACGATAAAAACAATCTATGGTTCTAATAGGACTACTGCAAAGTATTTTGTCTGCAATTTCTTTATATGAATCAAATTTTACACTATTAATAATCAATTTAACATTTTCATGTATAGTACAGACACATACATTATGTGTACCTGTACTATCCAACAGTATGCAATGCTTTGGTCGGAGCTGAGTGAACGAAGTAAATCCGATTTTAACACTTTTGTATTTCTCTTCAAAAATCATAAAAGCCTCTTTAAGAGACATCATCAATAAACGTTTCTGAACATTTTTGAAAATTTGATAGATTGTTCACCGAGGTTGGCCTACCAATCGATCAAATTTGTACGATAAGCGGTTCATCCAGCTCGTGCTCTAAAAAAATGTTGAAAATGAAGTTGTATCTTCGATGTACAATCCTTAAACCACACAGTTGAAACAGTTAAAGTTATTATTATTTACCTAGTGTATCATCAAATTCCTGATGTTCTGATTGCTGATGACTTGTTGATGGTTGCGGCTCTTCAAACTTCCGAGCATGGCTTGATTCTTTTCCATCCGATCGCCTCTTTTTCGGGAGAGGTGTCCTATTGTGCACTAAAATTCCACGACACGATTCACAAATACGCATTGTTACATCCAATTGATGATCAAAGCCCCATGAATGTATTTTCTCTATGAGACTTGATGATAAATTACGTAAATTATTGCGGCTGCAATTGGGATTGTTTATGTTGGCACTACATTGCACCCTTTTAATAATCAATTCAGCAGATTTTTCCATTGTTGTATATATAAACACTTTTTCGTTTCAACAACTATGCAGCACTACACTTTCAACAACTATGCACTACAGCAACTATGAGCATTGTTGTGATATCACCAAACTTAAATATTAGATTATGTCGGTAGAAACAGACTGCGGTGCTTTAAGTTTATACCTTATACCTCTCATGTGACTACCTGCGTTGTTATATAACTGCTATATAGCAGGTAACTTAACGATTATTTTAGGCATGCCTTAAATAATCGTTAAGTTACCTGCGCTATTATATGTATTCACTTGAGAGATGAGGTATAAACATATATGCATATTGCTTACTAATGGACACACCTAATACATAAAAATAAATGAATGATTATTTTTCTAATTAAATTAATCACAAATACATGAATTGAAATCTTTTCATGAATAAAACATACTAAGTGATTTTTACTTAGTTTACCTGTTGATTTGGAACAATTTGAGGGTGGTTTTATAGAAGTTGGATAGAGTGTATGCATATATTATAATACAATCCATCACAGGAAAGTGCAAACCATGCTGAGATGGCTGTTCCTCATTAGAACGTTTTGTTCTGAACTCTTATTGGACGATTTGCAGGTAACTTCTCTGTACCCTTTTCAAATGTTAGGCTAGATTTCGCCCAGATTATCGAAAAGTATACCCATAAAGTTTAATCGAATTTTAATAAGGTTGTGCGCGTATTACTATTCGACTTTGAGTGAAACACGCTAAAAAAAAATTAACATGAAAAAGTTGTTGTTCGAACAACTTTTTTTCCTAAAAAGCGCCCACTTTGCGATGTATGAAGAAAAGTTAGGTAATTATATTGCCTTTCATGAGAAAAAATATCAAGCAAATCTGAGGGGTACCATTTTTGGGAAAATGACTTTTAATTTTTAAATATATTTTTTTAGAGTGTAGAAACCGATTTTTTATTTTATTTAATTTTTTTTATAAAATTTCAGATTATTTGCTAAAAGTTCGCCATACATCACTTTTTTGTAGGGCTTGTCATTTTTAAGCTATATCGATTTGAAAAAAAAAATCGACAAAAAACTTTGACCCTTATCAAATGTTAGGCGAGATAAATTTTGAAAAAAATAAGTACGCAAAGTTGCTTAAAATTGCTAAGTCTCCACACCCACAAAGTTCCATAAGGTTCTGAGAGGGTGCTGCCAACCACTGGATGAGTTGGCGTGAAATCCGTCATTAGTAACGTCCCAATAACGCGTTCATCTAGATAAAATTGATAAATAGCAGATTTTTAGCGATGGGCCCAATCTTAGAGCCATAGGCCAACATTAGAGACATTTCCCCTAATATGGATAAATGTTTTCCTATTTCAAATGGTAGTCTCTTTTTATTTTAATTACATTGATCTATTTTTGAAAAATTCAAAAGCAGTTTTTATCGTGAGCTTTCTGCAATCTAAAATAATGCGTCGAAACGAACTACTTTTGAATTTTTCGAAAAGGCAATTGAACCTTAAGTGGACGAAGTCTGTATATTCCCAAAGATTCATTTAAATCTGGGAGGATGCTGTCAACCAGTTGTCGAGTTGGCATGACATTGATCAATAGAATATCATATGGACACACTAGTGACGATAGAACTTTGACAACATTAATTTTTATTTTTTGGTCAGGGCGAAAACAATTTTAAAATATTATTTTTAACGCAGGCGTGGTTGGAAATGCTATCATGGGAAATGGACAATATGATAACCGATACATTATTTCGGATCAAATATCTCCGTAGAAGAACTTTTCTGCAGACCTGTTCTGCCTGATCTTAAAATTAACACACTTAAGGGGGTATTCCCGATCTTTTTTTTCAAAAAAATCAAATTTTTTTTTTTCACGTTTTTTTGTACTTTAGACTATATACTTTCATCCCCCCAAGCCGTTTTCCGATCAGCGAATTCGGTGTCCAGGCATAGCTGACTAATGGTAAGAACCCCCAAATGGTTTTAACTAAAGTCAAAACTTTAAACGCGTTTTTCTCGAAACCACATTTTTTTTATCGGGCGAAGATTTTTCTCAGAAACTATAAGAGATATTGACTTGAATCTTTGCGCATTTTGTTCCTTATTAAATTCTTTGGAGCTTCTCCCACTTTCAGCCAAAAATATTAACATTTAACATTGTTTGAAGCACCTTAAAGCTGCAAAAAAGCGGGCTAAAAATCGCCTGTTTTTTCATATGGCCGCCATTTTGTTAATTTGCAAGATTTTTTTGCTGCCAACGGGAGAAGCTCCAGAGAATCTTATGCAGATTATAATTTCATCACGAAATCTGTTTCAGATGAAGCCGTTCCAGAGAAAAGTCTTCGCCCGTCCAGGCGTTTGCGGCGAACAGGGGTCTGTTTGCCACCTTTTGTGACGTCAATAATATCTTTTTTTATGTCGAAAAAAATTTATTTGTAAACTTTAATGTTCAATAAACAAGAATCCCAAAGAGTTAGGCGCATTACTATTCATTTTCCTTGAAAAAAAATTAATTGAAAAACAGGCCGAAAAAAGGCAAAAGATTGGGAATACCCCCTTAATTTGAATAATTGTTAAAGTTTGATAACATGATATAATTCAAAGTAGCCTGACACGACGGTGCTCAAACCAATTTCTCTTCCCTTCCAGATTGCACTTACTACGATTTACTTGAAAGGCCCAGTGCTTCAGACGATTGATGGAGCACAGCGAAAACCTTATTCATACTTCCGAAAAAAAATTCGCTTTGCTGGTTTTCTGACGCACCCGCTCGGTTCCGTATGGCCTAGCGTTAGTGGTTATTTTCAGTAGATAATAAAAAAAAATTAGATTGCCTTCGTATTAGGGTAAGTGTTCCAGTAATAGTGGTGTCCCTATAGTTGTAGTAAGAGGCTTTTGTTGTTAAATTTATTGTCATCGGTAACTGTCTTTACAAAACGTAAATTGTCATATTTGAAACTTCAAATAAGCCACAAAATGAGCTGAATAGAGCACAATTATTTTTTCTTAATATTTGAATTTCTGTGCACCTATAGTTGCGATAGTGTTCCTATAATAGAGGAATACATTAGAAACCAATGCATTCCACTATTATAGGAATCAAAGTTAGAAACTACCATACCTACTGGAACAGTGTTCTTATTATTGGAAGACGAGTTTTCTAGGGATTGGAATCTATGGTTGCTATATAAAAATTGTTGGAAGTATGTTTATTTATTTTTCAATAAATAAAATATCGTAGTTCCGCCATTACTGGCTCCCCACCCTAAGTTCTTCTATATCGATTAACTGGGACCAAAAAAAAAAACACTCGTCTGAAAAGCCGTGTTAGTGTTGGATCGCTGTCTCATACATACCGTCTGGGGGCCCCACAGTATATATTGATTGTAAACCGCAGGTATTTACGGCACATCATTACCGTAAAAAAATATCTCTCACACGTACAAATAAGACAGAGTAGATAAGTACAGTGTAAGTAGCCACTGATAGCAAGCTGCATCAACCGTTGTCGATAACAGACATAATATTTATGAAGCTCTTTTCAATTGCACAAAACCGCGGTGAAATGTGCACCGTTTCCCACCGTCATCAAGTGTGTTATGTTTGATTTTCCTGCCGTTGATTCATTTCCCCTTTTTAACATCAGTTGCTGCTTGATCATATATCTTAACTTGTACCATAAGGGGCTAAGATGAGTAATTGCACCGGTGACAACAAATAATGAGCTACTGACATGGTAGAAATGGTGAAAACCCTTGACAAATTTGACACATCTTGGTAAAATACATCAGGGCGATATTTTATTGAATTTTTGATAAACATTTATGACAAAAAAAAAACAAACAAGACTATATCGGTATTGGACAAAGAAATTTATGGTACTATCAAGGAAACAGTCACGTTAACTGTTGGTAGGGGAGAGGATTCTGTATCTCAGAAAGCAGAAAAATGCGTGGAATTAAAGAGTTTGTTGATCGAAACGTCTCAGCACGAAAACGCATTTGCATGATTTGACAACGATCCGGTGTTTCTAAAATCGCTGGCTTCGGATGCTACTACCACGGGATTTGTGGAGACCTTTTGGAGGAAATAAGTAATCATCTCAAAATATTCCATAAGAATAAACTTTTAATATGAAATTCTCATTGAGTATCTTATTATTATTATATACTTTACTTTTCCTGGTCCGACGTCCCTTTATATTGCACCTGCGTCACAATGTTAAGCCAACTAACTCGGTTCGTGGCTGCTTGTTTCCAATTTTTTGACCGTCCCACACTTTCTAGATTTAGCTCCACTTGGTCTAACCACTTTGCTCGCTGTGCTCCTCTGCGTCTTGTACCGGCCGGATGTGAGGCAAACACATGTTTTGCGGGATTGTTGTCTGGCATTCTTACAACGTGTCCCGCCCATCGTACCCGTCCATCTTTCGCGACTAACTGGGTTCGCCATAGAGTTGCACCAGCTCGTGGTTCATCCTTCTCCTCCATACCCCGTTCTCACATACCCCTCCAAAGATGGTCCTAAGCACTCGTCGTTCGAAAACACCCAGTGCTTGCGGGTCCTCCTCGAGCATCGTCCGCGTCTCATGCCCATAGAGAACTACCAGTCTTATTAGCGTCTTGTACATGGTACATTTAGTACATGGTGAAGTTTACCCCACCCCTTGTCGAAGTCCTTAGCGAGTTTCAAACGGGTCCGATAACGCACCCGATATCTTCGCGCAGCACTGTACACCATCCATCCCCTGATCAGTCTGGTCAGCTTCCCGGGAAAACCGTTCTCGTCTATAATCTTCCATAGCTCTTCAAGGTCAATAGTTTCATAAGCGGCCTTAAATCGATGAATAGGTGGTGCGTAGGGACTTGATATTCACGACACTTTTGGAGGCTCTACCGTAACGTAAAAATTTGGTCCGGTTTCGATCGCCCGTTCAAAAAACTGGATTTATAATTTCCCACAAATCTGCTTGCTAGCGGTGATAGACGGCGAAAGATGATCTGGGAAAGCACTTTGTAGGTCGCGTTGAAAATAGTGATAATTCTCACATTCTACCTTGTCGCCTTTTTTTTATATATTGGGCATATTACTCCCTGCTTCCACTCCTCCGGTAGCTGTTCTGTATCCCAGATCCTGACTATCAGTTGGTGCAGACAAGTGGCCAACTTATCCGGGCCCATTTTAATAAGTTCCGCTCCGATACCATCTTGACCAGCTGCTTTGTTGTTCTTAAGCTTTCGGATAGCATCCATAACTTCACCTATCGTGGGAGCTGGCATGTCTCTCTCATCCGCTGTACCGACGAATCCATTCCTCCTGCTTCCTTGGTCCTCTGCCTCTGCGCCATTCAGATGTTCTTCGTAGTGCTGCTTCCACCTTTCAATCACCTCACGTTCATCCGTCAAGATACCCCCTTCCTTATCCCGACACATGCGTTGAGTTTCTCGTAGAACTTGCGCGTTTCGTAAGAACGATACATTGTTGCATTTTTTCGCACTCCATCTAGGCGATGCTTCTTATCCCGGAACAGATGTTTTTGCTGTCTTCGCTCCTGTTTATATCGCTCCATATTTTCACGGGACCCTTGGTGCAACAACCTCGCCCGCGCTGCGTTCTTCTCGTCCAAAACCGTCTGACACTCCTCGTCGAACCAATCGTTCCATCGATTCCGCTCCACAAACCCAATGGCACCTTCAGCAGCGCCGTTAATGGCTGCTTTCACGTGTTTCCAGCAGTCCTCAAGGAGCTTCGGTGAGCTCTCCTTCATACGGCAATGCTGCGTCGAGGCATTGCGCCTAATCAGTTGCGACTTCGGGCAGCTTCAGTGATTATTAATTAACCGTGGCGGGTGTCGTTATCGAATGTTCTTGACAACGGAAAGTTTTTGGCGCACCTTAACCATTAGAAAATAGCGGTCTGAATCGATGTTTTCGCCGCGATAGGTCCTGACGTCGATAATGTCCGAGAAGTGCCTTCCGTCGATCAAAATATGGTCGATTTGCGAATCTGTCTGCTGCGGTGATCTTCAGGTGTACCGATATGGGAGGTTATGCTGGAAGTAGGTACTACGTATGGCCATGTTCTTAGAGGCGGCGAAATTGATGAGTCTGAGGCCGTTGGCGTTCGTTAGCTGGTGAGCAGTGAACTTTCCTACAACCGGTCTGAATTTCTCCTCCTGGCCGACCTGAGCGTTAAGATCTTCGATAACGATTTTGACGTCATGGCTTGGGCAGATTTCGTATTCCTGTTCCAACTGCGCGGAAAAAGCGTCTTTATCGTCATCATCACTTGCTAAGTGAGGGCTGTGCAGGATGATTATACTGACATTGAATAAACGGAGTTTGATCCTCAACTTTCAATTCTGCTATCGATTGGCCACGATTGGCACCCAATCACACTTCTGTATTTCGCCCATCACGAAGAAAGCTGTGCCGAGCTATAGTGTATTGCTGCAGCTCTGGTAGGGGACCATGCATTCAATGTCGATCTTGCAGACCCTCAATAAATCGGAAAGAATGCGGTACTTCCCAAGAAATTCAAAGACTTGCAGTTACATGTTCCGAGTGTCCAATCGTTAGTCCGTTTTCGTCGCCTGGGTCTATGCCGCTTGTTCCGGTCCGTATTTACATTGCTTGCTTCCTGTACTTTAGTTTTTTTACGGCTGGCTTGTAGGGCCTGCACCAACCCCCATTGTCTCGCAGGAGGACCATCGTGCACAGCACTGTTTAGAGTCCCACGCTGGCACCAGGACATTGACAGACGCTCGAAGACTGCACTCTCCGGAGAGAGGAGTCTCCCATTCCCTGTCAGCATACGACCAAGGTCCCACCGAGGTTGGTGACCCGATCTTTCCTATGGTTACTCGTACCCCAGCAGGAACCGCGGGGAGGTAGGGATAGGAGTAACTGGACAAGAGGCTAAGTGACCACGCCCACAGAGGTGTTGGGGTCAATTTTATACCTGCAGATACGCGAAGTATCGATGGTACACATTACATTGTCCAGCCGTTTACAAGTTTATTATTATATTATTATAAAAAAATACATCTGATTCAGTTCAATCGTGGTACACCGCGCAACTTGATTTCTGAGCTCGTACACTCGCGATGAAAAACTATAACCACAGCTTTTAAAAAATTAACTACTCAATCATTCCAATTATGTGAAAGAAATATTGTAACTTTCAAATAAGCTTTTAACTCCTGGCTACGATAACGCCACAAATATAGTGAACAATTTGGCTATTTATCATTATGTTTCCCTACAGGTTGTTAATTTTTCAATTCTTTGGATGCTATTTTAGCCTGGCCACCAATCTTACCAACGGACTAACAATTATTCACCATGATTACGACGTCGGTTATAAAGCAACGCAACAAACAGAAAATACACACTTAGAAAAAATCATGTAAATTTAGGTGCTCTGAGACTGACATATACGAGCGTCAATTTTGACATAAAATTGAGTCATAACAGACGCGCAATTCAACTCAATTAAACGTACTTTTCGTCGAGTAACGAACTTTTCAGTCTCGGAGCACTTAATTTTACATGACATATTTGTTTACGTCTCATCTTTTATGTCAAAGATGGATTCCGTCACGTGTAAAATTATTGATTTCTAAGAGTGTATATAAGGCCTTGAAAGTGATGAACTGGCTTAAAACCACTCCAATAATGTAAAAAATGCCTTGAATTCCACATTCTTCAAGTTTTATTACATTAGAAACAGATTTCCCTAGCACAAACGATATTACTCGCAATTTTCGTAATGGTCTCTTACTAGGCACCGCCACAAACAGCAAACGTATAAGGCATAGACATCCATTTATATTTTTCTTTTTGAATACACAATTTGTATTTTTTATTTTATAAATGAGAAACGTATTTTCCTAGTAAATCCACAACTGCATAAATGATTTTTTTTTTCCGGAATTTTTGACACAATTCGACAGTGAGCATGCATAAGGGCGAATACGCGATGATCGATTCTCTTCATCGATTTTCTCTTTGCATTGCTACAGCTAAGCGAAACAATTTTCTAGAATTTGTTCAATGCAGAGTAGCATTTGTATTAGGTTGTATTGGCTATCAAAAGCAACAGCAAACGCACCGAGAAACGTTAAATCTAGCGAGTTATTAACAAAAGAGAAAATCGACGAAGAGAATCGATCATCGCGTATAGGCCCTTATGCATGCTCACTGTCGAATTGTAAAAGTATCTTTTCTTTTCGATTCACCGTTTATGTAGCAATATTTACATTTTGGGAGCGTGGCGGTGTGCGCCAATGTCGTGTCCTGACCACGATCCGGTGTTCTCAATATCGTTGGCTTCAGATACCATCACTACGAGATGTCTGGAGACCTTTCGAAGGAAATCTTTTCTTGCTGCGATATGGTAGAAGTTTGCTTTACCTAGTTTAAATATTCCTGTTTCCATTTCGGTAGGTTGTTTTGAGCGCACTCAATTAGCGGTAGATACCACAATTCCCACAATACCACATTCCCTGATGCTGGAATGTTCTAATACTATCGACAGATATCATTGTAGTAGCGTTGTACTGTTTTAATCAAGTTCGTCGATTGCGGTACTGTATTAAATTAGTACAACGGAACTTCAATCATGCCTGTTAAACGTTTAACATACAAAGTAACGCATTAACTTGACCTTTTCGAGTACACGCAATATATTCCACACATTTTTATTGGCAAATTTCCATATGGAATTCCACATAATGTTCATGTGCCCACACATAAAGAGAATACACTCAGAAGTACACATTGAACTGATGTGTCAAATTGAACGGTATGTGTGGTCAGACGAGATATTATTTGTTGATTACTTTGCAAAATTCATGGGTGGGACACATAACTATGATATGAGGATTTCCAATCAGGTTTCTACCTAGTACAAGTGAATGCAGATAGCCATAGCTTCCTAATGATGGTTGAGTCATAACGATTGATCATCGCATTACATGCATCGATAGGAAGTTTGCAGCTTATGGGTTTTGTCAGTTAGGGTAAACAGGTATAATACACCTCTTCCTTAAGGAAAATATAGCTATACAGTTATATTTTTACCGGATTCACTTTAACTAACGGAATAATCACGTATATCCGTTGCTTTGGGAATAAGAAATAACCTGTAATCATTAATTTTTCTTCAGTGGCAGTTAACATAGAAGTTAAGTTTTTTTTTCGACATCCCAAGTAACATTGAATGTTTTATAGTGGTTTTAAAGCATGCTACAAGTCTAAATCATGGTCTACAGAACCCTCATAAAACCAAAATTGTTACTTGGGATATGCCCCATCTATCAACTAATATGCTCCCACAACAAAGAGACTGTATGGCTCTATTCTAAACGGATAGAACACCACTCACCAAAGCCCCAGAGCATTAATTTTAGATATCTTATACAGTACAGAGATGGAATAAACATATACTTACCAAAATGTCGTAAACAATTACACCGGAAGGGTGCTCTTTAGGATTTTAGTTTTATAAAATACTTCCGATATGAAACTTGCAGAGCAGAGATATTCCATTAAATTCTTGGATTACCCATCAGTATTGTATTTTTATTAAGCCTGAATTCGTAGAAATGCAACGTGGTCGTTATGCTCAAGGAGGCATTTTGCACAGGAGGGTTTTCCACATGGAGCGTTTTATATCTTCCTACCCTAATTCATTTATTTGTTTCTCCCTTATCCGCGCCATTTAGTCCTAGAAAAATACCATGCAAAGAGCAGCTTGGTTTCATTCGTTTACATGCTTTTTCTAGTAATTCTCGATTTAAAACGGTCCAACGCCTTGTGCTGAAGGATTGAATCATTGATTCAACGGACAAATACTTTCAGATAAGACACTGTAGCTGTTGGCTGTAAATTTTTTTTTTTCAAAAATGAAATACGCTTGTATTCAATTAATAAAATTTCATAAGCACAAAATTCGTTATTATCTAAGTGAAAGCATTCTAAGTCACCTACCAGCATCGTCCCTACCACATAGAATGGCCAATTATATGTAACCACAATGATATCCTTTTGTACACAGAAGTCATCAAAACTTACAATCGCAAAAGAAACGAGAATAGAGTACTTTACCCCTAGCCTTTATAACCACGTCGACTTACACTTTTGGCACTCTCCAAAAAGCAAATATTTGCTAATGAATATTGTATGTAGACATAGGGTAATTTACTGTTTATGGGAGAGTACCGTTTGAAGTTTATTTACGATTCTCATCTTTCCACTTCACAAGTCATGTTCTCCAGAAAAGTTCGCAGATGGGCAAATATTTTATCAGTACTCATTTTCACATTCTGTTGGATATCGTATTGCTCAATCCTGGAAAACCAATATTTGATTACCAAACTTTACTTGTCTGTTGTTTGTTTGGAATACAATTTTAGAATAAATGGTTTGTGTCTTTCTCAATCACTTCAATTTAGGGAATGCTAGTCCTTATAAGTCGAACGTTCTTTAGTCTGGTAAATTTCCAGTCAGAGCATATGTTTGTCACACTGATACACTGACCATTGAGATAACTCACTTACCGGTCAGTATCTTATCAATCATCATACAAGTAGGAGTAAATTGCAATTTGCCCGCCAAAAGAAAAAAAAACTCAAATCGATTGTATTTATTCGCACACCAGCACACGCACCCGATAATTGGTTGGCTAAATTTTGCTAGGCGTCTAAAAATAGACATGCTTAAGGTTGAGATAAGTGTGTTTATTGGACCACCCCTTATCAAATGTACACAATACTCTGTATTTGCAGAACGGGCATTTATTTTCCATACTTCTCTACACCTTACCACAATGATGGTACGTTGCAGTTAGAATTAGGTTTATTGCTGAGTGAAATTTTCTTTTTCAGCTAATTTTAGCCTCTTGCAATGGATTTTTGCGAGTAGTATTGAAATCCCTATTAATAAAAAGAAGCATGAGTTTTTTTAGAAGCATTGTATACAATTTTAGATCAAAATCATATCTATTGACTGATCCATGCAATAAAGGTTTTAATGGAAGGACCATCGATTTGTAAGCGAAGAGGTAAAAATCAATTTCCCACATAAATTGAAATATAAAGGATCTTTGATTTACAATTCAGAGAAGAGACACATTTCGGTTTTGGGTTGGCATCTGTTCAGCATTTTATCGCTATCCTAATTCGAAGGTTAAGAATAAATGATCAGTGATAAAATCGGCCATCCGTTACCAATTAGAAATAAATCACTTCCGCTTAGATAGAAATTTCAACAATTGGAGGGCAGGTCACATCACATAATGAATCATGTTTGTTTTATTTGGATATATAATTAAGTGAAACTCGTCGTCTTTATGGAAGTGTAATGGAAAGATATTTTTTTTGCAGCAGAACAGTTTAACCGAAGAATATATTTGATAAACGTTGGGGATAAACTGAACACATTTGATCACCGGGAAAACTTGACCTCCCCTATTTTCTTGAAGGACACGTTTTTTAAAGCAAGTTTCCACAATGTTTCGTCTCGATGAAAGGTTATGTTATGGTGACATTTGTGTTAGATTGTGGACAGTAAACGAAACCGGGATATGTAAGATTCTTAGGCCACCGAAAGGTAGAAATATACACAGCAATTTTTTTGTATTGTTGTGAATGAAATCCAAAAAATGTGTTATAAATTAAAATAACAAAATTCAATATTATCGAATAAACAATAAATTAGAAGTATTTGTGCCTAGGGGCACGAACGGAAAGTTGACGTATGATCGTGATTGGATGGTACAATTGTATTTGCTTCTAGTTCTTTTAGATATTTACAATCTATAAACTTAAAACTATTTAAATATTTCAAATGGGGCCGTATATACGAAATGGGATGGATGCCAACAATTTAAAGCATAACCGTTTAGGAAAGCTACCGTGTACCTGACCACGAATTAATGATAATTAGATCCTTTACTTTCAAGGTTTTTAAGAGCCATCAGATTTTGTATGATAAAATTATTATTGATCTCTAAAAAACTAGAAATATTGATAATAAACGTAAAGTGATACTTCTATCAGCTTAATCAACAAATATATTATCGAGAACAGTTTCTATATATTAGTTAACAGACAAATGTTTAACAACTTCATTGAAAATAATAGTAATTAAGAAAACATTTAGGCAAAACAGGCTAAAATGGCAGTTTACAAGCTTAAACCATTTTTATTTGATCTCTGAGGCTGTGCTGGGTTAAATTTAACTTGTAAAGTCTGTTCCAGTTAGTATTTGGACGCATCTTTTTAATTACTGTAGCGTCTCTTGTAGCGTTGTTGTAGCAAGAAACTGTTGACAGCGTTTTTATCTGGAAGGATTGTTCATTCAGTGGTGAAAATTTCACCAGGATTCATACACACGATGAAACGCGAGAGACGTGAACAAATTTTGCATACTCACGTTGCAAACTTACAATGAAACTTACGTAAAAATAAACTTTGGATAAATAACAAACAAATTTATTTTGCCAAACACAAGGGTAAGTTCAAATTTGTCTTTGCAGATAAATTCGTTCGAAAGTTGATGATTTGGCTGGGAATCTGCAGTTGTGGAAAGAAAACAAAGGTTTTCATCACTGAAGTGAACTGGACCAGTGTTCAGAAAATCATTCTCAAATCTCATTCATTCTCTCTGAGAGAATAAACTAGCGTGCGAATATGTCAAGCAAAACTCATGCTTAAGAAAAGTTCACCATCCGTCGGACCCTGGTCGCGCATTATCTTCCGTTCGTCGTATCACAGTGTTTTCGCAAGGCAATAAGTCACAAGGTGTTCTGGCTGGTAACCCCACGCATACCGGGGCGTATTTACCCCGAACGATACACCGGCGCGTGAAACACGTGAGTAGACCCACAACAGCTAGAGCCCGAAGCCGCCAACTCGTTGGTGACGACCAACGCAACCGAAAGTTATCACCGATTGAGGATTTGGCATCTAGTAGCCTGATGCAAAAAAAAATATAACAATAAATAGCTTCAGTGTTCACTCGGCTGTCGACAGAAGGAGACCACTGTTTATGTGTGTCACGCGCAGTGCTGTTAATTTCCATATGATTCGATTGAAGATGAACCAATACAACCATTGAATCAACTCTGTGAAAACGAATTCTCACATGCCCATAATTTGAAGAGCCCCTTTCTCATTCGAAGCTCATCATCACTGTCAATCGAGTAACTCACTATCATTTGATACACGACAGTGCAGTATGGAAGAAACCCAGCAAAATGGACAGACAATTCGACCCGATGTCGGATCAATATAATTATGGTCAATTTCGACCCAATGTGTTGTTGTCGGGTCAATTTTGGGTTTATGTCGGGTATATGTCGGGTTAACATCGGGTTGAGGTTTAGTAAAAGTCAAGTTGGTGTCGGGTTGGCTTAGTTTTTTCGCCGGAATATCGACCAGAGCTCCGTTTATGTGTAGGTTACACTCAATTGAATAATATTAAGCGTTTCTCAAATGAGAATGATCCATGCCTTCGTCAAATGACTAAGCAACTGATATCACCCATCCGAAGGAGGTCCTCTTTGATAGCGGATAGCTGCGTTTCTCATTTTCATCAAAAACGTTTCGCGTCCACTGCTGCAATGGAAGCGCTCTGCCCCCGTTGGCAAATCTGCCACACTGGAAGCGGCTCCCGTTCTGGTGGACGAGGCTTATTGGATAGCAGAAGATAAAATGTTTATTGTGTTTTAAAACGTATTGTACAGTGAACAGTAATCCTCGGCTCTGTAAAGTTAATTCGGTTGAGCCTTATCAAATAAATTAAAAAAAAAAAAACAATACATAGCTTCAAAATATGAAGCAATGAATTTTTGAACTTGGAAGCTCATCCGTGGTTTTTGCGCTGATGATTTTTGTAACTCATAGGCATATAAACTGACACATGAGTTTTGAGTTTTTGAGTCTTTCCGAACACTGCGAGCGACTATGAATGGACAACTTTACAATGAAGAATATCTCCAGAAGAGAATTTTGCCATTTTTTCAGGTCCAGTAAAGTTCGGAACTGATCAAACTGCTTAGATTTTCGTCCCATCGAAAAAGAATTGAGCAAAAATTGAGCAATTATCAGGCGCAATTTTAAAAAATGTGGCAAAACTATCAAAATATCATTTGTAAACCTCGGATGTCGAAAACCCTTAAAGTGGAAAAAAATCTTACAAAATGATACCCAAATTTTAAATGGAACAAACTTTAGTTAAAAGTGACATATGGAAAGTTATCGATAAACCCTGATATCCGAGGGTAATTATTGCTGACAGACAAAACGGTAGATTTTAACAACCGTGCTCGAAAATAATGGCACCGGTGGTGTAGATGTAAGCGTGATTGACTCTTACCTCAAAAGACCTGGGTTAAATCCCAGTCAGCGCCGCCGGGATTCTCTGAGGCAAAGCTGTTGGTCCCCGTTCCATAAGTTTGATGGGTCGATAGGTAGGGTCCAGGTGTAGGAGCTGCCTTCTCAAATGGACCGACTGAAGAATTATTGTTGCTGAAAATTTTTCGCGTCACTTTTCAAATAGACCAATCTACATTGATTGACTCTTCATCTACTCTCTCTTTCATTAATAACTCGGCTCTTAAAACATATCCACTGTTCTTGTCGTCCAATACGCTTAATAATACTTTCTTTTAACATACTATGTAGAAAAGTTAGCCCAAATTATGAATGCAGCCAAGTTATTAACGAAAGAGGTGGTGCGTGGAACAATTGGGTTCTTATTATAATGAAAGTTTTAATGAATATAAATTGCCTATGAGCTCTGCAAATGTTTCATCAATTGCAATCGAAGATTCATTAAGGAATTACTGCTTAGAAATGTGTTCAAGCTTGTAAATTCTATAAATATCAAAAAGCATATGCTTAGCTAGGAAACAATTGGCAAATTATATAAATTTGATAAAATTTCTTCATCGTTATCGGTAGTAAATTATTTTCCAAACATATGTGTTTTTATCCAGTTTGTTGTGATAGGCGAAGTAAGTGATGAATCGTTTGCATCTAAAAAACGGAATATTTTCCCCATAAACCATATCAATGCAGTAGCCTCCAGTGTGATTGACTGTTGACTATTGGCTTTTTTCAATAATTTTCAAACTATTGTGAAAATTTGTTATCTCTTCTCTCTCATCAGTCGAAAATTTTCATTCCAGTCCAAGGCTGTTGGAAGGCGACAGTTTTGTCCCTTTAAATGGTGCCTTCTAACTAGAATGGGTCTCGTTTCCAATGTATCCCAATTTAACACAAAAGTACTAGCTGAGTTTTGCCCATTTAAATTTGCTTCCACGAGTTTTTTCACCTTCCTCCTCCCCGTGCTGTTTTTACCCACAAACTGAGCAAATCGTATGACCTGAGAGTACGGACCTTGATGATGATGGTGGAAGCGATTTGGCAGAGGTGATGTATGGATGAAGATTTCCGCTACTACTTGCTCCACTGTCGGGCCTGAACTGATGGTGGAAGCGAATTGATAGACCTTTTTGCGGACGAACATTTCCAGTGCTCTAACTTTATTCTGTCGTTATCATCGAGATTCGATCCGAACAGTCTTTCCAGAATGCACTGTGGGAGGCAAATTCACGTAAGATCTAGAAAGGGTTTTTTTTTTTCATGTTTTGTTCTCCGTCGATCTTGTTTTCCGTGCTGAGCACCAATGCTACCGACGCCAGGGAGGCAGCTCCCACACCTGGACCCTACCTATCGACCCATCAACTCATGAACCGGCGACCAACGACTTCACTTTCACAGGAAGGCGTGATCGGAGATGTTATGCCTCAGAACATCCCGGTGGCGCCGACTGGGATTGAATCGCACACCAACGGTGCCGCTGTCAAGAAAGTGATGTCCGTGCGAGAGAATATATATTTTTCCCATCCGTTCGCTCTTATGATTAGTTCACTAAATGTTCATATTTTGTTCGTTAAATTTCTTAATTGTTTCACTAATAGTAAAATTATACAATAACCAAAAAATTGCTGAATAAATTCTCCATCAAATGGCATATTGAATGACATACTTCCCATTAATGGTTATGAGAAATATGCGTTTTAAAACTTCCCCATCTTCGTTACATGACTCATTTTTTATTTCAAAATGTGACTCTCAATACAGTAGTCCTACGTCAAAAGATAATGCAAAATGCAAACTTCTGAAACATTTTAATCATTGTACACTTAATTAATTGACAGAAATCGTAAAACAAACTTTTGGTATAATTTTGCTTATTTGGAATGTTTTTTATTGTTATTCTTGATTATAAAATATTATTTGAAACCATTTAAAATGTTTTCTGAGCCAAAATTTCTAAATCATTGCAAATTCACAAAAATTTTACCAATAGTAGTTAATTTACGACTTTTGTCAATTTTTAAGAGCGCAAGGCTTTCAAAAGTTTGAATATTTCAAAAGCTTTTACTAAATAAAAAACATATTGATCAAGTTTTTTCATTATTATTTTTTCGATTACAAGTGACGTTTGCGTGCTACGATTTATTAAAAAATGTAGAGTTTTTTGGAAAGATTCAATAGGACCGTATTTAAGCAGTAATAAATTACTAATAAACAACTATGCAAAGTTTTATAAAAATCGGAGAAGTTCGAGATTCATCATATGGCGTGGACCTGCTCTTTTGCCGATGGATATTCTCAAAGGTTTTCTATGAGAATTTTCAGCATGATTCCTAACGAGTTCATACAAGGATGATTAAGGATTAAAAGATATTCTGAGAAAATTGTGAGATAATTCTAAAAGACTATTCTCAATAATATGGACAAAATAGATCTGGGCCATTAAAGAGAGAGAAAACTCTGAAAAATAACCTGTAAAGAAATGAAGAATTACAACGAAATTAATAATGCTAGAAGTTCAGACGTGGAAAAAATTAAATGAATTCTTGGCTGGTTTTTTTAAGATTTAGGATTTAAATTGTTTAAATTTAGACTCGCAAACTTGAAGTATCATAAAAATGTCTCCCAGGAGATGGTGCTGATGTAGTTGTTAACATCCGTAGTTCTCACGCCAAAGTCACGAGTTCAAATCACATCATCGGACAAGCCACGAATGGCCCATAAGTGTTAAAAAATCCTTTCTCTATTTCGAAATCTGGTGCTTGATTAAATCAAATAGGAAAGGGACGTTGTTTTATGGAATGCTACTGGCATTGTAAACCCTCACTTCAACACTGAACATATAATGATCACTTTCTATATGTATTATGAACGTACGTGATGTGAGTTTGATCTGTTTTTTTTTTTCTTCTGGAAATGTTTATGGACCGTAGACACTCACACCTCCTCCTATAGTGTCTACTTGGTTCATGAACATCCTTTAAGGTTCAATTTACTTTGATACATTTAAAAAAAAATCAAAAGCAGTTTTTTTCTACGCATTCTTTTAGATTGCAAAAAGCTCGCGTCATTTTGTGTAAAATATCAAAAAGAATCGAATAGTGCGAGCTTTTTGCAATCTGAAATAATGCGTCGGAAAAAACTGCTTTTGAAATTTTCCAAAAAGCATCAAAGTAAATTGAACCTTAAGCAGATCAGAGGTTGAACCGGTGATTTTTTTTTACAAAATTGGCTTCGCTGCCGTGGGCTACAGTCTGTTTGTGTTCGTATACTCATGCTTGACAATCACCTTTCTCACACAGCACACAACATTTGATATAGGGTAAATGTTGGCTTCGGCACCCACTGACTGTTTTCGGCAACCAAAATTTAAACGTTAATTTCACTATGTTTTCCCATCAACGCACTTCCCTGAATGTGTCCAAACGATTGTTTAGCCTTTCAGCTTCAATCTGATTATATTTGAACGATCGAGCAATCCAGTAATGCTACATTTTTCTTCAAATAAAGCATACGCACTACAAAATGGGGTTGATTTCTAGTTGCCGATAATAGAACAGCTGGTTAACACGCAGTTCTAATGGGAAGGTTGCCGAAGAAAAAGAGGCTGCCGACAATAGTCACACTCACCTGAGAAGTTTGGACCGTTGTAAAAACGCTTTCAAAACGTTTTGAAAAATTCTGTCGATTGGAATGGATAGAGAAGCAAGCAGCAGATGAATGTAAACAAACAGACACATCATATATGTGCGTGACGCTGAGAAAATGCTAGTAGAAGTGCAGACGCTGCTTAGATTGACGAGAATACGTAAATTCCCCTAGAAAGAAAACTCTCAGATAGTTTTCATATGACACCGTGGTTTCAATCTAATAGTCCATTTTATGAAATGACAGGATCTGGTTTGCCTGCCAGAATTTGATGATATTGATATTGCTTCTCACAGCCGTTAGGTAACTGCCTCCTGTCAAAGTTCATTCATGAGTTGAACCAGAAACGTCTCATAAAATGCTCTATTTGTTCAACCATATAAGGGGGTGATTAAATGAAGTGTACGTTTTGAACTTCTAATAAACATAACATGAATTGATTTTGTTTAACTTAACACCTACGGGGGTAGGTGTTAAGTTAAACAAAATCAATTCATGTTTGGTTTATTAGAAGTTCAAAACGTACACTTCATTTAATCAATTTAACTTTAGTTTTTTCTTGGCTGCCCTTTTGACACAGCTTTTATATGTGACTTAGGAATATTGTTAGTCTTAGCGAGGCAACTTTTGCAGAACATTAGTTTTTGCTAGAAAAAATGAGAATAAATATTTTGTGTGCCCCTTGGTGCTTCGTGACAGGGGGTGACATGATTTTTTTTATTTATAACGGCCTTATGAGAAAAAGAAAACATAAAATCGTAACGCTCTTCGGCGGTGTTTTCATTTCTTATTAGAAATGGTTCGAATAGAGACAAAATTAAAGAACGTAATCGCAGTGTCAAATTAATTTGATAGTTTTCTTTTTCTCGAATATTGCTCTACCGCTCGTAGAGCATGACAAACAAACAGACTGTAGCCCACGGCAATTAAGTGAATGTATACAATAATCACTGTTTCAACCCCTGGTCGTAGGGTGAAACATTGGTATGACATTTTATAGTGGGACTGTATTGTGATAGTATGTTTTGTAAATGTCGTAAGCAAAGGTAACTGATTATCACAGAAAATGCGTCGACTACTGTGACCGCTACTAAAAGTGGTTTCATTCCCTAATCTTTGTTCAGTGCTTACTAGTATACTAGTTGCATTATACTGGCCTTGACTTTGTCCCATATACAAAGGCTAATTTCTTATCAGCTTTCACCAGCGGTTCCCAGTAGAAAGTAAAATGCATGAATGGCTAACGTTCTTTTAACTGAGGTTACGTCCCAACCGGTGAGAAATTAATGATTATGTATTTACAATTTATATCCATTATACTGCACTTTGGTACCCTAAATAACCTCGCCACTTGCGAATCACTGTTGTAAGCCAGACAGTACGCAAATTACATCACCGCCTATCACCAACAGCCCCGCCGTCTTTATTTATTTTTACCCAACCCCATCGAAGGATGGCATACAAGGATAAATCTACATTGAATGCTAGATAACGGGTGATGACAAAAAATTAATCATTTTGGAAGCCAAACGAAATGAGCTTTGTATGGACTGGTTACATGAAAATGTTTTCAATAGACTTGGAATCAATGTGCTGCACTGTTCCGATCATGTTTCGTGAATTGTTAAAATGTTAAAAATCCGATTGTGATCTTTTGTTATTAATTAATCTGATTTCAAGGACAAATGGATCACAGTAATCTAATTGACAGGGATGCCGAAATGAACGTTGACGACAAGAATGATTTTTTTTTGTTTTTAATTGTGAAAAGAAAATTTAAATTAAATAAAAAATAATTCTCCAATCCTGGTATCTTTGGACCGTTAAACATATTGAGAAGACTAAAATTCTCGAAAGTCGGGTCCTGTATCAGGTCATCCATATTATTTTTAGTGAAATATTTATGTATATATTCTGATCTCAAGAAAGGCTATATCACGTAATATAGGCTGAAGTGTGAACGGGGTGTTGTATATTTTTTTTTTTTCAAAAAAGTGATTTACAATTTCGTATATTTTTTGTATCGGAAAATTTACTCTACATGTTATTAAATTTTCAGTCACCACCCTTTATCAACAACCCACGGTTGCACATTCCATCTCAGCCTATCCAGTTGCTTACCATCCTGTCCCTTATTTTATTGACGAGAAAAACAAACAGCAGCAAAGATAAGAAAATCGATTTTCATCGTGTGAAATCAAATCTTCGTAGTATTAAATTTCCACTTACACTAATGACAGTTACTAGCTTATCCAGCATGACCACCAGTTTGAAAGCTGCTTGCCTATCCTATTAGCAACAGCAATTGAGTTAGGTCCGATGGCTGGACAATGAAAAAGTGATTTGAAGAGTGGAAGTTAAGCTGGGAGAAAATTTTCCAGTCGATTGTTAGCAATGTAAAGGAATATTATCCAGCATAATTGAATAATTCACTAATAAGAGACACTATTCAGAGGAGAACGTTTTTATATTTTCAAACTTAAACTCGAATTGAAGGTAGTAAAGTTGTGTGTGCGCATGTTATTCCGGAATAGAAAGAGCATTGGTGATTGCCTCTAACTACAAAGAGCCTGGGTTCAATCCTCGTCGGCGCTGTCACGTTTCCAGAACTCCAGCAACTTGTTAATGTGATTCCTTGCGAAGATCAGCCGTTCTTTCTTGTTGGCCTTGCTGTTAAATGGTAGCTTCCGAGAAAAATTCCTCTTGAAACCATGTTCAGCAATGCGATGGTGAATGGTTCGATCAAAATTCAACAGATTCAGCCTTTTTTGGTGGTGGTGGTGGTGGTGATGCGTGGATCTTTTTTAATCGAACGGATTATCCTGGTGTCTGTTCGTGAATAACTTTCGTTTTTGTCCACTTCCAGCTTGATCAGAAACACTTCAAGTAATTGCTACTTGAAATAGATCTTCTGAACTGCACCACGGCTAATCCCATACTTTTCGGCTAATTTGCGTTGTGATTCGTTTTTTTTTTTTTTTGCAATCACGGACTATGAGATTTCGGAACTGCAGAGAAATTTTCTTTCCGCCTATTTTTGCCGCTTTGAAAATACTTCACTTAGCGCAACAGTTCAACTTCAGAGTTCTACAGTAGACTTTTGTGATGCATATAAACAATGAAATGTCAAAACCATGAAATATGAGGGGTGTGCCAATGTAATTTGGACGGCTTTAATTTACAGTTGACCGAAACTGATGTTTTTTTCCATAAGTGGTATGAAATTTAACAAATGATGCTAGAGCAAACTTAAAACATATTTAAGAAATAGATTTGATATGATAAATAGACATTAGTAGCAGGGTTGCTTCCACTTAATTGCTATAAAAGATTGTTTTGTGGATTTATGAAATCATTAGATGTTATAATGATATGTTGTACTTGTAAGTCCCTCCCCATGGCTAGTTTTTGCACCTTGCAATTGGTGGGCGAGCTTAATTTCATGCTTCATAGTGGAGTGTTGGAGACGGTGGGTTTATGGCCAGCGTTGTTGGCTCATGCCGCGATACAATGGCGCTATGGGCAGGCAATGGGGATTACTAAGCTTCCCCTTTCTGATGAACCACTGCATGAGAAAACCAAAGATCTAGTCTACAGTCCGCATCGTGCTCTCTTGCCGTGCGGATCTATTTGCATTTTGCTTAAGGAAGTGTTACTACTACCTAAAGCTACAACCAATTTAAACAGCACTTTTCAGTGCTAAACCTGTAAAAATTTTCTACCTTGTTCAACTCCTCTTATTCCTCTTCGATCCTTGTTTGGACCCTACCCGAGGTAATCCTTCTTGGATATCGATTTGGAAAATTCCTCTTCGATCCTTCAGATTCTTATAGTAATCTACTTGGAAGTCGATTTGGATAATCGCATAATCGCACTTTTCAGTGCTCAACCTGTAAAAATTCTCTACCTTGTTCAACTCCTCTTATTCCTCTTCGATCCTTGTTTGGACCCTACCCGAGGTAATCCTTCTTGGATATCGATTTGGAAAATTCCTCTTCGATCCTTCAGATTCTTATAGTAATCTGCTTGGAAGTCGATTTGGATAAAAAATTACTGCCGCCATGGCGCCTAAACGCAAAAGAAAGGGGCAAACTCTTGACCCCCCTTCTGATGAAATTAATTTGAGTAATCAATTTGATTTACTCACGGATGATGAGAATGATCCATCATCCAAGAAAAATTCTAGTAAACTTTCCCGGCTTAATGCCAAGAAGGAAAAGATTCCCCCTATTGTGATAACCACTACCGATTTCCATGCTCTTCGCATGGAACTTTTGAATTTCGTGAAAGTTAAGTTTTCACTACAAATTGGACGTCGGGGTGAATGCCGTGTATTGGCTGAAACCTTGGACGGATTTAAATGTCTTCTCAAGTATCTTACTGAGAAGAAGCACAAATTTTTTACTTACGACACCAAAACTGAACGTGTGTTCAAGGTTGTCATGAAAGGACTGCCCAGTGGTGAATCCCTGGATCAGATCAAAGATGAACTGGCAAAATTACTTGGAGTTGTGCCACTCCAAGTAATCAAAATGAAAATGAAATCCCGTCCTGGCGATTCGCGCAACGGGATTTCTAATGATTTTTATTTAGTTCACTTCAAGTCTAGTGAACTAAACAACCTTAAGGCCTTAGTAAAAGCTAGCCTTATGCTCCATGTCCGAGTGAAGTGGGAACACTTCAGGAAGACTGGAGGAAATTTCCAAAACCTCACCCAGTGCCGTAAGTGCCAGGGATGGGGTCACGGAACTAAAAATTGCTACATGCCAGCTAAATGCATGAATTGTGGTGATTCCTCTCACGCAAAGGACGACTGTCCTGTGAAGGAAGATCCTAAGAAATTTAAATGTTCAAATTGTGGTGAAAACCACAAATCCAATTTTGGGGAATGTAAGACTCGCAAAGCGATCCTACAATCTCGTTCTAACCGTCAGGTAGGAAACGCTCCACGTTTCCGACCAGGTACAAATTCCTCTGCTGTTAACAACGGTCAGCGAGGAACAAATTCTACATTCGTACCCGTAGGTACAAATATCACCCCTGCTTCAAATGTTTCATCTGTACCTACTCCCCTCGCTGCTAACAATGTTCAGCGAGTTAATGGAGCTACCTATGCTGCTATTGCAGCGGGTAGAAATCAAAATACTAACCAACGTTCTAACGGAAATTTTGACATTTTTGACTTAGGAAGCATTACTGCTCCTAAAATGGAATTTTTACAGAATTCATTAATTGACATGATTTCTGATATGCTTAAATCTAACCCCATGTTTGATGCTATTCAAACTGGAGTAAAATTTGCTAATAATATTGTCATGACTTTAAAATTCAGTAATGGATTTTAAAGCATTAAACATTTTAAATTGGAATGCTCGATCTCTTAAAGATAATGAAGACGAGCTATTTAATTTTTTAAGAGTTCTTAACGTGCATATTGCCGTTATAACTGAAACGTTCCTTAAACCTGACCATAAGGTTAAGAAGGACTCAAATTATTTAATTTATAGAAATGATCGTCTTGATGGACCCTGTGGTGGCGTTGCCATCATTATTCATAGACGAATCAAACACAAAATACTTTCTTCATTTGAAACCAAAGTTTTTGAAACTTTGGGAGTTTCTGTTGAAACAAAATTTGGACAACTTACGTTTATAGCTGCCTATTTGCCATTCCAATGCGTAGGCCAGCAAAAGAATTTTCTCAAGGGTGACCTCCAGAAACTTACCCGTCATAGGTCTAAATTCTTTATTATTTGTGATTTTAATGCAAAACACCGCTCATGGAATAATGCTCAAAGCAATGGTAATGGTAATATTCTGTTTGATGATTGTTCTGCAGGTTATTACACTATTCAATATCCAAACAGCCCAACATGCTTTTCTTCTGCAAGAAATCCCTCAACTATTGATTTGGCCTTAACTGATTCATGTCATCTTTGTAGCCAATTGGTTACCCATGCTGACTTCGGTTCTGATCACCTTCCAGTAACTTTTGAAATATCCCAAGAAATAATTTCTAATCCCAACAGCTTTACTTTCAATTACCATAGGGCTGATTGGGAGCAATATCGAACATTTATGGAATATAACTTCGATCCAAACATTCCTTTGCAAACCAAAGATGAAATTAATTATGCTCTTGAATCTCTGACTACTTCTATAGTTGAAGCAAGAGCTGCTTCAGTACCAAAATGCGAGGTTAAATTCGATTCAATTATAATAGACGATGATCTTCAGCTCTTGATCCGTCTTAAAAATGTCCGTAGGAGACAATTTCAAAGAACACGCGATCCTGCCATGAAAGTTATCTGGCGGGATTTGCAAAAACAAATTAAAAAGCGATTCTCTGCCCTGAGGAACAAAACTTTTGAAAATAATGTTTCTAAATTAGACCCGAGTTCCAAACCCTTTTGGAAACTCACAAAAATTTTGAAAAAACCTCAAAAGCCAATTCCAGCGCTTAAAGAAGGTGGTAAAATTTTGATCACAAATTTGGAAAAAGCTCAGAAACTTGCTAAGCAATTCGAGAGTTCCCATAATTTCAGTTTGGGTCTTACTAGTCCTATTGAGAATCAGGTTGCTGGGGATTTTCTGAATATTTTCTCTCGGGAAAATATTTTTGATGATTCCTGGGGGACTGATTTGGACGAAGTAAGGTCTATAACTAAAAAGTTTCAAAATATGAAAGCTCCAGGTGATGATGGAATTTTCTATATCCTCATCAAAAAACTCCCAGAGAGTACCTTGTCTTTCTTGGTAAAATTATTTAACAGATGTTTCCATTTGGCATACTTTCCTGATAAATGGAAAAATGCAAAAGTTGTTCCAATTTTGAAGCCGGATAAAAATCCAGCTGAAGCTTCTAGCTACCGTCCAATAAGTTTGCTTTCTTCAATAAGTAAACTTTTTGAAAAAATAATTTTGAATAGAATGATGCTTCACATCAATACGAACTCAATTTTTGCAGATGAGCAGTTTGGATTTCGCCATGGGCATTCAACTACTCATCAACTCTTGAGAGTTACCAATTTAATTCGTTCAAACAAATCTGAAGGCCACTCAACTGGAGTTGCTCTTCTAGACATAGAAAAAGCATTCGACAGTGTTTGGCATGAAGGTTTGATTGCTAAATTGAAAAAGTTTAATTTTCCACTTTACATTATGAAATTAGTTCAAAATTATTTAACTGACAGAACTCTGCAGGTAAATTATCAAAATTCCAAATCTAATCGACTACCTGTTAGGGCAGGAGTTCCTCAGGGTAGCATTCTTGGGCCTATATTGTATAACATTTTCACTTCGGACCTCCCTGATTTGCCTCAGGGTTGCCACAAATCTTTGTTCGCTGATGACACAGGCATTTCCGCTAAAGGAAGAAGTCTTCGTGTTATTTGCAGCAGACTTCAGAAAAGTTTAGATATTTTCTCTTCTTATTTACAAAAATGGAAGATTTCTCCCAACGCTTCCAAAACTCAACTTATAATATTTCCACATAAGCCTAGGGCTTCCTTTTTGAAACCTAGTAGTAGTCACATAGTCACTATGAACGGAGTTCCAATTTCCTGGTCAAACCAAGTGAAATATCTTGGATTAATACTTGACCAAAAATTAACTTTTAAAGATCACATTGAGGGCATTCAAGCCAAATGTAACAAATATATAAAATGTTTGTATCCTCTTATAAACAGGAAATCCAAACTTTGCCTGACGAATAAACTTCTAATATTTAAACAAGTTTTTAGACCGGCCATGCTTTACGCTGTGCCAATATGGTCTAGTTGCTGCACTACCAGGAAAAAAGCACTTCAAAGGATTCAGAACAAAATTCTGAAAATGATTTTGAAGTTGCCTCCCTGGTACAGTACTACCGAAGTACATAGAATTTCGAATGTTGAGACTTTAGCACAAATGTCCAACAAAATAATTAATAATTTCCGGCAAAAATCGTTACAATCCTCAATTGCAACGATTAATTCCCTTTATACTTAGATAAGATTTAGTTTTAGTTATTTAGTTTTAAGCTATCAATTGTTATACTGACATGCAGGTTTAAAAAACCTGTTTAAAATACTGAATTGCCAAGACAGGAACAATGTAAAAACACTTAGATATATATCATAACAATTAAGGCTGGTAAGTTACTGTAGTAACTGGAGCACCTAGGTTAAAAATGAAATGTAATTTATTTTGAATTTGGAACAAATAAAGAGTTTAAAAAAAAAAAAAAAAAAAAAAAAGATCTAGTCTACCAGTGATAGTATCACACTTGTTACTAATTTTATTGAGAGCCGCGTCGTAGTACGCTTACGTATAAGCACTGACGTTGGGTGCGATGGGTTTTTTCCGCAAATCACTCTTATTCTGTTTATTTTTACGCAGATAGATTTATTTGGGTTTTGCAAAGGAATTATACTATTGAAATATTTCAGAAAGTGCCCAACAGTGCTCCTTCTATTTGCGTGACAAGTTTTCATTGTTGTTTCCATTGAGGTGCTTAATAAAGCATGGGTTATGATCGATTAGTTGAATTAGAGAATTCAATTATTTATTAAATTAGACTAATGAGATATCATGTTGATGCGTACTTAAAATTCAGAAAGTCTAAGAACATTTAATAACTTCAATAAAAAAACGCAAGCAAACCAATAGCATTAAGCAGATTAACGAGAGAGGAATAGTTTAGGAAATAAGTAAAATTAGATGTATGTGACAATGAATAACTTTTAAGCTTTAGTAGGTATTGTTTTCTCCTGAGTTTATTGTACTCGATAACTTTATTATTCTCTCAATACGTGAAATCTTTGATATAAACGGTTAAAGCATTTGAGTTAACTTATTTCTATGCGTTCAAGTACTTACATTTGCAAACAGCAGTCAATGTTAATCTATGAACTAAACCCTACGTGACTGTAAAATCGATCTTTCCTTATGTGGTATTGACGCATCGATGCACGTTTAACTTTTCGTGGCTGTCGGAATCAACGCGCCTACGTCTACGGAGATTACGCAGAAGTGATTCGCAATTCGGTAGAGCTTGCCAAAAGTGTTTTGAGCTGATGTAAAGGGTGTCCACGATGAAATTGCCACACTATGAAATTGCTCTAACTTTTTAACCGTTGGGTAGAATTTAATGAAAATTTGGGTGGATTTAGTTCATAGTGCATTATTTACATCCTGCAAGTTTTAAAGTCCTGTGATCAAAACTCGCGGAAATGGAGTCGAAAGAACAGCTCGTGCGCGATAAAATCTTGCGCATTGATCACGAGAACAAGGATCTCTCGCATCGTTCCATCGCTAAAACGTTGGGAATCGCGAATTCCACGGTGTCGCGAGTGATTAAGCGGTTCGAGGAACGGTTGACCACCGATCGGAAGCCCAGAAGTGAAGGAAAAAATATTCCGTACAACACCAAAAATCACAACCGCGTAGTTGGGGCCTTCAACCGAAATCCGAACGCCTCCGTTAGGGATGTGGCTAAGAAGCTGCACCTAAGCCGAAGTTTTGTCCAGAAGGCCAAAACTAAGGCTGGGCTTCGAACGTTCAAGGTACAAAAGGCCCCTAATCGCGACGAGAAGCAGAACAAGTCCGCCAAAACCCGTGCCAGGAAGTTGTACCTCAACATGCTGACGAAAGTTGAATGCTGCATCATGGACGACGAAACATATGTGAAGGCCGACTTCAAACAGATCCCCGGCAACCTGATTTTCACGGCCAAGGATAAGTTCAGCGTTCCGGAGCATGTCCGCACTCAGAAGATGTCCAAATTTGCGAAGAAATTCCTGGTTTGGCAAGCCATCTGCACGTGCGGGAAGCGGAGTGCACCTTTCGTGACCCAGGACACGATGAATGGACAGGTGTACATAAAAGAGTGCCTCCAGAAGCGGCTGCTTCCTCTCCTGAAGGCCCACAACGTCCCAACAATCTTCTGGCCGGATTTGGCCTCATGCCACTACTCCAAGGACGTGCTGAAGGAGTATGCGGACAATAAGGTCAATTTCGTGCCGAAAATGTTCAACCCTCCCAACACTCCGGAGCTCCGCCCCATCGAGAAGTACTGGGCGATTATGAAGCAGCACCTTCTTAAACGACCTAAGGTAGTGAAGACAGTCGAGGAACTGAAGAAAGTATGGGTTTACATGCAAAAAACGGTTGATTCACAGGTTGTGCAGAATCTTATGGCCGGGGTTAAGGCCAAGGTGCGGGCATTTGCGTATGGACTGTAAATAAAATACGAGTAAAATGGTAAAATGAAGTTTAATAGTTATTTCTCAATCCCTGAAAATTTGATGGCAATCGGATGAAAACTCGAATTTTGCGAATCAATTTTGTGTGTGGCAATTTCATCGTGGACACCCTTTAGTTTAGAATTTGTTCGGTACGGTCGCGAAATTTTGAAATGATTGATACGTGCGGTAAAATAGCTAAATTGAAACAAAGCTCAGTAAAAAAATAAGTAGAATATCTAGGGAGGAAACCAAAATTAATCAACTTGCCAACATAGACTATCACATTTATTTTGGTGGCACTCTTTAGGTGATAATAAGCAGTTTTTTTTTCTGTCGGTTGTCTCGCAATTTGCGCGATTTTTGTATCTTACGTAATTTAGATGTTTAGCTCTAAACGGTTCTACTGACTCGAGGTCGTTCCTAAAGCGGTTTTGGTGCAGTTTAAGCCTTTGGTGGCTGTCGGAATCAACGCGCCTACGTCTGCGGAGCTTACGCATAGGTGATGCGTAATTCAGTAGAGCTTGTCAAAGGCTTTTGAGCTTATGTAGTATATAATTTGTTCGGTACGGTCGCGAAATCTTGAAATGATTGATACGTTCTTTAAATTAACTAATTTGATACAAAACTCAGTGGTAAATAAGTGGAATATCTAGGGAAAAAACCAAAATTAATCAACTTGCCAACATAGGCTATCACATTTATTTTGGTGGCACTCTTTAAATGATAATAAGCCTTTTTTCTCGCTTCGGTTGTCTCGCACGACTCTCGGAATTCGCGCGGTTTTCGAAACTTACATAATTTAGATATTTCGTTCGAAACGGATTTATTTATTCAATAGGTTTACTACGCGGATGTATCTACGCGCACACATCACAGCATTTTTTCCATAATTATCTTGAAACAATACACACGGAATCCAGTGTTCTGATTCAAAGCAGAGCAAAACTCTCAGTAATGAACTCTAAATAACTCATTCAAACTTCAAACTATTTCCAGCTTACACATTCCATATCATTTTGTAACATCGTGGCCATCTCAATCCAAAAAAACATCCAACCACCTACCTTAATCTAATCATTATCCCTTCCCATAGCGATCATGTAGCCTGCATGTGGCGAGTCAGCCATTACCCTTCCTTTACTACCGGCCTTGGATTGAAATGAATGAAATGCAATTGAAAATGAATAATGATATGTTGTACTTGTAAGTTACAAGAACTTATTATCATTCTAAAGTCTAATGATTTAATAATCTCAAAAAAGCATTTTTTTTTTCATAGCAAGAGAGTGGAAGCAACCCTGATTAGTAGATTAGCGTTGATCTTATATTTGAGCGGGTGGATTTTTTTTTGTGAGTCGGTCACTGTACATACATACTTCCAGTGTCGAGTATATTTTTTTCAAACCTGGCGCGTATTTAGTTTAATTTTGAAATTTAATTTATAAAGAATAATTGGCGCGGTCTCATCAACTACCGCTGGTCTGTCGCCGTTGATTGCTTCTTTTGGAGTCCCTTGTACTTTTTCTCTAACGCTTCGTATTTCATTCCATGATTCACCATTCCGTAGATCGTTATATTCAAAGTGCGAAAAAAGATTGAAATAAATACTAAAGGGATTACCCAAGTAACCAACAAGCCCGCTAATTCGCCTTTTTGCAATATAATGCTGATACACGGCTAACATGGATGTAGTGTGTAAACGTAAAACGCAAGGGAAATGATTATACGCGCCTCTGGTGGCGGTAATACCAACTGAAAACATTTAAATTTACCGTTAAACGCGATTTCTATGAACATTTCAATATTATTATGTCTGCTTGTCTGTGATCATATCTTCACTATCACAACTTCGGTAATTCTCGACTTGCATTTTTCTCAAGCACTTTTGATCTAACTGCAATCTCATGCTCGAAATGTGCCACGACCAAATTGGCACAACGACGCCTTATACTGAGCAAAACACAGGGAGTACCCGAGCAGAGAATGAAAACAAAATGAAAACTAAATTTGATAGTTTTATATAAGCGATCGTGATAACATATTTTGCCTACCGTGTGGTAGAGTTAACAGTAATCAAAACAAAAATGAGATCTAAATGGTATATGAAGGATGGTAAAAAGATAACAACTCACGTTTTCTTGATAACAAATCCATGTATGCGGTTTGATATTAGTAATTTCATTAATAATAAACAAAATAAGTTAAACAATATGTTTTTATAACTATGGTAGGAAAAATAAAATAAAAAATAAACAAAATTGATTATTATTCGCTGACTCGAAGTTTTGCCACACTAGGTATTTATAGGCAATTTCAGCTTCCTGATGACATATCAAATGTCTGATACTCATCATCATCAAAAAAATCGCAATCATGCCCTAACATAAAATTACCCCTTCACTATTGATGTTTTCCTGTTGTACGCCTCAAAATTTGGTCTTCTTCTTCTTCCTCGCATTTCATGCTTATTTCATATCGCATATTAGCTTATTGCATGCTCTCAACTTAGTGTTCTAGATGCACAGTTATTAATTGAGCTTTCGATACCTGTACCATGTTAACATTAGTATAATTGTGTGGCAAGTACAATCATACTCTATGCCCAGCGAAATCTTCCAACCCAAAAAAATCCTAGACCAGACCGGGAATCGATCATGGTCTTGCTTTGTAGCTGCGCCTTTACCGACTGAGCTAAAGGAGGCCCCAAAGTTGGTACAAATGTTATAATGTATCATCCCGACACATACTATAATTCTTTGAAAATAACACCAGTTTTTGTGATTTTTTTGAGGGAAATTCTTGCTCTAAAAGACCTTCCAAACAAATACCAAAACAATGAGTTTTATTTAACACAGACGTCGAAAACCTCAACAAAAAAATTTTCCCCACTCGGAAGTTTTACCCCACCACTCTGCACTATGGTGCGAAATTATTCTAATAAAGGAAAATTTTCATGCAAACTAGCCCAGATGTCTGCAAATTTGTTCTGTTATTATCAATAGAGCTGAAAATTACGAAAAGCACTTAAAATTACGTTTACTACCACTCGAACTTTGAAATTTTTTTTTCAGATTTTTTCTTCTAGAACCTTGAGAAAAGTAGCCAACATTTGTGCGTTTCATTAAAAATAGAAATTATTTGGTCCAGTTTTGTGAAATCGCTGGTAGAAAGTCACATCAAAACTGCTTGACAAAGTGGTCAATTGATCATGAAAAGTTACAACATTTTAAAGTTGGCTAGTTTACATGAAAGTCGGCATTTGTACAATTAATTTCGGGGGCCTTGGAGGCCTCCCTTAGTTAAGTCGGTAAAGACACAGCTACAAAGCAAGACCATACTGGGTTCAATTCTCGGTCCAGTTTAGGATTTTTTCAGGTTGGAAAATTTCTCGACTTCCCTGGGCATATAGTATGATTGTATTCTACACACAATTATACTAATGCAAACATGGTACAGGCATAGAAAGCTCTCAATTAATAACTGTGGACGTGCATCTAGAACACTAAGTTGAGAGCACGCAATAAGCTAATATGCGATATGAAATAAGCTTGAAATTCGAGGAAGAAGAAGAAGAAGATTAAAATTAATGTTGCACCACAGTGTTCATCCTAATTACGTAAACTGCATAAGTAAACAAAGATATAAAGGTCAATTTGTCGAAACTCTTAGATCTCCCACGCAAACTAGCACCACCATTATATTGGGGAAACCTTATTCTACCTCTGGAGGTGTTAGTATGTCTGGGCGAGCAGAGCAGTGCTGCAAAATCTCGCCAATACACAGTGATATTGATTGACAATTCTGCTTTGGTCACTCATTTGTGCTAACAGTCATCGTCAAGGCAAACCATGTCAATTGTCAATGAAAATGCTGTCAGATACAACACCCTCAGTTTTTTTTTTATTTTGATGAAGCGATTTCAGCAACCTGTGTTCGGGGTATCATCCAAACCATTTGTGGGATAGTTTAGCCATCCGGGATACAGTTCGTTTATGGTATTTGTCTATTAGGGTAACCATTTCAAGAAGTGCCAAATGCAATAAAAATTCGATGCAGGAATCTGTCAACATACATAGAACAGGTAAGAACGGGCACACTACTGGCAGAGATTTGTTATTTTTTATTGAAAGATTTCACGCGATATTGACAAGGTTATTTTTTACACCGTCACTGAAAGTATTGAATCCCACACAAACCTTCGTCAAAATCTCATTCCTTTTTTCATCAATGACAAAGATTCACAAACCGTTTGATTTCGTGCATTCCTTTTCCATTATTGTTATCCAGGCAGCTAAGTGACGTAGATGTTTGATCCCTTTCACGGCTCCATGGATTTATTTTGCTTAAATCATTTTATTGCATTTCAAATTTAGCATATATCAAAAACAGCACATTTTTGTCAATGACTACATTGCCATTGACAATTGACAAGGTATCCCTTGAAGACCATTTTTAGTTTGAGTGAGTGATGCTGTTTTGTCAATATTTCCGTGCATGGTCTTTAATTTGCAGCATTTCATGTTGGGATTGTTTGATGGCTTCTTTGCTGTGAACATAAATCGCTTCAAAAAGTTTTAAAATATTTCGAATCGAATCTTAAGCCTTTTATAACAGTATTATTATTATTATTATTATTTAGGTTTATTTAGGAGGCTTTCAGCCTTAGGCTGTTATAACAGTATTTAGAATGACCAGCTTAACGGTATGCTTCTTCTCTTCTATTTTCAGAATGGTGAATTTCAAATGAAAATGTTTGATAAACGTGTAATGGTCATGATGTCCACTGAATTCAAAAGGATCAGGCTGGCAAGGAAGATTCGTAAAAAGCACACCTTCATGGATTCACAAGTGAAGTAAAGAAATTTGAACTGTGATAGGTAGAAGGCAATATTATCAAAAGAAAATAATTAAGAAATATCGTGCTGCTAGGTAGACAGAAAATGTCATTTGCAGTGTCCAACTCGTGCTCTTAAGGGTACACTTCAGTGAAAATTGTGTTGGATGGCGAAAAGAGAAGAATATAATTCCAGAATGAGTGAACCAAGTATGTTTCTGCAACCGCTCATCTCCTGTCATTGGTCGTGGAAAAGAAAACTCCGGGAAGTCCCTCTTCAAATAGCTGCAATTCTGGCAGTTATATCTTTACTACTGCCAACAGCTCACGCTGAATGTCGGCGGCAAGATGTTCGACAGTGCGAAGCGATATGTGTTCCCATCGATTCCGGGAGGCGGGTGACCGAAAACAACTCAAGCGTCAGTTCTCAGCTGGAAACAAATCAGTGGAAGTGTGAATTGAGAATAATAGTGATTTTACCCGCCAACACAAGTATCGAAGCGTCATCACCAAGAGTTCATCCGGTGCTATTGAAAGCCGAAGATTATATCAGATCTCAGAAAATTATACCATCGTCGGTTGCAATAAGGTGGATTTTCTACGATGACAAATGTGACCAGGCTAGGGCTACCGTTTCGGCGATGGATGGCACTGGCAGGGACTGTGGCCATGTTATTCTTGGCCCGGCCTGTGATTTGTCTTTAGGTGAGTTGGTAATAGATTTAAGTAACTATATATTAGGGTGGTTCAAAATATCGATTTTGCTCCACCACACTTAATAGATTCATAATCAGGTCCTGATCATCCTCCCACAATTTTGAATGCGAACTCGCACTGCACTAGCCCTTTGAAGTTAATATGGTAATTACTATAGGAAAAAGTTAACTTTTTACTCTGATCGTCTAGCCCTTTGCCATAATTGTGTACGGAAAAGTTTACTATCTGTACTTGTGGGAATTTTTTCAGCAACCACTTAGCTGAAAACCACTTTTAGATTGATTATCATAAAAAAATAATTATTTATTAATTTCCAAGTCAACAACTTTCTAATATGATCACTGGAGGCTCCCGGGATGGGAACTATTTTTACATTTTTTGCTGTATTTTTCCTGATAATCTAAATATTACTAGGTCATTCGACTGCATTTAAAAAGAAGAAGTATTGGACTTTGAAACTTCTCGAAATTTTTAGCTTGGTTTTTTAGATTTTGAATTTAATACAATCATTAAGACTGTGGGACTACAGAGAAAATTTCTAAAGCATTCGAGGGTGTATATAAAAGCATTCAATGGATCGAAATTCAACTTGAAATAAAAATAAAAATGTTTCTTCAGGATGAAGATGATCAATGAATTTTTCTGGAGCATTTTATATTTTCCTCAAGGTCACAAGTAACATTGCAAGTTTTATCGAGGTTTTAAAGCATGCTATAAATCTAAATCATGGTTTACAGAACCCTCATAAAACCAAAATTGTTGAGATTTCCTAGGTTTCCCTAAATATGAACTTCTGATAAATTTCAGAAGCTTTCCTGTTTTTTTTTTTCTAAATTTCACTTAAGTTCCTTGAACATATCTTAAGATTCTTGGAACTTCTTTTGGATTTCTGTTGATTTCCTCAAGTTATATTGAAACAATTAATGCAGTTTTAGAATTTACATTGAAGTTCTCGATTTTTTTTTTCAAAGTGCTGAAACTGCACTTCATTTTTCAGAAGTAATTCTTCAACATCTTTAAACTTTTACGGAAGTCTAGACTTCCCTGACGTTTTTCGTAAAGTTTAAAGTTCTCTCGACTTCTCTGAATTTTGCAAAACTTTTTCAAAGGTCTCGCCCATTTCCTGATGTAATTTGAACTGCCTGGAAGTTCTTCGATCTGCCCTGGAGTTCCTGAAATTTTCCTGAAGCTTTGGGATATTTATTAATGTTCCTGCAATTTTCCTTGCCTAATGACCCTAAAATTTTCGGAACATGCCTGAGATTCTCCAAATTTCCCATCATCCCTTGAAATTTCTTGATAGTTTTTGGCAAATTTTCTTAATGTTAATATAGCTGCGGTGGATAGCTGCAGGTGGTAAGACGCTAATATCAAACCGAGGGGTAATACATCAAATTATGGTGATGGTTAAAATCTAAATTAACATTGAATTATTGAATATTCATCAAATTTGAAGCTGATAATTTTGAAAAATTTTGTATTTTTTTCCGTGTTCAGGTATACTAAGTACATAGTATTCCGTTTAAACACGATACTTTTTGTTATTGCCATACCTAGGGGCATCCCACTCTAATCTTTGTATTTACTGCGTTGTACACAAAAAATCCTTACTGATATGTAAGATACTTAGAAATACTTGAAAATACTTAAGAAATACTTAGCGTTAGTTCGTCACCATCGTTGCTAGACAAATTTGTTTGATAACTCGATGTTATCTGTGACTTTGCGTGGATATTTTGAACCTGCCCTTTTCCTGAAAATTTATATAAATAGTTCCTTTCTCATTTTTGTTCCTAATAATCTTTATGGACGTTAGAACGTGTTAGAACGCCAATTTTGGACTCGATTTTGGAAAAGACTTGAGCGGTTCGATGATTTTTTTTTTTTATCTTGCTTGCACTTTCGAACATTAAATTAAATTTTCGATAACCGTGATCAGACTTGCTTCCACTTACTTGCTATAAAAAAAATTATTTTTCGAATATTGAAGTCATTAGATATTATAAATATATTTTGTACTTGTTAAATACAAGAAAAGGTTGAAAGGCAAGTGTTTGACACATAAAACCTGCCAAATTCGCTTTCAGATATCTGTCATAAATACCAAAATGAATTAAGTGGAATGAAATGGTAGATAACCTTTTGCTGTTTTATATAATCAGGACCTGATTTAAAATTGATTGAGCTTGGTGGAGCTTAGATATAATAAGTATATATCATCGCTATATTTTTAACTCCACCGATTGACGGCAATCGAATATACACCTGCGTAGGATATCGCACCCATTCAAACACACATAGGCCGGGACCAACGGCTTTACTTCCCTTCCGAAGGAAACGTGACCAGCGATTTTTATGCCTCAGAAAAACCCCACCGACCTTGGCTGGAATTGAACCCAGACCCATTAGGGTGAGAAAGGAGTCACGCTTACCACTACACCACCGGCACCGGCCCTTCCTGATCGGAGATGTTATGCCTCAGAACCAGAGCTGGTAAATATCACGGCCGTCATGTTACTAAGAGAAAACAGGCCCTCTTACTTTCACGAGACGAAACTACCTATCATTAGCTTTCTAGTCATTTTTCAACGATCAAGCACTCACGAGAATAATTCTTATTCGGTTTTGACATCAACATTTTTAACTGATTTAGATGAATTTAAGCAAACAACCGTATGTAATCGGTAGAGTGAATATAATATTAAGATTTCCTCGGTAAAAGTTACTTCAATAGTGTTAAATGAACTAGTAGTTACGATGATTACAACACTGTCACGTTCTATCATGACAAAAAATTCGATGAGATTTTGAAAAAAAAAACTCTATCATCGTTTTCTCATCCAATGATAGTGACAGAAGTATCTCTGTAAATATCGCGTGAGATCTTTCATTGAAATTGACATTTGTCAGCCCTGCTCAGAACATCCCGGCGGCTCCGACTGGGATGTATTTATTTATTTGTCGTCAATCAGTGTAGACCGTTTTACAATAGTGCTGTTGCCTTACATGCTATTTTAAAACATACGTTTTATTTGAAATTGTCAATAAATGTAGACTGCATATACAAATATCTACACGCAAACCAAAAATCTATTACAATGAATGTTAGTTCCAGTTCCTATCATCCTCTGTTCATGAACATCGCAACGAATGTTAGCAATTGACCATGCAGGCGATGTAATGGTTTTTTGTCTTTTTTTTATTTCGTGTTCCATCTACGCTTTCGACTATACCAGTAAGCTTGTAGAACGACGCACATTGTAGAACATTGTAGAACGACGCACACACTTGTCTCGAATCTCTCCAGCAGAAAAAGCATACGAAGTCGAGCACTTTTATTTCGTGTTGCATCTACGCTTTTGGTCTATACAAGGTACCAGTAAGCTTGTAGAACGACGCACATTGTAGAACATTGTAGAACGACGCACACACTTAACTCGAATCTCTCCAGCAGAAAAAGCATACGAAGTCGAGCATGCGAGAAAATGAGCGCTTCATGTTTGCTTTTAGGCTGACCATATTCAGAAGCATGGAGAAAGCAGTGGAGAAAGCACAGGTCTGCTAGTCGCAACGTCCGTGGTTCGAGTCCAGTCGGCAACCTCTTTTCTATTTTTTTCGACATATTAATTTCACTCACTAATACAACTCCACATTTTTCGGTCTCCAATTTTCTTACATCGGACCGCAGCTAGGTATATCGCATCCTCGGTTCATGCGGTCTCCACTTACATCCTCTGATGATGAATCCCACATAATTGTAAGTGAATCTTACATCCACCGGTTGGGTGCAGTTGGTTTCCTAGAGTATATGTAAAATCTAGAGTAGTGTGTTTTCTGGAATAAGATATAATATTGCATTTTTAACATTAATATCCAGCAGACTACACAGATACGCACCGATTGTAGAAAACTTCAATTTCATTTTTAAAATGTAGCAAATCAGAATTGTTAAAGATTTCCATGTACAGTTTCATATCGTCAGCATATATGAGCACATTTAAGCAATTCAACACAAACTTCACGTCATCCTCAAATAAAATAAATAATAAAGGACCTAAATGAGATCCCTGTGGAACTCCCGAGGTAACATTAACTGACGAGGACATTTTTCCTTTAAAGTGGACCATCTGTGTTCTTTCTATCAAGTATGATCCAATCCATTTTAAAAGTGTACTTGTCATACCTAAACGTTTTAATTTAAAAAGAAGTAAGGGAATGTCAAAGGCCTTACTAAAGTCAGAGTATAAGGTTTCAACGGTATTACCTCTATCCATTGCTTCAATAGAAAAGTTTACAAATTCCAACAGATTAGTAGACGTTGACCGACCTTTAAAAAAACATGTTGATTATTTGAAATGCGATGTTTAACCTGGTTAAATATTTTCTGGTTAACAATTGCTTCAAACATTTTAGGAATGCATGACATAATTGCAATATCTCTATAGTTTTTATTGTCTGACCGTTTGCCAGATTTAAATATTGGGACTAAAAATGATTTCTTCAAAAGTTTGATTTTTTCCAAATTGAACCCAGGCCTGCTGGGGTGAGAGATAATCACGCTTACCACTATACCACCGGTGCCGCTAACTTTTTTCAGATGTCCATGAAATGTTCTGAAATCTTGGCTACTATTTTTTCAAGTATTTGAAATTTATCGGAAACATTTTTACCTTAGTTGGTTTTTTTTTTTTCTTTGATTTGTTTTCCGTCGATCTTGTTTTCCGTGCTGAGCACCAATGCTACCAACGCCAGGGAGGAAGCTCCCACACCTGGACCCTACTACCTATCGACCCATCAACTCATGAACCGGGGACCAACGGCTTAATTTCCCTTCCGAAGGAATGCGTGATCAGAGATGCTATGCCTCAGAACATCCCGGCGGTGCCGACTGGGATTGAACCCAGGCCTGCTGAGGTGAGAGGTAATCACGCTTACCACTACACCACCGGTGCCGCTGATCCTTAGTTGGTTGAATCTGTATGAAGATTGACCATTTTTAGCAAAATGCTTCTTTTTGAAATACCCTATTAAAAAATTGAATTTTCTGAAGTACAATGAACCAATTATGCTGAAATTTTATAGTCTTTACATTTGCTTTAAGTATCACTAAAATCCGTTAGTTTATAAAAAAAAAGTTTTATCAGTTTGATTTTATTTGCCATCTGAAAAAATTGGCAAGATATACTTTTTCCAATCTGGGTTTTTACTATGCGGATGATGGTAGGTATATAACGACTTCACGCATTGTGCCTTATAATTTTTTTTTTTACAATTTCAGCTAAATGACTCTGCTTGTGGCACTTATGCCTGATGAAGCTTTGGAAATTTGCAGTTTTAAAAGGAATCGGAGTTTAACCAGCCTACGGCTGTATCTCTTAAATAAAGAAAATCAATCAATCAAGTTCTTGAAGGTGTGCTGTGGCAAATGAGTTTTCAGTCATAGAAGATAGGTACTTGAGAGTTTATCAAAAAATTAATAAAAACCTGAAAAAAAAAATGAAATTAAGCAACCTGATCAAAAAACTTTATGTCAAATTATTTTAGTACCATGGAAAAAGGATTTAGCAAAACAAAATAGCCATATTAATATACTCTACAATCACGATTGATGACTATAAATATTGTCTAACCATTTCAAAACTAATAAAACATCATAAAAATCATAAGTAGGTGATCAACGTTTAAGAATCTATGAAACAGCTCGAAATTTCAACCTAACAGAAGAAAAATACGACTTTCAATTCAAGTTTTGCTTTATTTCCTCCCTCATGACAAAAGTAAAAACTATTGTTCTGGCCTACATGTTATAAAGTGCACTAAGGAAGCTTAATTTTAACCTAAGAGGAAGAGGAGACAACTGGATGCTTACTCTTTAATCTCTATCTCTATCTATATCTATCTCTATCTCTATCTCTATCTTACGAACTTCAAATCGGCCAATCACGAGCTGGTTCACGTTTGACAGAAAAGTGGTTCGTATTGCCTCCTCTTCCTCTTAGATTTTGACTACATAAAGGTTGAACACAATAACACCGCTGCCATTTTTTAAGTAATTTAAAAAAAAACTGGATCACGCAAATAGTGTATAGAATCATAGTAGGCATTTGTGGTCAGAATAAGTTCATTTGTTTACATCATGACTTAACCGGAGCAAGCAGGTTGCAATTCGATCCTGCACGCTCGAAACAAAAATACCGGTCTATCCGCTCGAGAGTAGCATAACTTTTGGATTTGTCAGTTTTCTATCGATTTCCTGGTCTGTAATTGTATACATCGGTTGACCGGAAGAGTGCCCGGAAGAATGTAAAATCAAAAAGAAGTCGAAAATCCCCAAAAATGTCTTTGTCTGGTAAGCAATCTGCTGCTGTGGGCTGAAAAGGGAAACTTTCGTTACTTCTGGGACCATAAACCAGCCAGTTTACCAGGAGGAGTGCCTACGGAAGAGACTACTGCCTTTTCTGGAGCAGCATAAGGTGGATTGTCAATTCTGGCCGGACTTGGCAAGCTGCCACTACTCAAATTCCACCAAACAGTGGTACAGCGAAAATGACGTCACAGTGGTTCCAAAGGAGATGAATCCGGCCAATACTCCGGAACTGAGGCCAACTGAGGAATACTGGTCAATTGTGAAGCACATATGTACTGAAGGAACTGCAATTGCAATTGCAAAAGATGATGGGCCATGTACGAACATTGGCCTACGGTAAGATGGAATAATGGTCTTACTATAAACATAATACCTACTAATGCATATCTGTTACATTGAACTATGAAAAAAAACGCATTTTTAATCCCTAACAAGGTTTTCGTGTTCAACCGTTATCATTGTTTAATACATTTTAGTGTGAATCAATTTACAAGTTTACACTTCAAATTGCATGATACATTGCAAATTGTTACTGTGCAGGTATTGAAATTCTTGGTTAACACATAGGATTATATTTATAACATTAAGAAGTGTATGTGAGCGATTGTTTTACACAGACGGTAACAGGATGGCATAACCCGTCAAATACAGATAAGTGTTAGAGCGATAGAGCAATTTAGATACGCATTAAGCTGACATTAAGCTTTATTTCTCAAATAATTATATTTTGGGAATCGTTTCCACCTGTCATTACTGGATACGAAGCGAAACAAAAATCATCAGTACTTTAGTTCGGTCCATCAAATCGTAAGGAATGTTCATTCTGGCAATTTTAATTTGCAAACCAGCTTGCTCTTTATGGAGCCCATTCCATTATCTGGGCAGTTACGTCGCTAGATGTAGCAATCACGTAGTCTCAAAAACAAACTCTTGAAATCAAAGCATTCCAACCAAATCACACCAACTGTGTGGGCTTGATTAAACGTTATCACTTCAGATGGGTTTGCCAAAACAGATATGAATTAGAAATATGTTGTGCTATGGAAGCAATTACCGGTACTATCAGGCCATAACCGCCGATATTAGTAAGAGAATTCGTTTATCAGCAAAACAATTGCAATGGGCCTATTTAGATTGGAAGTTACAAACAGAGACAAATGTAGGAAAATAGTATTGTTATCTGTACCATAGCCTAGCTTATGTCTTCTGTAATTTTCCATTTTTTTTCCAGACATATACAATGCCCAATCGATTTTTGTCGTATGACAAAAATTTAAACTATTTTTTCACCTTCATAGCTCAGTGGAAGAATCAGAATCGCACATCAGAAAAACCCATTGTCAGAGTAATGAAATGTTTTCTAATGATTTCTTATCTTTTACTGACGAAAATTTCAGAACAAATGTTAACTAACCAATTTATGTTAAATAAATATTAACCAAGTTAATACCTGCCAGCGTATATGAGGCTAGCGGGCCTGCGACTGAGGAGCGTTGCTTAATGCTGAATTCTAAATGACTACCAATTTATTGTGAAAGGTAACTAATGAATGTTCCCTTAGTTATCATCTATACCATCATTAAAAACCACTGCAACCAATAATTGATCTATTATAGTATATCTAAGTATTCTTAGTTTAAAACATGAATTCAGAAATTATGAAGTATTAGATTTGAATACAGTTGTCATTCGTGCTTCGATCGCAAGGAACCGATTCTAATTGAAAGGGCCCACTATTTATACCGTTCGAAAAGTTAGAGCACGCTCCAAAAGCGCGCCCCTTTGTCAATCAAAATCGGATTCCTTAACAACAAAATCAAGAAATATCAACGATATTGACCATGCATCAGGACCCTAGCCGCAAGCACCTCAAACAAGAGAGCAACGAATAGAAGATTAGGGATCTCATAGATGCAGACTAACTAACTTATTTCGAGATCATACTCATCATTAACAATGCATAAAAACATCTCACTGCGTCCTAGCAAGAAGTACGGTCGACTTGTTTCACGCTCCGTTGTTGTGGAAGTTTTCTCGGTATTCGCTTGATATAAATTATCAGTTTTTTCTCACTAAGTGACTCCTGGCATAGTTCCCGGTAAATTGATCGAAAAGTGAGTTTTTTTTGTAGTAGAAAGTGTCATTTTCGGAACGATTAATCTGTGCTATTGGTAATTCGCAAAACAATTTGGGCATCATCGTTGCGTGGTCACGCATACGCGCTCACGCATACCCGCTTACGTATCATCATCATCGAGTGTGAGCACCCGTTTCTACATCTACATCGTTCATCAATCATCGTGCGCCTGTGTGCGCTGAGTACCGCGCCTCGATCAAGTGCACCACAGCGAAGGTCATCCACGCAGCGCGTCTCTTCCAGCCATCTGTGTAAACGCCTACACATATAACGCTCGGTGGTAGTAGTATAGGATTATCAGATAAGTTTTTGTTTTTTTCTTGTTTCTTTTCCTCCCCCATTAGTTAAATTTTCATTTTGTATTTCTGTGTTTGTAGTGTTTTCTGTGTATTGTGTCTGTGCGTTCAGAGGGAGAGCGTTTTGCGCTCCCACTAGTTGAACAAAATGGATGTTTTGTCAGAAGACGACATGGATAACCATTCATCTCAGAAAAATGATGATGTCATCCATGGTTCGTCGTCTCAGTCTGACAATGAGCAGGCTGAGAAAAGCTCCAGATTGCGGGCCTACCCGAATGACTCGACTGGCCCATGGGTTGTCTATTTTCAGCCCAAAAACAAACCCTTGAATGTTGTTCAGATATCTGATGATCTGACAAAGCGATTCTCTGCCGTGACCGAAATAACGAAGGTTAGGCACAACAAACTTCGTGTGACCGTCGCTAACCTGAAACAGGCCAATGAAATTGCTGTTTCCCAGTTTTTCACACTGGAATATAGGGTGTACATTCCAGCCTGTGATGTGGAGATCGAAGGCGTGGTCTCTGAGGCGAGCCTGAACCCCGAGATACTGGAGAAGCAAGCGGTTGGCCGATTCAAGAACCCCTTGCTTCCTCCGGTAAAGATACTGGCCGTTCATAGAATGAAGTCAGTATCGCTCAGCGAGGGTAAAAAGAGTTTTACCCCCACAGACTCGTTTCGGGTGACCTTTTCTGGATCTGCCCTTCCTCAATACATCGAGCTGGGAAAACTTCGTCTTCCTGTGCGGTTGTTTGTACCTCGGGTCATGAACTGCCAGAATTGTAAGCGGTTGGGACATACGGCCTCCCACTGCGGCAACAAGGCACGCTGCTCCACATGCGGGGAGAAGCATGAGGATGGCGCCTGCGCAGCTACTGCACCAAAATGCGTGTACTGCAATGGAACTCCTCCTCATGCTCTCTCGTCGTGCCCGGCGTACAAACAGCTCGGGGACAAAATAAAACGCTCCCTTAAGGAACGTTCCAGGCGGTCTTTTGCAGAAATGCTTAAGACAGCCAAGCCATCGACCAACGAAACAAATCCCTTCGCTCTTTTGTCAGATGACGAGTCTGGCTCTGACTTGGCTGAGGAGGGAGTTTCTTTCAGTTTTCCGGAAGGTTCTGCCCGGAAACGAAAACGCATCCGTTCGCGGAAAGTTGCAGATCAAGAACCCCAAATCAGCTTGCCCAAATCAAGGAGTGGTGGAAAAAAGGAGACTTCTACTCCTCCTGGATTCCGCAGAACTGATTATACCCAGGATTTTCCACCTCTTCCGGGGACATCCAAAACCCCTGATGCCCCAATTTTAAGAACAGAAACCCCTTCTTCATCTGGGCTGTTCTCATTTGATGACATTGTGGACGGTATTCTCAAATACCTCAACATTTCTGATCCTCTGAAAAGCATTGTCCTCACATTGCTTCCGACTGTGAAATCCTTCTTGAAGCAATTGACTTCAAAATGGCCCCTTCTTGCAGCTATCATCTCCTTCGATGGATAATTTTCCAAACGAGGTCGGGGATTTGATCACTGTTCTACAGTGGAATTGTCGAAGTCTTATTCCGAAATTAGATTCGTTCAAGTATTTAGTCCATAACAATAATTGCGATGCATTTGCCCTCTGTGAAACATGGCTCTCAGAAATTGATCCCTTTTCTTGATTTTAACATTATTCGATTGGATCGTGAGGATTCGCGTGGAGGAGGGGTACTTTTGGGGATCAAAAAGTGCCATTCCTTCTATAGAGTGAATCTTCCCGAATTCCCCGGTATTGAAGTTGTCGCATGTCAGGCTATTAAAGGTAAGAGCCTTTGTATTGCTTCTGTATATATTGCTCCTAGAGTCTCTGTTAATCGCAAACAACTTTTCGACATATGTGCGGTACTTCCCGCTCCATGGTTGATCATGGGAGATTTTAACTCCCACGGTACAGGCTGGGGGGAGCTGTACGATGATAACCGTTCTACTTTGATTTATGATCTCTGCGACAACTTCAACATGACAATACTTAACAATGGAGAAGTAACACGTTTGGCTGGTCCATCCTCGAATGGTAGCAGATTAGACCTCACCTTTTGCTCCAATTCACTATCGTTGGATTGCACTTGGCATGTAATCCAGGATCCGCACGGTAGTGATCATCTGCCGATCAAAATTTCGATTGCCAGTGGGTTCAACTCGTCAGAATCCGTTAACGTCGCGTATGATCTAACCCGTAACATTGATTGGACTAAGTTCAAATCCGCGATAGACGATACTGTATCGTCAGTAGAAGAGCTTCCACCGTTGGAGGAATATAATTTCCTCTCTAATCTCATCGTCGACAGCGCACTTCAAGCTCAAACACGACCGGTGCCGCGATCGTCTATTCGTAAGAAAACACCATCGCTCTGGTGGGATCAACAATGCACGGAGGTTTACCGTAAAAAGTCCGACGCGTTTAAACTTTTTCGGAAACGCGGAACACGCGAGCATTTCGACGCATACACATCTCTTGAACGCGAACTCAAGAGCCTCATCAAGGCCAAAAAACGGGGTTACTGGCGGCAGTTTGTAGACGGATTGTCGCGTGAAACGTCTATGAATACGCTTTGGAGTACGGCGCGAAGAATGCGTAACCGGTCTACTAACAACGAAAGCGAGGAATGCTCGGATCAATGGATTCTTAAATTCGCGCGAAAAGTGTGTCCGGATTCCGTGCCGTCGCAGTTGATTCCTCGCGAAAACGCGAATTCGGTAGACGAAATCAGTCAGCCTTTTTCAATGGTGGAACTTTCACTCGCTCTCCTTTCGTGTGGCAATTCTGCCCCGGGATCTGATAGAATCAAGTTCAACTTGCTGAAAAACCTCCCAGACGTCGCTAAGAGGCGCATGTTGAACTTGTACAATCAGTTCTTGGAGCTCAATATTGTTCCCGACGATTGGAGACGAGTAAGGGTGATAGCCATTAAAAAGCCTGATAAACCCGCGTCGGATCACAATTCGTATCGGCCCATCGCGATGCTGTCGTGTATTCGGAAATTGATGGAGAAAATGATCCTTTTTCGCCTCGACAAATGGGTTGAGACGAACCACCTTCTTTCAGATACTCAATTTGGTTTCCGTAGGGGTAAGGGAACGAACGACTGTCTCGCGTTGCTTTCCTCGGAAATTCAGTTAGCTTTTGCTAAGAAAGAGCAAATGGCTTCTGTGTTCTTGGATATCAAAGGGGCTTTTGATTCAGTATCCGTTGAAGTTCTTTCAGAGAAACTCCACATTTGTGGATTGTCTCCATTAATTAATAATTTTTTGTACAATTTGTTGTCAGAAAAACATATGAGCTTTTCTCATGGAAATTCTACAGCTTTTTGATTTAGCTACATGGGTCTCCCCCAAGGCTCATGTTTAAGCCCCCTTTTGTATAATTTCTACGTTAGAGAAATTGACAATTGCACGTTGAGACAACTTGCAGATGATGGCGTAGTGTCTATCACAGGGCCAAAAGAGGTTGACCTGCAAGGACCCTTACAGGATACCTTGGACAATTTGTCTACTTGGGCTATTCAGCTAGGTATCGAATTCTCCACGGAGAAAACTGAGTTGGTCGTTTTTTCTAGGAAGCATAGCCCAGCACAACCAAAGCTTCAACTTTTGGGTAAACCGATCACTCATTCCATGTCTTTTAAATATCTCGGGGTCTGGTTCGATTCCAAATGCACCTGGAGATCCCACATTGAGTATCTGAGACGAAAATGCCAACTAAGGATCAATTTCCTTCGATCAATTACCGGAACGTGGTGGGGAGCCCATCCACAAGATCTTCTGACGTTGTACCGGACAACGATTTTATCGGTTTTAGAGTACGGTAGTTTTTGCTTCCAGTCGGCAGCTAAAACGCACATCATCAAGCTGGAACGGATCCAGTATCGCTGTCTTCGTATCGCGTTAGGATGCATGCACTCGACTCATACTATGAGTCTCGAAGTGCTGGCGGGCATGTTGCCACTATCCGTCCGTTTTTCAGAGTTATCTCTGAGGCTCCTCACCCGTTGTGAAGTAATGAACCCACTGGTGATCGAAAATTTTGAGAAGCTTCTGGAGCTAAATCCTCAAACATGTTTTATGACTTTGTACTACCTATATTTAACACAGGATGTCAACCCTTCAAGAAATATTCCCAATCGTGTAATCTTCTCCGATTTCGGCAATACAGTGAATTTTGATTTATCTATGACGCAGGAAATCCGCGGAATTCCAGAGCATCATCGTCCTATGATTGCTCCGTCATTATACGCTGCAAAGTTTGGCCATGTAGATTCTGCAAGAACGTTTTTCACAGATGGATCTCTAATAGAGGAGTCCGCTGGTTTTGGTGTATTTAATGAATTTCATAGCGCCTCTCGAAAACTTGAAGCTCCTTGTTCTGTGTATGTGGCTGAACTGGCAGCAATTCACTACACTTTGGAAACTATTGCTTCACTTCTTCCACACCACTAATTTATTTTTACGGATAGTCTCAGTTCTGTCGAGGCTATCCGTTCCATAGGCCGGTAAAGCACTTCTCGTATTTTCTCTTGAAAATACGAGAACTGCTTAGTACTTTATCCGTGCGCTCTTTCATCATCACCTTCGCGTGGGTCCCTTCGCATTGCTCAATTTTGGGCAATGAGAAGGCGGATTCACTTGCGAAGGTGGGCGCTATGGAAGGCGACATTTATGATCGACAGATCGCCTATAGTGAATTTTTCTCTATTTATCGTCAGCAGTCGCTCGTTAGCTGGCAACATCAATGGAGTGAAGGAAGCTTGGGACGATGGCTACATTCAATTATCCCTAAGGTGTCGAAGTTTGCATGGTTCAAAGGGTTGGACTTGAGTCGAGACTTCATACGCGTGATGTCTCGTCTCATGTCCAATCACTATTGTCTAAACGCTCACTTGTTCCGTGTGGGGTTGGGAGACAGCAATCTCTGTGAATGTGGACAAGGTTACCAGGACGCTGATCACATCCTTTGGTCTTGTGCGGAGTATCGTGGAGTCAGATCACATTTTTATGATTCCCTTCGGGCTCGAGGTAGACAACCTAATGTTCCAGTTCGGGATATTTTGGCTAGACGCGATCTGGAGTTTATGAAACTCATATATGTTTACTTTAAGGATATTAACCTTAGATTGTAAGTTTGATTAACCTTGTGTTTAGTTTGTATTGTGTACGTGTGGGTTTTTTTTTTTCAATGTTTGTTTTCAAGATGAATAGAAATAATTTCATGCTTTAGGATTAATTAAATAGTTGTATCGTAAACCACATTTCAAACCTCCTTCTTCCCTTTTCCCATCCAAAAAATTGTAAATCTCCACTAACCTCGAGACAACCGCGAGTACTCGGTCCAGTTCCTTTAACTTTAAATTTAAGACAGTAATAATGTATAACGCAAAGGATAACTCGGCTCTGTAAAGTTTATTCGATTGAGCCTGTACAAATAAAGTAATTATAAAAAAAATGCATAAAAAGTAACATTGATTACCGTAAAACAGGGTGGCGTGGATCAGAGGGGTGTACTTGATCAAAAATATTTTCCATCATTTTTCGCCAAGCGTAAAAAAATTAATTGTTAGATCGTATGGATGCAGTTGTATATCTAATACCACAAACGCACCACGAAAAGATGATCTACCAGCGTTACTGGTTAAAGTCTATCCATAATTCTTTCTATGCCAGTGATGCCAGATTTCTTTGAGGTAAAATCCATAGAACGTTTGCAAGTGATGAGCGGAAGTTGGGAATTTGGCAAGGCTGAGCTATGGAGGGGCGCATCCGTATAATTCCGAAGATAAAAAGCATAAATCCGATGAATCCTGTTGAATCCCGTAGAAAACCTATTAATTTTGTAGATTTTGCTTACGGATCCGGATTATCTGGATTCGCGGTGTGGCGAGTATTGATGGTCCAAAAATGAGGATAAGAATAAACAAACATAGGTTTTTACTGGAGCGAAAGTGATGATAACAAACTCCGCACCTGAAAATGCAATTACGCAGGTGTGCGTGTTGTAAACCTCAGAAAGGTCATTGTCAGGGTGATAAGGAATTAATAGAGTGAGTAAACTTCACCTTCATCTTCATTCCTTTATTTAACGTCGGTCTCTGTTCCGCAATCTAGTGCCAATCACCGACGGACATCGATTGCCATCCATTGACGGCAATCGAGAATCGAGAATGCGTAGAATATCGCACCCATTCAACAACACACGTGGGCCGGGAACAACGGCCTTACTTCCCTTTCAAAGGAAGACGTGACCAGAGATTTTTATGCCTCAGAAAAATCCCACCGACCTTGGCTGGGATTGAACCCAGACACATTGGGGTGAGAAAGCAGTCACGCTTACCACTACACCACTGACGCCGGCAAGTGAGTAAACAGAAGAAAAAAGTACAGTTTTTCAGCAAAGATAAACAACAATGACGTCAAGTATCCAGAATGTCAGGAATAAAATTTCGATTTCTTTTGCCATCTATGCGTATGAGTTTTGAACTATCTGTTTATTTAAATAAATGGTTCTTATTAAAATGAGAAACTATGCTCAAGACTCCAAGCCATTTTTTTAAACTATATTCACTTTATCACTCTTAAGTCATTCGTGACTTGTCCGGGATAAAATTTGAACTCATGACTTCGGCAGAGGTGATGCATATATTAAGTCACGCTCCAATTGAGAAGGATGTAAGGTTTTGTGACAAGCAATTAAGCAATTAGGCAAAAGAAAACCTGACCAGGGGAGGGGGTTAATTATTCCTCAGTTTAGCGTGACACAATTAAAATGGCAAATTGATCATCGGGGTGAAATGATTATTGTGGGATGCATTTTTAGTTCCCACGTAAAAAAAAATGGTTATATATATATATATATATATATATATATATATATATATATCATGAAAAACTTTGATGGGATTTCATCCTGAGACTCCAATGATTGCTTTGACACATTTATCATAACAAAAAAGTAGATTTTGCTGCATACATTCCAATTTTTTTTTTACTCACATTCAATATAATACAATATTAGTATTCAAACAAACGGTCATAGGGTTGTAACGATTGTTGTCAAGACTCCATTGAAAATATTGAAGGTTAAGGATTATATTTTTTTTTTTTGTTAATTACTTTATTTGTACAGGCTCAATCGAATAAACTTTACAGAGCCAAGTTATCATTTTCTTTATACATTATAAATGTCTTAAATCTAAAATTAAAGGATTGGAACCGATTACTCGCGGTCTTCTCGAGGTTAGTGGATGACAATTGTTTGGATCGGGAGAGGGAAAAGGAGATTTGGAATATGATTTATGATTAAAAAATTTCACTATTTCTAAAACATATACTTAATCCTATCGACGTTATACCAACTCTGTAATTATACAATTATTACAGAAACAAATCTACAAAAAAAATACACACACATACAAAACACAATCTAAACACAAGGTTAATCAAACTTACAATCTATGGTTAATATTCTTCAAGAAAACATATATGAGTTTCATAAACTCCAGATCGCGTCTAGCCAAAATATCCCGAACTGGAACATTAGGTTGTCTACCTCGAGCCCGAAGGGAATCGTACAACTCGGATCTGACTCCACGGTGCTCAGCACATGACCAAATAATGTGATCTGCGTCCTGGTAACCTTGTCCACATTCACAGAGATTACTGTCCCCCAGCTCAACACGGAACAAGTGAGCGTTTAACGAGTAGTGATTGGACATGAGGCGAGACATCATACGGATGAAGTCTCGACCCACATCCAACCCCTTGAACCAAGGATACTTCGACACCTTAGGGATGATTGAATATAACCATCGTCCCAAACTCCCTTCACTCCATTTATTTTGCCAGCTGGCGAGGGACTGTTGACGATACATGAAGAAAAATTCGTCGTAGGCGATTTGTCGATCGTAAATATCGCCTTCCATAGCGCCCACCTTTGCAAGCGAGTCCGCCTTCTCATTGCCCGGAATCGAGCAATGAGATGGGACCCATGCAAAGGTGATGACAAAAGATCTTAAAGATAAAGCACTTAGAATCTCTCGTATTTTCATGAGAAAATACGAGGAGTGCTTTACCGGCCTCATGAAGCGAATAGCCTCGACAGAACTGAGACTATCCGTAAAAATAAAATAATGATCTGGTGCAAGTGAGGCGATCGTTGCTAGCGTATAATGTATTGCCACCAGTTCCGCAACATATACGGAACAAGGAGCATGAAGCATTCGAGAGGCGCTATGAAATTCGTTATAAATACCAAAACCAGCGGACGCCTCTATTAGTGATCCATCTGTGAAGAACGATCTTGCGGAATCAAATTGACGGAGCAATCATGGAACGATGATGCTCTGGGATTCCGCGAATCTCTTGCGTCATTGATAAATCAAAATGAACAGAACTGTCGAAGTCGGAGAAGCAAACGCGATTGGGATTATGCTGCGAAGGGCTGACATCCTGTGTTATGTACACGTAGTACAATGACATAAAACGAGTTTGAGGGTTTAGCTCAAGAAGCTTCTCAAAGTTTGCAATCACCAGTGGGTTCATAATTTCACAACGGGTGAGGAGCCTGAGCGATAATTCCGAAAATCGATCAGAGAGTGGCAGCATGCCCGCTAACACTTCGAGACTCATCGTATGAGTCGAGTGCATGCATCCTAACGCGATACGAAGACAGCGATACTGGATCCGTTCCAGTTTGATGATGTGCGTTTTAGCCGCCGACTGGAAGCAAAAACTACCGTACTCTAAAACCGATAAAATCGTTGTCCGGTACAACGTTAGAAGATCTTGCGGATGGGCTCCCCACCACGTTCCGGTAATTGTTCGGAGAAAATTGATCCTTTGTTGGCATTTCCGCTTCAGATACTCAATGTGGGATCTCCAGGTGCATTTTGAATCGAACCAGACCCCAAGATATTTGAAGGACATAGAATGAGTGATCGGTTTACCCAAAAGCTGAAGCTTTGGTTGTGCTGGGCTATGCTTCCTAGAAAAAACGACCAACTCAGTTTTCTCCGTGGAGAATTCGATACCTAGCTGGATAGCCCAAGTAGACAAATTGTCTAAGGTATCCTGTAAGGGTCCTTGCAGGTCGGCCTCTCTGGGTCCTGTCATAGACACTACTCCGTCATCTGCAAGTTGTCTCAACGTGCAGTTGTCCCTTAGACAATTGTCAATTTCTCTGACGTAGAAATTATACAGAAGGGGGCTTAAACATGAGCCCTGGGGGAGACCCATGTAGCTAAATCGTGAAGCTGTAGAGTTTCCATGAGAAAAGCTCATATGTTTCTCTGACAGCAAATTGTACAAAAAGTTATTAATTAATGGAGAAAGGCCACAAGCGTGGAGTTTGTCTGAAAGGACTTCAACCGATACTGAATCAAAAGCCCCTTAATATCCAAGAAGACAGAAGCCATTTGCTCTTTATTAGCAAAAGCCAACTGAATTTCAGTGGAAAGCAACGCGAGACAGTCGTTCGTTCCCTTGCCCCTACGGAAACCAAATTGAGTATCTGAGAGTAGGTGGTTCAACTCAACCCATTTGTCCAGGCGAAAAAGGATCATTTTCTCCAACAATTTTCGGATACACGATAACATCGCAATGGGACGATACGAATTGTGATCTGACGCGGGTTTTCCAGGCTTTTTAATGGCTATAACTCTCACTTGCCTCCAATCATCCGGAACAATATTAAGCTCCAGGAACTGACCAAACAAGTTCAACATGCGCCTCTTAGCGACGTCTGGGAGGTTCTTCAACAAGTTGAACTTGATTCTATCAGCCCCCGGAGCCGAATTGCCACACGAAAGGAGCGCGAGTGAGAGCTCCAGCATTGAAAAAGGCTGGCTGATCTCGTCTACCGAATTCGTCGTTTCGCGAGGAATCATCTGTGCCGGCACAGAATCAGGACATACTTTTCGCGCGAACTTGAGAATCCAACTATCGGAGTACTCCTCGCTCTCGTTGTTTGAAGACCGGTTACGCATCCTTCGCGCCGCATTCCAAAGCGTATTCATCGACGTTTCGCGCGATAATCCGTCCACGAATTGCCGCCAGTATCCGCGTTTCTTGGCTTTGATGAGGCTCTTGAGTTCGCGTTCAAGAGCCGAGTACGCTTCGAAATGTACGGGTGTTCCACGTTTCCGGAAAAGCTTAAACGCGTCGGACTTTTTACGATAAACCTCAGTGCATTGCTGGTCCCACCAAGGGGAAGGAGGTTTCCTACGGAAAGACGTTCCTGGAACCGGCCGAGTTTGAGCTTGAAGCGCGCTGTCCAAGATCAGATTGGAGAGGAAGTTATATTCCTCCAACGGTGGAAGCCCTTCTACCGACGTTAGGGCATCTTCTATCACATTCTTGAACTTTGTCCAATCGATATTACGGGTAAGATCGTACGCGACGTTAACGGGTTCCGACGGATTGAACCCACTGGCAACTGAAACTTTGATCGGCAAGTGATCACTACCGTGGGGATCTTGGATCACATTCCACGTGCAATCCAACGATAATGAGTTAGAGCAAAGTGTGAGGTCTAATCTACTTCCATTCGAGGATGGGCCAGCCAAACGTGTTACTTCTCCATTGTTAAGAATTGTCATATTAAAGTTGTCGCAGAGGTCATATATCAAAGTAGAACGGTTGTCATCATACAGTTCCCCCCAGCCTGTACCGTGGGAATTAAAATCTCCCATAATCAACCGTGGAGCAGGAAGTACCGAACAGATATCTGAAAGTTGTTTGCGATTAACAACGGCTCTAGGAGGAATATAAACAGAAGCAATACAAAGGCTCTTACCTTTAATAATAGCCTGACATGCAACAACTTCAATACCTGGAAATTGTGGAAGATTCACTCTATAGAAGGAATGGCACTTTTTGATCCCCAAAAGTACCCCTCCTCCACGCGAATCCTCACGATCCAGTCGAATAATGTTAAAATCATAAAAAGGAAGATCGATATCTGAAGAGAGCCAAGTTTCACAAACAGAAAATGCATCACAATCATTATTGTGAATTAAAAACTTAAAAGAATCTAATTTAGGAATGAGACTTCGACAATTCCACTGTAGAACAGTGATCAAATCCCCGACCTCGTTTGGAAAATTATCCATCGAAGGAAATGATTGCTGCAATGAGGGGCCACTTCAATGTCAATTGCTTCAAGAGGGTCTTCACAGAAGGAAGCATTGCCAGAACAATGCTTTTGAGAGGATCAGAAATATTGAGGTACTTGAGAATATCGTCCACAATTTTATCAAATGAGAACAACCCGGATGAAGAAGGGGCTTCTGTTCTTAAAAATGGGCCATCAGGGGTTTTTGATGTCCCCGGGAGAGATGGAAAATTCTGGTTATAATCAGTTCTGCGGAAACCAGGAGGAGTTGAAATTTCCTTTTTTCCATCACTCCTTGATTTGGGCAAGCTGATTTGGGGTTCCTTATCTGCAACTTTCCGCGAACGGATGCGTTTTCGTTTCCGTGCAGAACCTTCCGGAAAACTGAAAGAAACTCCCTCCTCAGCCAAGTCAGAGTCAGACTCGTCATCAGACAAAACAGCAAAGGGATTTTTGTCGTTGGTTGATGGTGTGGCTGTTTTTAGCATTGCTGCAAAAGACTGTCTGGAACGCTCCTTAATAGAGCGTTCTAGTTTCTCCCCGCGTTGTTTGTACGCCGGGCACGATGAGAGACCATGAGGAGTTCCCTTACAGTACACGCATTTTGGTGCAGTGACTGTGCAGGCGCCATCCTCGTGCTTCTCCCCGCATTTGGAACAGCGTGCCTTGCTGCCACAGTGAGAGGCCGTATGTCCCAACTGTTTGCAGTTTTGGCAGTTCATGACCCGAGGAACAAACAAACGCACAGGTAGCCGAAGTTTTCCCAACTCGATGTAGTGAGGAAGGGCTGAACCAGAAAAGGTCACCCGAAACGAGTCTGTGGGGGTAAAGCTCTTTTTACCCTCGCTGAAAGATACTGAGTTCAGCTTCTGGACTTCCAGTATCTCAACCGTGGGAAGCAAGGGGTTCTTGAAACGGCCAACCGCTTGCTTCGCCAAGATCTCGGGGGTCAGACTCGCTTCGGTGACCACACCTTCGATCTCCACATTACGAGCTGGGATGTACACTCTATACTCGAGTGTAAAGAGCTGGGAGGCAGCAATCTCGTTAGCTTGTTTCAGGTTAGAGACAACAACGCGAAGTTTATTGTACCTCACCTTCGAGATTTCGGTCACGGCCGAGAACCGCTTCGTCAGATCATTAGTAATTTGCATTACATTCAAAGGTTTCTTTTTGGGCTGAAAGTAAACAACCCATGGGCCAGTCGAGTCTTCTGGGTAGGCTCGCGATCGGGGGCTTATCTGTCCCTGTCCATTACCAGACTGAGATGACGAAGCAGGGATGGCATCATCCGATTTCTGGGATGACAGACGTTTTCGACCCTTCTTGCTATCGCGTGGCAAAGTGGTGTCGTCTTCCGACAAAACGTCCATTTCGTCTTCCGACAAAATGTCCATTTTGCCGTACTAGTGGGAGCGAAAAACGCTCTACCACTGCAACGATAATCAAAATTACTCGGACACAATACACGAAGAAAAAAAAAATACTAACACAGAAACACAAACTTAAAATTTAACAGATGGGAGAAAGAAAGAAACAAGAACAAAAACTTATCTGATAATCCTATACTACTATCACCGAGCGTTTACACAGCAGCAGCGGAGCGACGCGCAGCTTTGATGATCTTCGATCCGCGTGTGCGGGCGGTCTTCGTTGGTGTGTGCTTGTATGAAGCTCGGCACTCAGCTGCACACGCTGCACACACGATGATGGATGAGCGGTTTGAATGTGGAGGCAGATGCTGACACTCGATGACGATGATCCGTGTGCACAGGTATGCGTGACCACGCACCGATGGTGCGCAAAATGATTGGCGAATTGCCAATCGCAAAAACAATTTTCGATGATTCCGAAAACACACTTTCTTCTCAGAAAAAAACTCACTTTTTGATAAATTTATCCGGAATTATGCCAGGAATCACTAAGCGAGAAAAACTGATTATTTACGTCAGATAATAGAGAGAAAACTTCCAAATTAACGGAGCGCGAAACAAGTCGACCGTACTTCTTGCTAGGACGCGGTGGTGTGTGTTAAGGATTATAGTCTTATAAAATATTAATAAAATGTTTTTGATCATCCACAATGTTAAGAATAATCCCGAATTATTCCGTCTACTCTAAAATTGGGACCGGGGGTAGGGTTCAAACCCCCTCCCCAAAGCCATGAGGTAAATATATAAGTGGCTTTGTATGCAAAATGTGGGTCAACTTTTACACTTTTTCATATGCACAAAATGGGAATCGATTTTAGCGATTTTTGCTATGAACCACTATTATACGGAAAATATCGATGATATGCTTTTATGTTCAAGATCTCCGATGAAAATGTTGTGTAGGGTATCAAATAGCAGGGAAAGTGTTTCTTTCAAATCGTGAAATGTGTCTAAATTGAATAAATTTTAAAATTTTCATTTAATATTTTTATTTACCCTGGAAAACCCATTGAATTCCCCCTAAAAGTTTCGTTCGACTTCTCTGGAAGTCAACTTGTTCTAGATGTAAAAGTGTCATCCTGCTACTCCAGATTTTTTTTTCAGATATTCTTCAGGAGTTTTTTCTAAGTACCTTCGGATTTTTCTTCTGCTTTCTTCCAACTTATCCTAACAGCTTATTTTCTATATGCCCCTAAAAGAATCTTAAGTTCATATAAGCGGCCATAAGAATCAGTTGGAAGAAGAAATAAAATTTAATCAAACGTTCTCTTCGTCGAATGGCTTATGTTTCGGTTTGAGAATACTTTATTTTACATGAAATGTTTGTTTACGTTCCATGATTAACGTGCAATATGGATTACGTGTCGTAAAAAAAAAAGTTGTTTCTAAGTGTGTGGCGAAAAAAGTACATAATATACTACATCAATATTATCATCAATATTATTATCTATATGATAAATGGTATCAATGAGCATAATATGCTCATTGATACCATTTATCATATAGATAATAATATTGATGATAATATTGATGTAGTATATTATCTTCTATAATTCATTGCACAGATAAACTGGTGTGTTGGTCACTTCATCGGAAATCGATCCTTCGTGAAGAAAGCTTTTATAGTAATGAAGCTTTTATCGTTTCACTCCATAAGCTTTCAAGCTCTAGCGATGATTCGAACGACTATATTTTATCGTTTCCGTTCTGCTTTTCTTGTTTCTTTCGTTTTATAGCACCTGTGGCGCGCATCGGTCGATTCATCTACAACGACGGCATTCCTGTGATAACTGGCGCTGGCTACACGTTTGACTTCGAGCAGAATAAAACACGCTGTGAGGATGAGTTCTATCTGCTGATTCGTACCGGTTGGGTGAGCTTTCAACGGATAGCGTACTTTATGATCGATCTGCTGCGACAGTAAGTATCCTGTTGGTAGGTTCGTAGGTGGAAGAGAGGGGGAGGGATTGATAGAATTATAATGGCAGCGTTATTAAATTTATCATGGGGAATTCTTTCTTGGTACCCGGATGCGGGGGTGGAGATTTTCTTTAGATTTTTGCTTCTGTCTCGAAGAACTTTTTACTAAAGTAATAACTGTTGAAAATCACGCATACCATCGTCTGACATGATGTATAAGATATTTATAACAATGGACTAGAAATCTACCTTGATATTACTTAGAAAAGGGAGTGCTGAGGTGACATGGCATTTTTCCCTAAATCATAGCTTGAAAGTGTCACTTTTAATTGAAACGACGTCTGAGGCAAATCTGAAGTAAAAATTAAAGCCTTTATATGAAAAATACACACGATGATTTGTTTTACCTATTAGAGAAAAAAAAAACAAAAAATTGTTAAAAACTCCAATAGCGAAAAATGACGTCCATCTATCCAGTGGGATAAACTTACCGAATTTCAAAATTGATACGTGTTTTGGAATGTACCAATAGCGTACCTCCAAGGATTTTGAACGTACCTCACAGCTTCGATTTCATACATACGATTTCGGCAATGACCGAATGAATTTATATTTAAATCACTGGTAAGTTCTATCAGAAAGTGAATTCCAGATATAAACGTTGATCATGACCGATCTGAAAGTGTTCCAGGGATATCTAGGAATATTTTCTGAACAATATCTGATCATTGGATCAGGTTTTCTTGTATTTTTCGTATGTAATTTTTGAAAATATAATAAATGATAATATCGATATTGGCGCTATATTGAATCGAATATATCGATATAAAAATATCGGATATCGGAGGAACAATATCGATATTACGATGTATCGGACATATCGGAACGTTCCTAACCACAGGTCAAAATATCAAATGAAAGGTAATTAAAAATACTTTTTAGAAACAATATAATGACATTACAAAATTGGGATTGAGAATCATTGATTGTATTTGTTTTCTTTGAGGTTCTCATGGTTTGTAGCCAGAGGGCACAATATGTTTTTATATTTTTCCTCGAAATTTTAGTAAAATGTGTAAAAACAGCATAAAAACAAAATCAGCGATGTGTGATTTGTTTTTTCATTTTTTAGGTATATTTTTTATTTTAAAGTGTGGACCCTGTGCTGGTTCGGGTTTGAAAAATACTCCTGTGTTAATGCTAGCTTGAACCCTAGTTCTGTTAAGTTTTCGTGTACTCGGTTTTCTAACTCAAACCCGACCGCTGGTTTTCGGGTTGATGAAGAACCGAAGCTCTAAAAACGACATCCGGTGTGCGGGAATTTAGGTTTTGGTTTACCGTGGTGCACGGTTCAATTCTAGGAAACCAATACCGTTCTTGGTTCAGACAATTGGCAACAATTAAATAGCAGTGCTCCCAAAAAGGCGAGCAAAATATTTATGCAAAGCGACAGTTATTCATAACCAATTGTCACATACTTTGATAAATTTTATTTTGGTCAACTACAATAATGGTATTTAAGGAAAGAGAAATAATGTTGAGGTCTGACAAATGCACTTCAATATGGATATTTTTGGAATCGGGGCGACACCTAGAGTCCAGAAATCGATGACCGACGCCATCTTGAAATCCAGTATGGCGGCTTCCAGTTATAGACGTCTAGAGAAATCGACGACCGACGCCATCTTAAAATTCATGAAGGCGGGCTCCGGTTATAGCAAACTGAGAAATACTGTTAAATACCCTCCAATATGGGTATTTTCGGAATCGAGATGACGTTTACAGCTGGAAATCGATGTCCGACGGCATCTTTAAAGTAAATATGGCGACTTTCGGTTGCAGAAAAACTGGGAAATACAGTCAAATACCCTTCAATATGGGTATTTTCGGAATAAGGATGACGTCTATATACCGCAAATATATATCCAACGCCATCTTAAAATCCAATATGGCAGCTTCCGATTGAAGAAAAACTGATAAATACAGTGAAATACACTTCAATATGGATATTTTAGGATTCGGGATGGCGTCTAGAGACCAGAAATCAATGACTGACGCCATTTGAAAATCCAAGAAGGCGGCTTCAGGTTAAAAAAAAACATTGGAAATACGATCAAATACTCTTCAATATGGGTATTTTCGGAATCGTGTTAAAGTAAAGAGAAAAGAAATCTATGTCCGACGCCATGTTGAAATCCAAGGTGGTGACTTCAAGATAGACAAAAACTGGGAAATACAATCAGTGAAATACCCTTTAATATGAGTATTTTCTGTATAGGGATAACGTCTAGCGGCCAAAAAATAATGTCCAACGCCATCTTGAACTCCAAGATGGTGGCCTCCGGTTTAAGGAAAACTTGGAAATACAGTCAAGTACCCTGCAATATGGGTATTTTTGAAATAGGGATGACGTATTGAGACCAGAAATCACTGTTAGACGCCATCTTGAAATCCAAGATGGTGACTTGCAGATATAGAAAATTTGGAACTACAATCAGGAAAATTCCCATCAATATGGGCATTTTCTGAATCGGGATGACGTCTAGCAACCAGAAAACGATGTCCAACGCCGTGTTGAATTCAAAGATAGTGGCATCCAATTATATAAATATGGGTTCAATACGGGTATTTTCGGAATCGGGATGACATATAGTAAACGAAAATCGATGACCAACGCCATCTTCAAATCCAAGATCCAAGAAATCCAAAGTTATAGAAAAACTGGGAAATACAGTCAAATACTCTTCAATATGGCACTTTCCGGAATCGGGGTGACGTATGGAGACTAGGAATCGATGTTTGACGCTATATTGAAATACAAAAATGTATCGGCAACCACTGAATATGCTACAAAGCTAGTATATTTATATTCTTTTGTTTTTTATTACAACTAACGATTTACTGTACATTTTCACCTTTCTTCTGCGCCCGTAATGTCACGTGCTCTACTTATTATTCTAAACACCATAATGACAGAACGGGTACCTTTCATCACATATATACATATACATTCTAATTTGAGGTTTCGTCAAGACTTTAGAATATCTTCGGAACTGGTAAACCGGTGCCAAAGATATCGACGGAATATGATCCTAAAGACTCGAACTTTGGAAAATAAGTTGAGTTTCTCGGCAAGCATTTATCTGAATTGAACGCAACAACAGCCATTAATGGTGTAGAAGTCACTCAGATTCTGAAAATACCCATATTATAGGATATTTGACTGTATTGTCAATCTTCTATAACCGGAAGCTGTCATCTTGAATTTAAAGATGGCGTCGGACAACGATTTCCAGTCCCTAGATGTCACCCCGATTCCAAAAATACCTATATTGAAGGGTATTTGACTGTATAACCCAGTATTCTATAACCCGATGCTGCCACCTTGGATTTCCGTATGGCGTCGAAAATGTATTTCTGGTCACTACACGTCACCCCGATTCCGAAAATATTCCTATTGTAGGGGTTTTTACTGTATTTCCCAGTTTTTCTATAAGCGGAAGCCGCCATTTTGGATTTTTAGATGGGGTCGGAAATTGAATTCCGGTCTCTAGGCGTCCCCCCGATTTCGGTAATACCCATATTGAAGGGTATTTGACTGTATTCCCCAGTTTTTATAAATCCGGTAGCCGCAATCTTGGATTTCAAGATGACGTCGGACATCGATCTCCGGTCTCTATACGAAACTACGATTCCAAAAAACAGTTTTCTATATTCTGAATTTGCCATCTTGAGTTTCAAGATGGCGTTGGACATCGATTTCCGGTCTCTATACCCCGAATCCGAAAATACCTACATTGCATAATACTTTCTTTGAATTATCAGTTTTTCTGTATTCAAAAACGACTTGATAGGAGACATCCCAAGTAAAAATATTGATTTTATGGGGGTTCTGTAGACCATGATTTAGACTTGTAGCATGCTTTAAAACCTCGATAAAACTTGCAATTTTACTTGGGATGGCTCTAATGTTGGCCTAAGATTTTGCCCATCTGTTATTTATCAATTTTATCTGGTTGAACGCGTCATTGAGACGGTACTTATAGATATTTTTGGTCGCTATTGAAAATTTAGTCGATTGCTGAATTTATGTATGGGCATTTAGGCCGATATTACATCCATTTCAACTATTACATAAATTTATTCATTAAATTCTAATTCTGTTTAATTGATTGCCATCGCTGGCAAATATGAATAATGCACGCCACGCACATAAACTACAACCACACGGGCTCTGTTCTTTAATTCAGAACATCATGCTTGTGAACTCAAAAACCGATATTCGAATACCAAAATCGCACCGTGTGCAGTGAACTGGTGAACACGGTGTTGTTTTGCTTGCAACGACAAAACTAAACCGACTCCAATACCGAACACGTGGTGCAACAGATCAGCACATTGTTTTTGATTTAGAAATCCGCACTGGTGCTGAACCGGTGTTTTGTCCATCACCTATGGACAAAAATATGTTTTTTCGAAAAATGAACGGTACAAACATACCCGATCTTTTGCAGGCGAGGTAAGAAGTACCACCAACGGGGTAAGACGGGCCACGACGGGCTTTTCGGTAACCACTGCATCAAATTGGACGCAACAAGCACCAAATTATATTGTCGTTGATGAATATATTATATATATTGGCCACCCACGGACATGCTCCGGAATATAAATTAGTAAGAATAGTCACATCTCCCCATAGGTGGATTAATTCAGGTTTTTATTCTTTTATAGCAATGAGAAATAATATCACTTAAAACTATGGCCGGAAAAACATCATGTCACCCACTAATCCAGTCAGTAAGGTTTTACTGGGTTTTTTTTATTGCAGAACAGTTCTTTAAAAGTTAAAAAATCTGTGGAAAATTCAATAATGATTAAATTTATTCCAAACTTCTGCAGACTTATTTTAATCCCATTTAATGGTAGAAAATAAAAAAAAATCATCGATTCCTTACGGATAACGCAATTAAAAAACCCGGTAAAAAAATACTGACTCCTGTAAAATAATCTAAGTGTGCAGTTTCAATCAAAAGCACTACGCAATAAGAATGGTGGCGTCAAATGTGGTCCGTGTTACCCCTTGTTTACCTTTTTACTGTATTGCATATTTTCACATGTTTACGATCAGCACTGGTACTGGATTTTTGACGCGAGATCGTGCCTGTTCACAACTTAGTGTTCTTGAAACACTTCCACAATTATTTTCAGTTGAGCACTTTTTAAATCAACCGATACCTTAATTTGTATATTGTGTGGCAAGTACAACAATATTCTATGTCCAGGGAGATCGAGAAAATTTCCAACCCTAATTTTTTGAACTTCTTTTATACACTATTGTCACTTTAACGCAACATGCATCGTCTTGATAGCTGCCCGATGCTCGTCAATAATTCATATCTACTCCAATGAATAAAGCTACTAATCAAACAGTTTTCGAATGTAAACTCAATTTCGGTCGTGGTTTTCATCGCCCACCGTCGGTTTTCATCCAATTATCATGATTTATTTATTTCGTTTCAGCTTCAACTGGACTCGTGTTGTTTACTTTTACGAACGACATGGTTACTACAACGTTGCCGGGCCACAAACCGGCCATCTAATGCTAAGCACAATGGCCGAGTTTTTCCGGCGAGAAAACATCACCTACCTTCCGTTTTCCACCGACTCCACCCGGACCAACTTTACTGAAAGCCTCAAGGAGAAGGTTGGCCTCAGTCATTCAAGTAAGTATAGTACATACTACTTCATTTGGTGACTATTTTTAAACCTACGAAGATAGTTTTAAATTTTGTGAACTGGATTCGGGGATTGAATTTGAATTTTTCACCCAAATTTGAGTGCCTGCATTGACTGATGATATGGCAGACGTAATAGAATAAGCGTGCAAATCATAAGCGCTGAACTTGGTTTCTATTACGAAATTTCAATACCATCAACCAAATTGACGAGGCGCAGGGGCAAAAAAAACGTCGTGTGAATATTAATGTCTAATTACGATTTGGTTGGACTTCCCTAGAAGACCACATTACATGTGTGCAAAGTAGATGTCAAGCTCCTCGATTGGATGCCGCCATTGAAAAGAATAAGCGGTAAATGTTCATGGCAGCCAATAATCACATTAATACACCCAACCGGGAAATGTAAGATTCTATTACAGATTTGCATGAAAAATATGCCAAATTTGCCATTTTTCGGGACATGATTATGTAATGTGGTGGCCGGAACAATCTTGAAATGTTAGCTTATTTTTCGAACAAAGTTTGTATCCCCAAATGCAGTACGTCTAGAAAAACATCTCGCGCGAGCATTCTGGAAAAAAAAAACTTGCTTGTACGCTGCAGTCCATTGAAAGAACTGCCATTAAATTTGTTGTGTGAAACATATGCAGGATGTGATAAATCCAACCTTACACTGGATGTAAGAGAATTTGTTTTGCGTGTAGGTCCTTCTGCTTATGGTACAGTAACCATATTTTACCACATTTTATCGGTTGACTCATGTCGGAAATCATGTAAGCATGATTGAATATCTGTTGAATATTGGTGTTGCTTAATGACCGTTAATTGCACTAATTGACGTAATACAAAAGTTAAGGTCTCGAGGGGCCGTGACATGTTTTTTAAAAGGAAAACTGAACTGATCTAAACGCTAGCTAAACAAAGAATGATTTATTCTACCTCTAGAAATTACATTGCATCTACCATCTAGCTAAAACTAAGTATGATATAAGCCTATGCTTCTAAGTATCGAAATACGAAACGAGCAGCAGCAGCAGTAGCTATGACGCATCCTCTTTAGCTCAACTATTCGGCGTTGCTAGTTCGATGATCGTCTCTCCACTTTTGCTGTAGCTTCGACAAAATTTGAGTGTTACATTTCGTCGACGACATTCTCCACGTTAAAGGCACACATCCTGAAATTAATTTTGACATCACATCAAAGTGGATGCACTGCAATCGTATCGAAATGTGGTGTAATATTACATGCCAAAAAGGACAAAATTATCATGAACTGACATTACGCTGCTTTTACTGCATTTGTGGCCATAAAAATTACATGAAATTTTCGACATGATTGAAGTGCATATATTAAAATTTATGTTTTACTGTGCTGGCATCTCCCTTCGCAAATCTGCGGTAGTCTACGACCACGGGCTCCGGTGTTTTCTCCACATGTCCACACACTGGGCAAAAGAGTGACGTTGCGTGTCCGAACTAATGTAGGTACTACCTGAAGCAACCATGATCAGATAGGAATTGCGTCAGGTGAAAGTTTACCTCTCCATGCATTCTGTTCACCAGGTATTAGCCTATGAGTTCATATACCGTTGTCCGCCGTGTCTCATTCTTGCTGCCACTTGGGCATCGTCTCTGGTATCACCATTTTTCGTATGCCTCTGGTTTTCTTCCGCTTGTAGCTCTCGCTGCCCTCTGCCCGGATCATTCCGGAAATGGCGCATACTGCTTCCAACGAGATGGTTTTGTACGCGTTCACGCTCGCATAGCCATGAGTCATCACTTGATTTCGCGTATTTTCCAGCTATGTAATCCAGGCTGGACCCCTGTACTTCAGTATCGACGAAGATACACTAGCCAGAAGTCGTCTCTTGCTACTGCTTTTGGTTCAGAGTTGTTCGGCATGGCCAAAAACTACCACCAAAATGGCCTTCTCACAGGCATAGTCGACGTGGCTGTTGATGTTTTTTTTATACAGGAGGGAATCTGCTCCCAGACTCCTGAGAAGATAACTCAGGGTGTGGGGATGCGAGAAATAGCTCTCCCGACGCACTAAACCTTACCCTGTGCTCTAGGCCCTTGCCCTCCCCAGAACCGCCCGAAAGCATTACGTCATGGGAGGGGGCCGGTTGCGCTATGACGCATCACTTGGTGTTGTGTCCGACGTGACACTCGCTACTGCACAGTGAGCAGCTGTGCAGGGCATTCCTCTTGTTGTTCGCTGTTCGTTGTTCACCCGAGTTCTAGAGCAGACGTGATAGCCAGCCAACTGTCCAACAGGGCAGCTTAGGACAGATGTGACCGCTTACCAACTGCGTGTGCTAAGCACTCTAAGAACCCGGCGTCACTCCTGCCTTTGCACAACGAGGGTTTGTGCAGGGCTTCTCAACCTCCTGGGACGAGCTGGATGGGGTTCCAGTGTCCTTACTCTGTGGTAGTTCGTTTAGCCGCAATATCTCTCCCTTGCGTTCGATAATTAACGTTTCCAGGGCACACCACGAGGAGGCGAACTACTTCATGCCCCTGGCTGTTGATGTTTAGCCGGTCGTCGATGTAGAGTACCTATATGCTTCCAGTAAAATATAACATAGAAACATTAGCAACGCTACTCAAATGTCTGCTTAAATCAGTATTTTGGCGTAACCGGCAAGTGTGGGATCGTGTCCCACCGTAATTGTGTTCGACTATAATTGACTTCTCGTCAGCATGTTTCAAGTCAGGTAGCTGGTTAGTATACATGAAAATAAAGGCAGTACGTTCTTACGCCGCGGATACAGTTGGATGACAAACTGTGAGCATGAGCATTATTTGTGTAATAATTATGAACACTATACAACAACTACACAAAAACTATACAAGTGTAACCATAGATGTGCTCATAATTTATTATACAAATATTGGTCATGTTCATAGTTTGTCATACAAGTGTATCCGCGGCATTACTCCAACATCGGTAGTGTCCAGTTGTCAAGAGATATCACATCCACGTACCGATAAGTTATCAGTTAAGTTTCATCTAGGGCTGACTCGCTAGATGCGAGTTGAGCCCCTACAAATATTCTAAATGCAGAAGTTTCCACATTTCATCAAGCACTTCTAGGCTATTGCATGCTGCCCGACAGTTAATGACCAATAGCACTTCCGTTCTGATCACCTTGGTCGTTGGCATTCCATCTCTTCTAGCGTCTAGCCTGTTACATTTCTAAAGCTTTGGGCAGCTTGAGCGTCAGCACGCCGTTCTACATCCTGTGATCCTAATAGATCTGTGTCCCATGTCTGTCTCATGGGAAAGTACGCGGTTCTGGAAATATTTCATCAGAATCCTGAACAAGTAGTCAGAGACCTCCATTCTGTGTAGGGCTTCGGCGATGACTTCCAAACTAGCGCTATTGAATGCGTTCTGTTTCTGTTTGGACAACTTCTTGTCTTTCTCGAAAACACCTCGAAACGTTGGACCTCTGATTTCTGCCAGCACAATTCAGTATGCGTTACCTCAGGGGCTACCATCGGCGTCACGGCATAGCTCCTTAAAGCAGATTGTCTTGCTCAGATCAAAGAGACCTCAGTCGAACGGGGGATATCAGTTTGCTTAGTCATTTGATGTAGGCAAGCATCATTCTTATTTGAGAAACACTTTATATTATTCAATTGAGTTTAACCTACGCACAAACGGAGCTCTGGTCGGCATTTTGGTGGAAATGCTAAGCCTACCCGACACCAACAGGACTTCTACCATACTCCAACCCGATGTTGCCTTGACATTAACCTGACATTGACTTGGCATTGACCTTAAATTGGCCATACATTAATTCGACTTCGGGTCGACATGTCTGTTCCATACTCCACTGTCAATTGAGAAAGTGGCTCTTCAAATGATGGGCATTTGAAAATTCGTTTTCTCAGAATTGATTGAATGGTTGTATTGGTTCATCTTCAATCGAATGATATGAAAATTAACAGTACTGGCCGCAGGTTTTGTTGGCCGACGATTTATCGAATCGCCTGATGGTCACTATAGGTGTACTCCTTGTACACTCTCCAGTTAATATTTGTCGATAATGGATTCTCGACCGTCGCTTCGGAAAGTACCGATAGTACTTTCGTTAGTCAGACTAAATTAAAGCTTTGCCAGAGCTTCCGGAGGCTATGTCCTCTTGTGTAGTTATATCATAGGCCTCATCCGTTATGGGTGCTCCCTGAGTAGTTTCCAGTTCCTAACTTGGGTAGAACCCCATCATCTTCTTCTTCTTCTTCTTATTCGCTTTTCAAGCTTATTGCTTAGGGCATATTAGCTTATTGCGTGCTCTCAATTTAGTGTTCTAAATGCACTTCCACAGTTATTAATTGAGAGCTTTCGATGCCAATACCAATGCATGAATTTGTATATTGTGTGGCAAACACAATGATACTCTATGCCCAGGGAAGTCGAGAAAATTTCCAACCCGAAAAATCCCTCGACCGGACCGGGAATCGAACCAGCCGCCTCCGGCTTGGTAATACCGTGCCTTTACTGACTAGGCTATGAGGCCCCACAGAACCCCATCATGCGTCATATTAAATCACATGAGGACTCTAGAATGTGATAATTTACGGTCGTATTGAGTTCCCAGTCCAACTTTTGTGACACCTGGATTTATTCCAGATACCTTCGGGATAGATGTGTGCGCTGATATATTATTTTCCATCGGCGGCGGTAGCGTGGCATTTGGCACCAAAAATACGGAAGGGCGAAAAAATTGATCCCTTGTCTCTCGAACATTCACAAAACATCTTTATCTTTATTTCTTGAAAATTTTCTCAACTTCTATGAATTTATTTTTACACGTTCTCTAAATTTAAAGATCTTAGAACATATCAATTTCCTTCTCCAAAGTTCAGTAATATACAATGTATTCCGAACGTATTAAAAACTAGAAGCTAACCTTAAAGAAGCATCGTAGATCTTATGAAACCATTGTAGACATTCATTGAACTGCGTGAACTTCTGAAAACATTCTAGGAGTGCAGCAATTCAGAAAATTCAGCTTAGTTTATAAAAGCCCAGCAACGTGGGTAGATCACCTTTTCGTGGTACGTTACGGGATGTTTGATCTACCATCGATTCCTAGTCCTGACTACTTCAAACCAGGGGAACAGAATTTTAGTCCTTGTTACTTTTTTATGCCTCATTGATAGCGACAAGACTCGGCATTGTCCACCGAGGATGATCTTGAAACAAGGAAAAAATGAGTCAGTTGGACTTCATCTATTCGTTGTTCCCTAGGTTGAAGTGGGTAAGACTAGGGTTCTGGTGCATGGTCATTATCGGTGTCATTCCTTAATTTTCTTGCTCAGGAATCCAATTTTGATTGACAAAGAGGCGCGCCTTTAGAGGGTGTTTGAACCTTCCGAATGGTATTAATAGCGGGACATTTTAATTAGAGTCGGATCCTCGCGATAAATGCAAGAATAACAACTATAAAAAAATCGAATACTTCGTCATTTTTCAATAGTGATGGAGTAATACGACATGCACTAAAATAAGGACGTGGGATATACTACAATATATCAAATTACTGGTCGCAGTAGTGTTAGGTCCCGAAATGAGAAAAAAAAAGCCCACACAGCAAAAAAATAATTTTGATATCACATCAAAGTGCATGCACTTCAATCGTGCCGAAAATATGGAGTAATATTACTTGCCAAAAAGGACAAAATTATTATTAATACAGTGCATGAACTGACATTACGCTGCTTTGACTGTATTTGTTTATTTTTGTGGCCATAAAAATTACATGAGGTTTTCGACATGATTGAAGTGCATCCTCGTGGATGTAATATTAAATTTTTTTTTTGCTGTGCAGAAAACATTGTTGAAGACCATTAAATATCATAGAACTTGGGAAGTTTTGTAGAACTTCACAGAAATTTGTAGAACATCATCTAATATCGAGAATAGTTAACGAAATTTCATGAAATTTAGCGAATTTTGCAGGAAACTAAGGAACTATGCTGAAGTTCACTGAATTTTCTTTGATCTCATTATAGATGTTCAGAGGAAATTCAAGTAATTTATGCAAAACTCGGAGAATTTCGGAGAGAATAAATTCAGAGAAAATCTAAGAAATAGGGGGTGCTTAAAAAAAAACTAGGGAAAATTTTATACAACTGGGAACCTTGTAAAAGTTTGGGAAACTTCGTTAAATTTAAGGATTTTTTTTTTATGTTGATAGAACTTCATAAATGTTTATTTAGCTTAAGTCTTCTGAAAAGTTTAATGGACTTAAAATATAATATTGAAATTTCGTGAAAATTCTGGAAATTTTGAAGAACTTCTGGGCACTCATAAGAATTATGAACACTTGCTGGGGTGAGAGGTAATCACGCTCAACACTACACCACCGGCGCCGCTCATTTCTTTGTTTTAATATTACATTTCCATAGCTGCCAAAACAATCAAGTACATTTTGGTGCTCTGAGACTGATATATACGAGCGTCAAATGTGACATAAAATTGAGTCATAATAATCGCGAAATTCGGCTCAATCAAACGTACTTTTCAGCGATTAATGAACTTTTCAATCTCGGAGCTCTTAGTTTTACATGACATGTTTGATTACGTGTCATCCGTTATGTCAAATATAGATTCGGTCACGTGTAAAATTTGTTATTTCTAAGTGTGAACATCCCATGACTTTTAAATCTAACCATATGCACAATATAAATCATTTTTCAAAATGCTGAAAGCTGTCAGCATACACTAGTTGGCGCTAAGTAGTTTAAAAAATAAATACCAGTATTCCATAAATTTGCTATTCGTTTTCTAGCTTTGCGTACATTGTCGGAATTATAAATCAGTTAGAGACTCACGAATCAAAAACAAAAAATAAATGAAGCCTATTCATCCGGGGACATAAACGGTGGCGCTTGCCGTGCTTCACAATGACAACCGGATAACAGCCAGCAGCGGTGACAATATATTACACTCAGTAACTAGTTCCTCCGCATAGCACAGAACCAAGATGAAGCCAACAATATTAGATTCACGTACGGAAGCATGGCCTTATTTAAAATCAAAATCGATTATCTCGGCTTTTGTTTGTTTTGGAAACAATGCTCAATAAGAGACCGATTTCTTCGAATCGTAGTTAATTTCACGGTTGCGACAAACTTGGTGCGTATCCTGTACCAAGGTCAATGGAATACCCTGGCGTTGCCACCAGTATGACATCGTGGATAAACCCGAAACTGCAAGGAATTGTGAAACGTGTGTGATGCAGCAATTTTTAATAGATGGTACGTGGCTAATTTGCTCTCATAGGGAGTTGGCCACGGAACGTTTGAAGTGATGAAGTGTTCGAAAAACGCGGTGCGAACAGTGAAACACACACATTTTGTCTTCTTTCAAAAGTTGGAAATCCCTTTTTTCTAGTAACTAGAGTAGTCCTGCCGTATTGGATAAATGAATAACATATGATTTATGTGCACATACACACTTGGAAAAATTCATGTAAATTAAGGTTTTATGAGAGTGACATATACGAACGTCAATTTTTTGCATAAATTTGAGTCATAACAAATGCGAAATATAGCTTAATCCAACGTACTTTTCGTCGAGCAACGAATTTTTCAGTCTCGAAGCACTTAATAATACATGACATGTTTGTTCGCGTCTAATCTTTTATGTCAAAGATGGATTTCGTCACATGTAAAGTTAGTTATTTATACATAAGTGTGTATTCATAAACTTAATGCTCCTTGTATGTTAAAGCTGACAATTTGCATTGGTGTAGCTAAGGATGGTTCCTACACACTTAGAAATAACTACTTTTACACGAGACGTAATCCATATTGGACGTAAATCATGGAACGTAAACAAACATTTCATGTAAAATTAAGTGTTCTCAAACCAAAACATAAGCATGTCGACTAAGAGAACGTTTGATTGAATTGATTTTCTCGTTTGTTTCAACTGTTTCTTATGTCAAAAGGGCCGCATACATGTGTCGGTTGCTCCTAAACAACGTGGATTTTTTCTAGACCCCCCTGAAGTCGGTGGGTGCCTACTGCCTCCTTGAAGTTTGTGGTACCTAAAATCTGACTATTTTTGAACAAATATTGCCAATAATTTTCCACCTTTTCCGAAACCTTCCTCTCGTCTTCGGCAAAGTAATGTATTTTGATAATTTGTATAAAAATTCAGACCATTGTAGTCCCCTAAAGTTAATATTTGTGGACGGCAATATCGTAAAATGATTTAGTTAGGCAGTATACGGCTGAAATCGGGAGAACATACCAAAATTCATAAAGAGGGCGGTACCAAAAAATTAGGACGTGTTAGGGTATAAGTTTGTTCTAGACTTTTACTCAGGGGGCCACAAAAAGTCAAAGGAGATGAATTTTTTCAGTCCTAGAAAGTTTTGTTGCACAGTTATTGAGGGTCTGAAATACCTCTGCCTAGCCAACTTTTGTAGCACCACCACCATTATGAGTGTACTTATTACGGTTTTTTCTTGAGTGGTGGTGGGGGCGAAGAACGGTGGCTTCGGTGGTTAGCATTGGTTGTGTTGACATGTGCTAATTGAAACTTTTTGGTAGCTTCTGAATAGTGGGTGATGGTCACGGCCCGGTTCAACCGTAGTCGGGGTTGTTCAACGGATTATTATGGGCTTCACGCAGGTGAGCTGTATTGTTGGCGGTTGCGTGTTGTCTGGCCAGTTTCCAAGATGGCACCGGGAAAATGGCCGCAATACGTTCTACTTCTGCTGATTTCACCGAACCTACTTCCCAAAATATCTACCACCGTCTTACCAGGATACCGACGTGCTTCGTCTAGTGCTCTATTGCTGTGAAATATACACTATCCTTCTGGATAACACAAAAGAAAAGGCCCGAATATGGACCTATTCGGGGTTATTAGTATACCTCTATAAAGTATCTCTCATTAGATATGCCACTAACTCTATTTAAGAGGAATGAATGTTGTTACCTTTTCTTATAATGTTCACGCTGACACCAGACGTTGACGGCTTTGATTATGGATAACAATAGCTAACTCTGTTCAAAAAAGGGTACAATTAGGCTACAGATTTCTTTTACGTACTACTACTGTAACTGGTAGTACTATTAACGTTTATACTGGCACTAGTTTTTTTTTTTAAATTATTTGTAACCGTACAACTTTCGACGAACTAAAAGAAAGCACTACAAAAAGAATTATTATATACAGCATATTTTTTGTGTCTTCACCAATTAACACTCTTGATAGCATGAGCACCCATTGTAGCACAAAAACTAAGTCCGATAGCAGTGGATTCTCTCCTCTGTTTGTCTTGATCAAGGTTAATAAGCTCTGATTGTCGTCAACACGTCGCAGTATGAAGGGCCAAAAACAGATTGGGTGGATTGATAGGCATGATCGCCTATACGCATCTACGGGACAGTAAAGAATCGCCTTCCAGCAACATGATCGCACAATTGGTCAAAAAGACGAGCCCACAAACAGGAAGAGTGAGTGGGGAGAAGAGCCCACCCTTTATCCATGAAATGTTATAAACAGGGAGTTGGCATTCCTACTCTCCTCGTCCAAATCGCTTCAGTCGGGTGCCCTGTTGGATCATCCTTCCCTTTGTATATGTATTTAAATGTTTATGTAGGGGGAAATGGCTCTAATGTTGGCCTATGGATCTAAGATTGGGCCCATCGCTGAAAATCTGCTATTTATATCAGTAAACAGCTCGCACGGCAATTCACAGTCCTTTAGTAAAGTTGAGAAAATTTGCTCCCAGAAAATTTCCTCAATCCTGCACCTGTTGACTAGAACATGTTGTTTTTCTCAGAGAAAGGAAGCCATTACTGAAAGGGAAATTATTTTGTCATCGGTTTAAGTCCTTGCATACATACATTATTCATCGGGACCTAAACGACCTGTCACACTTTTTTAGAGTACGCTATCATCTACCAAAATGTCTAGAGGGCTTTCATTTGCAATTTGTATATTAATTAAAGAGCTACCATTGCACATAGTGATTTATATGAAACACACTTCCATTCAATGCAATTCAGTCAGAAAAGTAGTTGAATCTTCAAGGGCTTTAGCTCCTCGGTGAAGTTGTTTCAAATAATTATCAGTTAAGTTGTTGCCTTCTGCAAGCAGGTTGATTGGAAACTCCGGGATGAGAATTCTGCACTCGTTTTTATTACACTGTAATTGTATTTTACAATACTTTTCATTTTACAATTAATCAAAAAATTTCAACAAAAATGTCGCGTGATCTTTAACTTACAACAGTTCTTAGTTAGATTTTCTTTTATTATTGAATATCATTGCGATATCTGTTCATAGACAGAAAATATGTAAATAATTGCAAAGCCAGAGCAAAAACCGACAAAAAACAGCCTGGCAAGTTACACGCTCGCCTCGTTCATCCGTCCGTTTTGTAAATTGTAAATCCTACTGCCCATTTCCATAATGGTCTATCAAGCTGTTTCGCAGCTCAGAAGAGTAATGAAAGGGTCCACAGATTTTTTCGCTTGCTCTTCTGCTTGCTATGATACCGTAAAACACCGATATCCAGACACTAATTCCCACATTCCAGACACTATTGAAAGTTAATTGTTGAGACCTGATATGCTTTAAATGCCACGTTAATTTTACCATGGTCATGTTTATCTATCAAAAGTAAAAAGTGTGGATTAAAATACCGTCCGGCATTTGGTGCATTACCGTGCCTAACATATCTGTTTCAGAATACTGTCACAGGAGAGAACCAGACTTCCGAATTTGCACCGTTCATTATTCTTGGATCACAGGATACGGTCATGAATGCTCTTTCGCCTACCTACTATGGTTTACGGTCATGTAAATCATTGGGACACCCATTTATGATTCCGTTGAAAAAACGTCAACTGCTGCTTTTGTTGCTCTAGCCTGTGCATTGTCTTAAGGGGGGGGGGGGGGGGGTTGCTATTTTAATGGCCCATTGTTTTGACTTTTATTATTTATGTGATTTTAATTGTTCGGCCCAATATGCGTTGGACAGCGACTCCTTAAATTGAATACGATTGTGGCGCCAAATTTTCACCGCCAAAGAATTATTGGGTGATCAAATTCTCAAATTAAAAATATATTAAGCTGTACAAGCAGTAAGCATGAACCCAAAACAGAATGCTTCATACTGCTTCTGACAGCACTTACCACCAGAGGACGAGTAACTTTCAAATGTATGGGCTAGTGGAAACTAGAGGTGGGCAAAACAGCTCATCTGGCTGAGTGGATCAGTCCCACCCAGTTCACTAAGGGGTGTCGATTCTTTTGAACAGCTCTTCATCTCACATTGAACTTATAGAAATTTTGACGCTAAATCGGAAAAGAAATACTAGTTTAGAGTGTTATGTATATGTGTGCAAAATTTTATCGCGATCTGTCAAGTAGTTTTCAAGATGCATTCGAAACAAGAAGAGCTACGGCAGCAAATCTTGGGCGCGGTGATCGATAATCCTGGTCAGTCGCACAGATGGATCGGCAAAAGGCTTTGAATCCACCATTCCACCGTGTCCCGCGTTGTGAAGATGTTCCAGGAGACGAAGACCATGGAGCGGCGCGCTGGAAGCGGCCGGAAACCGAAAACGGAATACCCAGAGAAGGCGCGGATGATAAGGCAGAACTTTAAGAATAACCCGAACCTTTCCATCCGAGACGTGGTCAAAAAGGTCAATTCGTCGAAGTGGTTCGTCCAGCAGACCATGAAGCGGGCTGGGCTACGTATTTTTAAGGTCAGGAAGGTGCCCAACCGGACTGACAAGCAAAACACGGTGGCCAAATTGCGTGCGCGGAAGCTGTACCGTGAGTGGCTGGTCAATCCAGGCTGTCTCGTCATGGACGACGAGACATACATCAAGGCGGACACCAAACAAATTCCCGGCCTCGAGTTTTTTGTCGGTACGTCCCGCATGGAGGTTCCGGAAAAGTTCCGGAAGAGAAAGATGGACAAATTTGCGAAGAAGTACCTGTTGTGGCAGGCGATCTGCGAGTGCGGACGGTACAGCAAGCCGTTCGTTACAACCGGCACCATGAACGGGCAGATTTATCGAGAGGAATGCTTGCAGAAACGCTTGCTGCCCTTCCTCCGCTCTCACCGTGGTCCCACGCTGTTCTGGCCGGATCTCGCTTCGTGCCATTACGCCAAGCCTGTAATGGATTGGTACGAAGCGAAGGGCGTTAATGTGGTCCCGAAGGAGGTGAACCCGCCAAATACACCAGAACTTCGTCCGATCGAAAAGTTTTGGGCGATAATGAAGAAGAAGTTGAAGCCGATGAAGCTTTGAAGAAAAACTGGGAGAAATTGTGTAAGGAAGATGGGCAAAGCCTCGCCCAAGATCTCATGAGCAGTGTTAAGAGAAATGTACGAGCATTCAGCTTGGGGGGCAGGACCCAATTTCAAAATTTGCATCAGTCTAGTGCTCTCTTATGTCTTTTTCGTTTATGCGGTGTAGCTTGCTCATTGTGTGAAGTTCATTCTCATCTGCCGTTGGAAGTAAACAACTGGAGATGTCGGTGGGAATAAAGCTGACTGTTAGATTCAGCTTTGCACACGCTAGCTGTAAAAAACCGTCAATGGACGAAATTGCAACTTTTGTGAAAGCGCTGGACGAGGATCCTACTAAAATGATCGCTACATACCAAATAGCGCAGGAAAAATCTATGTTCATCAAGTTCAAATCAGAGGAATCGATGCTTCATTGCTTAGAGGAGGAGGAGGCCAAGCGGCGGGCGCTGCTGAAGGGAAAACAATTGAAATAAGTGAGGGAGTTGATGGCACGGCTGACAGCGGAAGCTAAGGTCAATTCGCCTCCCAGGAAGAGTAAAAAGAGCTCATAAGCATTGTTTCTCATTAATATTGTTTTCTAAAAAAATCACTGGTTTTCGGCTCCGTGGAGTCCTCTGGACACTTGAGCCTAACAAATAAACTTATTGAAGAAAAATGCCATAATGTGCTTAAACGGTATGCGTCTAATGAATTTCAAATAAATTGTCTACATTTAGTCGCAACTGTGCATTTAACAAACTTTTTATTAGCGTTTCTACTGAAAATACACTTCGTACAATGATGTTTTACTCTGATTCAGATTCAGGGAAACCAAATTTTTAGGAATATTTCCTAGAAATGCAGTTGGAAGTCATTTGAGAGCTTGTTCAATTATACCCCATATCGATATTTTCAAATTTGATCCCTGCCCCTTTACCCTTCAGTGAGGGTTAGGGCGCATTCTGTCAGTTTGGAATTTCATGTTCACCTTAACAGGTGCGTTGGATATTTCACCACATGTAGTTCCAAAAAGCCTGACTAAAATGTGCGCTTGCGAAGGTAACTTGAAGATACGATATTATGGAACATTAATACTATTTGTATAAAACACAAGTAAGTGCTTCCAGAAATTATTTAAGATGACTTATTGAAAAATGTATTAATTGTAGTCCAAAATTTAATGTTGCATTAAAATACTTTAAATCGTGTTTAAATTTAAATATTCTTCCATTCCACATCCGTTGAACGTCCCGCAAATCCAAATCGTAACGAAATTCGTTAAAATTTAGCGAGTTGTTGTATACCTCAATACAGATGGAAAAACCCACCCTACTGATGTGCACTTTTTGGAGATTTATATTTATTTCTCCATACAAAAAAAAACAATAAAATGGGTTCGAAAATTGGGCACCTTATTTTAAGCGAGTAGTCTGAAGTCTGTTCAATCAAATAAATCTAATTTCAATTATTTCCTTTCCATTTTCAGGTAAGTAAAAACCATCCCAGAAGACGTTACGCAATCCGTGCTGCGTATGGTAATGTTTGCGTCATTCATCTTTCACCGTTGAAATTAATTAGCAATCAAAGCGGAAATCAATTTTAGTCATTTAAGCGAAATGTCACCTATCTCGGAGAACATGATTGACGGATCGTCTACAAGGTCCCTAACAGCCGGAGACATGTCTGGGTAACTTTGCACTTATACCGTCTTTCTCTTGTTGTTTCCAACAATTCAGTTAGGCACAACTTTTGGCGCCGTGTTGGAATGGCAAAGGACACTGACTGCTATCATCCATCAACCAGACGCAATGGGACAAAACATTAATTTATTGGATTGATATTGTTGGACTCTTGCCAGGTTTGGTGCCACCAGTAAAGTTTTTCTAATGGATACAAGCTGTCACTTGTAGGAAATGCCCCTTCGAATAAAAAAAAACTTAATAAAGTATTTTAGAAAACTCTTCTGATAAAATCAGAAATCCAGAGGCTGCAGTGAGTTATGACCCACTGTATATGAGGAAGGCATAACTTCAAGTGACAAATATGCCAGAATAAGTTTGAAACTCAAACATGAATCTTACGAGGCCTGTTCTGGCTAAACAATGAAATGTTGAAGCTTGTACTTTGTTAAAATTGAAGCGAATAATTTGTGGTTCAAGATGAAATTGATTGAATAAATTCATTGAGGAAAAGTTTCCCTGCTTGAAGATGTCAAGCAATATGATGAGTAATTTTCTTCTGACAACTTTCACTCGGTCTGCGCCTTCACAGTACAAGCACGGAGTAAAAAACGCTTGATCACTTCTTGATCTCAGTAAAACGAGTTAAAATGGTAAAATTGACTACCTTGCAGCTCAAACGTTTTAGCCAAAGTTAATTCAACGGTTTATAGAATTAACGAGTTCACACTTAAATCTTTTTGCCGAGATTCCAACAGCCGAGTATTTCTGTAAATTATTTTGTTGATATTCGGTAAAACAATTGCCGAGACTCAGTAAACAAATAAGATTTTTACTGAGATCCCAGCTAACAAACAGATATTTTGCAGAGATATCAGCAAATGTAAAGGCCGAGGAAATCGACTGTTGGAGATTGAGAAAAATCTCATAGGAAATCACCATCACAGAAGCAATGATGGTCCAGTTAGTGGACATCGAGTTGTGGAGAGGAGAGTTGACAATGTCACTTAGATTAGACTGCTCTATGCAACACGATTTTCTACGAGAGAAAATTTTTACTTTCTTATGGTCTCCTAAGTTAAAGTCTTGATTAGATTATACTTTTACCCTAAAACGACACCTTTTTAGGTCCGGCTCTCTGCTGTACCGCCGTACACGCGTATATTATACCAGCGAGCTTGCACGACGGAGGTGCTCCGCGTACTAAAGAAACCACTTACGCACTTAGAAATAACTATTTTTAAACGAGACGTAATCCATCTTTGACGTAAATTATGGAACGTAAACAAACATGTCATGTAAAATTAAGTGTTCCTAAACCGAAGCATACGCAGCTCGACGAAAAGTACGCTTGATTGAATTGATTTTCTCGTCTCTTTCAACTGATTCTTATGTCAGGGCACGGAAATTTACATGACTTTTTCGTAGTGTGAAGGTATTAGAAATATCACCGAAATGAGGTCGAGATAGCGATTTCATACACATACTTAGGTTGGTAGTACATATATGAGCAACAATATGAGTAATAAAGGTTGTATTCGATAAAAATGGCACACCGAAAATCTTCTGTAACTTTTGAGCCGTATGAGTAAAAAACTTGAAAATTTGAGTAAATCTTTTTCATAGTGTATTGTTTACATCTGTCAAGTTACATAGTTATTCATACAGTAGTTCCACACAGCAAAAAAATAATTTTGATATCACATCAAAGTGGATGCACTACAATCATGTCGAAAATTTCATGTAATTTTTATGACCACATAAATAAACAAATGCATTAAAAGCAGCGTAATGTCAGTTCATGCATTGTATTAATAATAATTTTGTAATTTTTAGCAAGTAATATTACACCATATTTTTGACATGATCGTAGTGCATCCACTTTGACGTGATATCAAAATTATTTTTTTGCTGTGCAGTCATGTCATTGAAACAAGAAATTATCCGTGAAAAAATGTTGTGCACTTACAATCAAAATCCAAAGGCGTCCCACCGGGGGTTCGCTAAAAAGCTTGGAATTGCAAATAAAACTATGTCTTGTGTGATAAGAACCTTCAAAAAGCGTCTGAGTGCCGGAAGAAAGGAAAGGAGTGGTCGTAAAAGTGGTCCAATGGACAGTAAAATGGCCAGGAAAGTGGTCCAACAGTTCAAGAACCGTCCAAACATGTCAATTCGAGATGTCGCTGAAAATTCCATGGTGTTGTGCAGAAAACCATGAAACGTGCTGGGTTACATGTTTACAAGGTGCAAAAAGCCCCAAACCGAAATGAAAAGTAAAACATCACTGCGAAAACCCACGCCCAGAAACTTTACACGAAGTTGCTCATCAAATCGTGTTGCATCGTGATGGATGACGTAACTTACGTCAAGGCCGACTTCCGTCAACTTCCTGGGCAAGAATGTTTCATTGTCAAGTCTAAGTTCGATGATCCGAAGGATGTTCGAAAGAAAAAAATGATCAAAATTTGCAATTGATTTAGCAGGCGACTTGCGGATGTGCTGAAATAAGCGCTCCCTTCATCACTTCCGGAACAATCAACGGTGCGATTTACCCGGAAGAGTGCCTTAAGAAGCGTCTCTTGCCATTCATAAGGAAGCACAAAGGATCAACTCTGTTTTGGCCTGATCTAGCACCCTGCCAGTACGCTCGAAACGTATTGGAGTGGTACCGAGCCAACTCAGTCAATTTTGTGTCAAAATATATGAACCCACCAAATCCACCGGAACTTCACCCAATTGAAAACTTCTGGGCAATTCTAAAGACGGAACGTCACAAACATCCCAAAACTATTAAAACAAAGCTGAAGTTTATGAAAATTTGGGTAAAAACAACAAAAACACTAGGAAAATCGGTTGTACAAAATTTGATGGCTGGAGTGAAAAGGAAGGTGCAGGCATTTGGGAAGGGAGACGAACTTGAATAAAACAAATTTTGTAATTCATAATTCATTACTATTTTTTTTTTTTTTATTATAGTCACTTTAACACTCTTGGGTCGTGACTTGTCCGGGGTGAGATTTGAACTCGTGACTTTGGTGTGAGAGGTATGGATGTTAACCACTACGCCGGGGTCGCCCTCTAATCTCATTACTAGTTTTTCATCCGATAATCGGTTTAATTTTGGTGGGTAAATATGTGTGTGCCATTTTTATCGAATACAATGCATAAAAGGTAGGTACCTAACAAACGTGACTTGTTAGAACATAAGTATAGTCTAGATTACTTTAAGCAGCTCCATCTCGGCACAATAAATCTGAAAACTTGAAGACAACTACCTACGAACACTTTTAGCCGCAGAACAGCTTATATCGACAAGAGTCATCTAATGTACCCAATGCTTGTTTTAGCTGTTCTGCAGCTATTTTTTTTTTTTTTTTTGTTGGGCTACAGATCTCATAAGCATAGATCTTATCTCACTAGTCACATTCTAGGTGAATTGAGTTAACTAACTTAATTTGAGTATTTTTATTTAATCATACGGGACAGTATTTTAAAGGAACTTTCGTCTTAGGGCCGCATGTTGATGTAGATAACGGTAAGATCAAGATGATATGGTTTTTCGCTCCTTTTTGGTGTTAAACTCATTCCTGTCATACTCATTCAATTCAATGAAATCAAATCGCACTAGACATCTTTTATCAACACATTCTGCATAAAAATTTAATAAAAGGAATTGCTCCACGGTTCATGATACGGAACGGATTTTAAAGGGGTTCGATAACATGAAGCGAAGGAGGAAATATTTATGCTGAAGATCCTTCTTAATCTGCATCATGAGATTCATTCTTGCTGCGGCAAAAAAGAATTCGAGCTATTTCCGATATTTCAGATTGATGCTCTGAAAAGCGAAATAAAATCCCATTCACAACAGCAGAAGCAGAATTCTCGGCCCAGCCAGATGCATTCACCCATAGTCAATCTGGTAAAGAGGAAAATATTTCATGATTTCATTATAACGTTCAACTTTTCATTCATTTGATTTGCGGTGGTATAAATTGAATCGTGTTCTGATGCCGCATCCCATTCACGCTTGCGTTGCTGGAATCTTCCATTTATTTGAAATTGTAGCAGCAAAAATGAGAAGCGAGAACGTCTACCTCCATCATGGCAATCATTATGACTTTCATTTTTTTTTTTTTTTTTTGATTCTTCCGAAGTAACTTGCAATCCTTACCCATTCCACATTCTTCCGGTCTCGTATTACTGTCGATAAAAAATTATTTAGGAAAATTTCAACACTGAAAATAAAAGTAATTGATTTTTATTAGCGAAAGTGTTGGATGTTTGTTATTCACTGTTAACTGTATAATTCCAACTATAAAATATCATTCACAAGTACAGTAGCAGTTGTCTCAGCATAACAGTTTTCAGAAACTTACACGCTAACATTGCTAGATATACTTATACGAGAAATAAAATTGAATATGTAACCTTAACCTCTTTGTTCGTAAGTAAGAGCTTTTGTAATAATAGTAACACGAATAATGAACATTTGCTCCAAAGCAAAATAAAACCCGCTACACATTGCATCTATGCGTGATGCGTTGCGATAAAGTTGACAGTTAGTTAATCCGTAGGTGTCATCTTAACGTAACGTATAACAAACGGTCAAATTGAGTGCCGTTCTTAAGTAATTCAAACTTACAATTTGTGAGATCTGGAACCAATGGCCCGTGGACCCTCAAAGTAGCTTTTTGCGTTATCAGTATATGGACCGAAGGTAGCCCGCGAACAGAAAAATAAATTCAAATATACTTTTTGTGCTTTGTGATTTAATTATCCTTATTCATTAACCCATTGAGGCCCAGTGATATATTCATAGATCAGCATTTTTTTAAACTTTTATCATGTCTTAACAGAATTTGGGAACGTACATTATTTTTCAATGTCACTAGAATGATCCCTGGAATATCCTTAACATCTTCAAAAGAGTTGTTTATTTTGTCAAGATAAACAACTTTGCCGGAGACATCAAGTCTCCAAATCGTCAGAGAAAGAAGTTAGATTGTGGCGCCATCTTTGCGGAAGAGTTTTGAACTATTCGTTTATGTCAAAATATGGTCCTTATTATGATGAGAAACTTTGCCCAAGGCACGAAGTCACGGAAATGCTTCGTTTCGGAGTTATTAATTTTGATCCGCAATATTGCGTTCCTGGCCCAGTGTGCAATGAAGACTGATGCAGCTTGTTCTGGCCACTATCCCGAAGACACCCGAAACCTATCACAGAGTGGCCAAGGCAACTAGCGGCTCTCAAAATATATTCATTAACACCACCTTGCAAAATCAAAAAGTCTCATAAAAGTTGATAACTTTTAAGGAGAAAACAAATGTTCACGAAAATGGTCGTAGCTCATTTTTCTATAGACCGTTTGATGATCTTCGGCTGGTGGTAGATTTCATATAGGTAGGGTAAGTGATGAATTTGGCACCCATTTCGGCATCCACTATTATCGGCATCCAAAATCTAAACGTTAATTTTGTTGACTGTATTCAAACGATTCCTTAGTCTTTCAGTTTCAATCTCATAACATTTTTCCCACTGAGCAAACCTGTTAGGCCAGATTTGTCTTCAAATGAAACATACACACTACAAAATACGGCTGATTTCGAGTTGACGATAATAGATCAGATGGTTAACACTCAGTTCAATTGGATATGCATATTAGCTTTTTGCATGTTCTCAACTTAGTGTTGTAGATGCCCATCAACAGTTATTAATTGATAGCTTTCGATGTCTGTACCATTTTTGCATTAGTATAATTGTGTGGCAAGTACAGTCATACTCTATGCTCAGGGAAGTTGAGAGATTTTCCAACCCGAAAAACTCCTAGACCGGACCGGGAATCGAACCTGGCCACCTCCAGCATGGTCTTACTTTGAAGCTGCACCTTTACTGACTAAGCTAAGGGAGGTCCCATGAAGTGTGCTACAACTGAAATTCGGCATATAAACCTGGTCCGACACTGATTTTCTCTGCATTTTTCAACTTTGAGCGTGTTCACCTAACCATTTCAACTGCGTAGTGAGCTACTAGCGGAAATCTAGTGTATATCAAGAACACAGAAAGATCGCTATTTGAGGAAACTCATGTATTCAATATGGAATATAGTCAATTACTCGATATTCTGTAACTCGATATGTTTTCCTAACTTCCTAAAAGTCCCTTCAATTCTGCAAGCAATGCTCCTCATCAATCCTTCACAGCTCTATAGTGTTTGATATAAGCGTCAGGAAGACTAGTTGACTTTGTATATCCATGCCTCTTATGAGCTCATGAAATAAAGGAAAAATATAGTTAAAATTTGCAATAACTTTTCATGGAATGCTTAAATCGGCTTACCGTCTTCAGCAAAAACATGTGTTTTTACTGTATAAATCATTCTCTAGAAAATGAAAACACAGAAAAGTGATGTATAAAAAACTGAAAATATAAATAAAATATATGAAAAAGCTATGAACCCCTACCGTATTCAAAAATGGGTAGAAGGCGACATACCTTCATAACTTTATAGTACATTAGCTAAGCGCTAAGTTTCAAGCGGATAGGCAGTTTTTGAATCTCCACTTGCCCCATTAACCCCTATTAGCACATGAGGTTAATAAAAACATACTCATGCTCTACGAAACGCCATATCGGACCACAGTCCTTAGTTGGGTTGCATAAATTCAGACAACTTGAAAATATGTATCTATTTTTCAGAATGTCAAATTATGGTAGGATAATCCAAATTGAGCTACAATAAGAACTTATTCGTTTTAGTTTGCTGCAAATAAAACGGCTTGAATTTCAAACTGTTCAAATTTTACGAAAATTAAAAAAAATCACCTAATTTGATTGAGGCATATAAATTTGCTTATACTAATTTAGATCTCTTAACGAAATCTTACTTCCTTGAATATTTTACCGATTTCAGGCTATTTCGGAGATTGTATGGTCTTTTCGGCATTAATTGCAAGTTTAGGCGTTACCATTTCGACGTCTCAAGATTATTATGAGAGTTGTCATTTTATTATAAGTGTTGTTATGGTAGTTTATGTGATTTTAAGCCCATTTTGGCGCTTTATTATTATTCTAGGTCATAAAGCGTTAAACGATAGTTTAGCGAATGGGAGGCCATTTTTTGTTTTTTAACGGTTTGATGATTACTTCTTATTTATAATCACCATGTTTGATATTGGAGCCACGCAGACTGAACTATCGGGACTTAATTATATTCTTAAAAACTAGTTGACTAACATTAAAATCAAAAGCATCACACACATCATTGGACAGTGTACAACATTTGTCGAGTGAATTGTTGCAGCCATAAGCAACGTTTCTGTCAAAACCGAGTTTTTCAATGGAAGTGGTAGCTAATCATCCATAGTTTCATAATACTGGATAAACTCATCAATTTTGTTCTGAAAAAGATTGGAAAAACAGCCAAACGGGTTCTACTATCGCATAAGAAGCAATGGTACAAAGCTAGCTAAAAAGGCCTTTTTCTCGGCTTGCTTATTTGTGCTATGGGACGGACATGCCATGAGCGGCAGTAACAGTATCCAGGAGTCCACAAGAGGAACGTATTGCGGAGACGACGGACTGGAGCGTGGAAGTTGATATCCCAATATGATTACTAATCATGTATAACATAAATAGTCTCTGCAGGAAGATTCGGTGACTCGATTGTGTTTGCAGTCCGAAAGGCACACATCGGTGTTCGTATGGTAGTAGGTTATCGGTATTGGTCCATGGAAGCTGTCGTAAGGCGAGCCGAATCTTACAAAACGTTTCTGTATTCTTTAGATGCACGATATGTGCACAGCATGATATGGAGCCCAGATTTGTACTCCAGTTTGTAGAGCACAACAATCTAGGATCAATTTGATCACACGGTTGGCTTTCAAATCATCACCATATAACAACTTACAGGAACTTAAGTGGTCACACAGACGTCGTTAATAAATAAAACGAATAAAAGAGGCCCTAAGTGACTCCCTTGTGTAACTTCCGATGGTATATCAAACACATCGGATCTGGCATCATGAACCTTAACGAAGGCGTTCCTTGAGCATAAATATGATTTTAACCAGCGAACGACCCACGGCGGAAGACCAAGCTATCGCAAAGCGAGGTCATGATGGACTTTGTCGAAAGCCTTAGAAATGAATAAAATGCTGGTACTCGGAAATTATAGATTGCACAGCTGGATACAACTTGTCATATTATAAAAATGGATTGACGAGAAAGAAAAATTGAAAAGGTGTCGTTATTACCTCTACCATAAGGATCAATTTTACCCCGTTTTACGGTATCCAGCTTGGAACATTTTTCGTCATTTTAGATTTCAAGATACAAGCACATGTTACGGAACTAGTTGACCGAAACAAAAAAAAAATCAATAACGTTATATGGGACAACAATACTTTTCATGCGGCACTCATTACGACGTCCAATTGGGTTCAAAGGTTGCCGAGAAACGGATGTCGCTTTCCTTTTTAAACATACAGACACATACAGGTATGTTCCGATCTCGTCGTGCTGAGTCGATTGGTATATATCACTCAGCCCTCCAGCCTGGGTTCGAAAGTCAGTTTTTTAGGCGGTATCTATACCCATTTCAGGTAGGGTAAAAATGCACCACAAAATACAAAAGTTGTCATGAAAAGCAAATCATTTGCTCTTAAATTTTTTTATTAAAGAATTTCCAATGAATACTCTGAAAGTCGTTAGAAAAATATCATTAAAATCACGGATAACCACGGTTTCCCCGATTCAGTGACCACCCTGAATTATACTGACTAGGAAGTCCTCATGCTAAATTAAAGTCACCATCAAAACTAAGACTTTCGCACAATTATTAACCATTTTCAAGTTATTCCATCATTATTCTATGGAAGACTGTTGGTATAATATGAATCATATGAATCAATATTTGAATTCGCGCTGTGCCTTCGCGTCAAAACATGGCCACATAACACAGTATAGGAAAAGAAAATCAACCTTCTTGGAAATCATTAAGACTATGGCATTTGCGAACAGTATATCTAAGAATAGGGCCTTCCTTCGCTCCGTCGGTAAAGGCGCAGCTACAAAGCAAGACCATGCTGAAGATGACTGGGTTCAATTCAACCGGTCCGGTCTAGGCATTTGTCAGGTTGGAAAATTTCTCGACTTCCCTGGGCATAGAGAATAATTGCACTTGCCTCACAATTATACTAATGCACAAATGGTACAGGTGTAGAAAGCTCTCAGTTAATAACCTTTGAAGTGCATCTATAGAACACTAAGTTGAGAGCACGCAATAAGCTAATATGCGATAAGCAATAAGCTTTGAATGCGAAAAAGAAGATGATTTCTAAGAATGGAAAAGTCCTTTAAGAGATATCTCTCATAACGGCAGCTGAAATATGTTCATTTATGTGTTCCAAATGAGAAAACCTATCCCACAAGAACCATCGTTTACGAATTGCGAAAAGACACACAATACAGCTGGGCAAAATATTACTGAAGGAAAAATCAACCAACCACTTAAATATTGCACAGAACAGACAGTAGCCTCAAGGATATTAAATGGAGAAAGAACCTAATGTCTCCTAGGAATTTGATTCGAATGTCAGTCAGCGGAAAAAAAATATGCGCCACAAAGCAACCAGAGCAATGAAATGCCATGGCAGCGCGGCTAAAAATCCCAACTGTACCGACGTGTAATAACAACCAACAAGGCTCAGTGTCAGATGTAGATACTCAAAGCTACTCGCCACCGACAAATACATCGAAACTGATTCAGTTGTGCTGGCGGACATCATTGAGCTCAACACTTGCACCTAGCGTCTTTCATTCTTATGTACACTTGATTCACGCACTGCCTGGAGCTTAGAGCAGATCCTTACGGGATTGGATTGATGCGATGCTATCGGTTATGGTTCGTATCAGCAGTAAACAGCGTGAAATCGAACTTTCAATTTCATGGTCGAAATCGTAAAAAAAAAGTAGCCGGCCAGAGAGTGAGATGAAGCCATGCTGGTGAGAAAATATGTTCATTTAGTCTTGGCGCCAGTTATGCTCAAAGTTGAGTTCATTTCATAGAGTTACCAGAATTACCTAGCAATCAAAATGATAACGAAAGAAGATTGTAAATTTATTTCGAAGATTTTTTTTCTTTTTGTTAACTTATACAAGAAGTTAGGAGTTCATTTAAATGATCATTTAATTTATGCTAGGTCTTGATAATGAGTGTAGGGTCGATTTTTTTTTAAGGGGAGGAGCATGTAACATATTCTCAGTGGAGAATTTTTGCAAGCGTGCCAACGGTAGTCAGCGTATTTAGGTTTCGCATCTATGAGTTGTGTACTGTAGCTGAGAAAATTTCATACAAGCACAGGTATCAATATTGTTTAAATAAATATGGTGATTTGAAAGATATAAATCAAAAATTTGCTTTTCCCATAGTAATTGCCATACACACTTCAAAAGGTTTGTGCACTGTCTGTTTCTAACTAGACAAGTTCAAATTTTGTTAGGCTAATTAGGACCCGATTTGGATCCGCTTGAGCATTAGGGAGCAAAAGTTTCGTATGTAGCATCAGTCGTACATGGTTTATTGCATTTATACTTAGAGTCTCCCATTTTGAACTTCGTGTATGCTCCGTAATCCGGGGGTTAATTGATCATTATGCTTTGTGTTTTTAGTTGTCACGTAGGGGAAATCGGTTTAAGACGAACACCGTAAGGATTATTATTGATTACTCATCAATAAATACAGCATTAGCATTATATTTTATATTGACAATATGGTTACATTTATATTACCAACATAAGAACAATGATCAACGGAGACACAATGTTTGGCCAATAAGTGCGCCTTTGCATAAAAAAAGCAACTATTGTATTCTAAAAACCTTACGGTATATGCTTCAAAGCCACAACAGGGGGTTAAAACAAAAGTTATTTAAAGAATTATATTCGTGTTCTCATAAGTATCTACAGACTCAAGCAATTTGTACAACTCTTTTCCCTGATTGTAATTAAAGTACAACTTATTTTTTCATTTGTAATATTTGCAACTGACTCACCCAATTAAATCAGTGCCGTATTAACGGTAGGGCAATGGATGGCTACAGCCAGGGCCTCCAATTTGGAGGGGCCCCAGCACAGATACATCATTCAAATCCTTCTCAATAATCTTCCTTTTCACGTAAACCAGCAACTTGCAAGAAACTTTGCTTACAATGATGGACGGTTGCATACAATGATATACATGATATGTCTCATAAATTTACAGGATTTAAAATGTGATCTTGCCTGGTAAATGGCGCTACAGTCATGTGCATCATAGTAACAGAAATTTACACTTCTTTTTCGAACTGTGTGAGTAAGCTTTTATGGTTAAAAAAAAGATACGATTATTAGCCAATAAATATTATACGACCTTTTGCGTATCGTGGTGTTACATTCGATCGTCCGCATTTTAGTGGTCTAAAAATGTTGTACAATTAGTAACATCTTACGGAAATCGTACACACTTAAAAATTATTACCGACTACTTACAACAGTTGAACGTTCGGTAAAACGTTGACCCTCAATTAAAAACTGTTTCACTAAATTTTAATTTCAAAACACTGTCAGTTTTGTTTAAATAATCGAGTCTTGCCATTGCCTTGAAGCTTTCCTTGTTTTGAAGCTTTCAAACTAATTAATTAAAATGCCTGATTTTTTACCGAACGACAAATTGTTTTTTTTTCATGAGAAAATTAAACAGAAATAAGGGCCCAAATTTTGCCTTTAGGAACAGTAAGCAGAGTAGTGTCTGGTAGCATCAAAATGTCAATTTGTTTACGTTTGTTACATATGACTTATTCAAAAAGCATTCCAGCATTCACCCCTCGGAATGACATTAGAATGAACAAACTAATTATTGACATATGAACTGAACTAAAGTAGTATTGGAAGTTTTATCAAGGTTTTAAGGCATTCTATGAATCCAAATCATGGCTGTCATGATGATCACCAACTGTCCAAGATAAATTAAAATGAGTGAAAAATAAATTGAAGGAGCATGAGCATGATTGACCGCCCACGGTTGCTACTCTGTTATTGCCAGACCAGCTGTAATTACACAAAGAACCAATAGACGATTCTTGGGACTAGCAATCATCCTCAATGTGTAAAAACTGGTTATCTCAAACTAGGCAATACCAGCGCCGGCCGCGCCCGAACACAGGTCAAGAAAGGAAGGGGTAGGAATGTGTTGACGTGACACTCGCTTTAATGGAAGCCGAGAACACCTCTGCACTTCCACGAGGAATCACTGGGGTATTGGGTAATAGGGTTAGGTTTGCAGCAGGGTTCGGTTTGGTAAACGATAAGCTGAATTGATATCCTAACCATCATATTGAGTGAAAAATAAATTGAAGGATGCTATAAACCAGATTTAATTGGTTACTGATCATTAATTGAGTGCAAAATATTGGTGAAAATAGATATCAACACTTCTATTAACAAATTCGCAAGTATGAGGAATCGTAAACAGATTTAGTTTATTCCATTTAAATGTGCTTTAGAATAATAGCAGGTTAGAAAAAAATATGCGAATGAAGATTGACGCAAGGACCTGTTTTAATTTCATGTGTGCTTGAATTTGAAAATTGATATCAAATCCAGGGGGGGGGGGCAATAAAAATAAACCAAGGCCCCAAGGGTTGTTAAGACGGCTCTGAATCAAATGCATATTGTTTGCCTTTTCTGATGATAGATCATGTGTTGAGTGTGAAGTTTCTGTCCCTTGCGTGAGATATGGAATAGCGAAGAGTGAACTATATTGTTAGTATAATTTATTTGACATTGTACCAATAATTTCAGTATTCCGTAAGTCAAACCCATCCTAAAGGAAACTACGCGTCGATCTTCTACTGTATTCTACTTTGCATAACTTTTCATAGAACTTTGAAATGACGTTAAACCCCGTTCACACTACAGCCTCTAATACTTGATATACAGCATCTTGACATCAAACGTCATACATTTTATTTCCAGATTCTGATATCAAGATAGACTATAACGAGTAACATAGGTTGTAGTGTGAACAGGGTATTAATTTGAAAAACAAAGAATAGAAGCAATGAAATTGTGTTGTTTCGCGGAATGCTTAAATAAAACAACAAAAAAAGTTATCTTTCATTTCGTTCCACTTAATTAATTTTGGTATCTAAGACTATTTTATTCAATAGAAGCACTTTTGGTCGTCTCAAACGAAAACAATTGACGTTGCTGTTTTGTCTGATGTATAGAACATTGTTTTATTTAAACATCCATGCTAACTTCGAAGAAATTCCAGCCATCGTATGGAAAATGGCATGGTGTGATTAATCTACAATGGTACATCAGCAGCATCAAGCAAGTACAGCGGGCATAAACGCATTCATTGGTTCGAAATAGCTCTCCCAGTAGAAATTCACTCGATGAATCAAAACTGTCGATAGGTACCTATGGTTTTCTCGCGCTCAGAGCAAACTTCACCCGGTCGCCGCCGCCGGTCTCATTGACGAGAGAATCTAGTTATCACTCTCTTACCGTTGACAGCATGCTCTGTTCCCTCGTCGGCGAAAGCACGCGGATCTTACGCGGATGATGGTCTCCCCTTGGGGGAGAGGCGTAACGGATTTAGTAAACAACGCCACCCCTTGTCGACGCGGCGTCACTCGTTCAGCAGTAGTTGTTGTATGTTTAGTCATCACTAGGTTCCGACGCAGACCGGTCGCTCTAGTCGCGAACACCCGAGAGAAATGTTTTCAGTTACTTAGGACGAGTAGACGGGACAGGACATAACCGTGTGCTCCGGAGTTGATTTTAGTTCGATAGTTGGTGTTTGTGTTTCGTCGAGTGTTAGTATAATGCGGCGCGATTGTAAATAAACGCTGAACGTGGCATTGTTGATAATTTCAACGGTCAAAGTCAACAACGATCGCATGGGGGTCTCTTCACGTGGCCGATTTATTGTTTTGGAAGAAAGAAGATTGCAGCTCAAACTGACATATTTGAGCCAATTCGAAGTGCGTGAAATGGGATTTGTGAATAAATATGGAAACATGTCAGATGGGTGCGCTTCCCGGGTCAGTCCCTTTGATCTCTTTCATCGAGTGCGGTGAGATTATTTCGGTTATGTGAATGTGAAATTGAATGCTGCACGCTGACAACTGTTGCGAAAACAAGCAGTGTGTGATAAAAATGTGACATCGAGAGAAATAAAAAAAAAAACCAGTTTCGACACCATTATGCCATACCAAGGAGCACCTTCCGTGAGCATAAAAGTGGAACAATTTGCGAATATTATGTGTGACAGAGCTGCATCGAACAGCCTAGTGAACTTGGTCTGATCCAGATCATTACGTCAGTTTTAGTTTAACGTGAAAGTGAATTGGAATTTATTATACTAAAAGCAGGATACGGTGAAGGGTTTTCGATAGTTCAATCGTCAAGGCTGTGCAGCTAATTTTGGGACCTGTATTGTAAGTAGTTTTCAACTATCTTAATGGTTTGCAACTGCTAGCTCGTCAGGCACTTTTAACGTGTTACTTAATCAGAAAAGTGGCATCAGATAATTGGATTGAAGCTAAAGTAGAAAGAAGGTCCCCGCGTTGAGATGAACGATGTGATAAGCTATGCGAGGGTTGTGAATCGACTCAGGAGCATTGCTAAAATAGAGTATCCATTGATGTTTTAAATGTCACCCATTTAAAACAAAAGTGGCTTATATGTTATAGCTCATTATCAGTTTTTTTTTAATGAATGAAATTCAGCTTAATTTTGAGATAGTCTCAGTCGTTTGGAGGGCTTGAGCACCTCCTGAGGAAACTTCCACGTTATAAGGATCATCAAATCGAAGATAGTAAAATTTGTTAATTTTACTATTAATTGGTTCTAGGTCTTCAACTTGTTCACCTGCACATCATTGCTGAGAACAGAAATCGGAATTATGGTCAGGATCTCTATATATTGGCCTTAAATGTGAACCACTTTGCTCCATGATGACTGGTGATAATGACTCGATGATGATGAAGTAGAAAAAATAATCAAATCATTTCAGCTTAGAATAGCGGTTCCCTTCATAGTGCAATATTTTATAGATTTAACAATTTATTTATTAGCTCATGTTCTTAAAATGCCTGGGAAAAAGTCTTTGTTACGGAACCTTCTCAATTACTTGAAGTCATTTAAACCGATGTAGAGCTCTGCACCGTTTGAAAAATTTATGTACATGTCTGCAATATATTGCGCACACGTTGTTAACGCTACACAGTTCCAAAAAGTAGAATAAATTTCTGTTCAATTTGATGCACATAAATGGAGCGTCACATATCATATACGTTTATAATATATATCATGTAAAGTTCTGACACATTTCACGCAATGTAGCAAATATTGTATACAAAATCCCATCTTTGTAAACAACATTGTTTACAAGTTGCTCGGTTGCGTGAGATGAAATACAAGTTTACGTGAATAAATGTTTACATCATAATTAAAATTCAGAATTTTTATCTGTTTAGAATTTGCTTACATTTACTTGATATTTAATGTAAAATTAAGCAAAATATCGCATAAATCAGCAATATTTCATACAAGCTTGTACACAATTGTGTAGTTCATACCATGTATGGCTCATAATTAAAAGAGGGAAGATTGTACGCGATGGTTAAAATTATGAATTTAAATGGTGATCATCTATAATCTATTCATGATTCCTAGGGTGCCAACTACCTGGACAAACCAAGAAATATCAGGGAATTCATTTTTGGACCTGGAAAATCAGAGAATCTCAGAGAATTTCATTCAAATTCAGAGAAATATTTCTTAATCACAGAAACTTATTAATAAGTATAGCTGACTTCGCTAGCTTCAAACAACTTAGTTACTCGGTGTAGTTTGAGGATGGTTGTTCATTTCAAATTTTAAATAGATTTGCAAGCTTGATGTTGCATTTTTGCATATTGAGCAAATATGACTCAAATAAAAGGGTATTTCGGTGATTCTAATATAAATTCAGCTTCCACTAGATGTTGGCACAATCCTGAGTTGAACTGAGATCCTGAGGGTTGTTCAAAATCCATATCCGTAGACGCTAGACGTTGTTAGTTGTGGCAAAATTTATCCTCCAAATGGGAATGAGCGTCTCTTAATATAATGAGAGAGAGAAGGATTAGTATTTTCCATTTAATTCCACTACTTTATTTGCTTATCCTTGACAGATACGCGTATTTCGTCTACAATGTGCAGACTTCTTCAGTGTCTTGTACTAATACTCGACTTGAAGAAGTCTGCACATTGTAGACGAAATACGCGTATCTGTCAAGGATAAGCAAATAAAGTAGTGGAATTAAATGGAAAATACTAATCCTTCTCTCTCTCATTATACAGGTATTCCACTAAGACGCCCACATTCATCAGGATTCGTCTCTTAATAGATATCACACCTATTTGCGTCTGACAACATTTAACTTTCGAGTACATTGGTGCGTCTGCTCGTCTGCAGTGGGGCGCCTTCGCGTAAATGTAAGAGCGGTAAAGAGTTAGGAGTAGATTTTTATTCTGAATACTTATAGTTCTTGTTCTTCAGAACATTACACGATTTATAATGTAACATGTATGATATGTGACGCTCCATCTATGTGCATAGATATTGATCAAAAATTTTCACTACTTTTTCGAACTGTGGATTATGAACTTGCTGGAAACTATAAGCGATTAAGTAAGTCTTTTTTTGTAGATTTAAATCGAGATGGATGCAGTTTCCTTCATACAACGCTATCAATCATAGTAACACAGACAAAATAGTAACATCCAGGTTACTACTTGACGCATCGTGCTCTCTTGCCGTGCGGATCTATTTGCTTTTTGCTGAAGGAAGTGTTACTACTACCTAAAGCTACAACAAATTTAAACAGCACTTTTCAGTGCTCAACCTGTAAAAAAATTTTCTACCTTGTTCAACTCTTATTCCTTTTCGATCCTTGTTTGGACCCTACCCGAGGTAATCCTTCTTGGATATCGATTTGGAAAATTCCTCTTCGATCCTTCAGATTCTTATAGTAATCTGCTTGGAAGTCGATTTGGAGAAAAATTTACTGCCGCCATGGCGCCTAAACGCAAAAGAAAGGGGCAAACTCTTGACCCCCCTTCTGAAGAAATTAATTTGAGTAATCAATTTGATTTGCTCACGGATGATGAGAATGATCCATCATCCAAGAAAAATTCTAGTAAACTTTCCCGGCTTAATGCCAAGAAGGAAAAGATTCCCCCTATTGTGATAACCACTTCCGATTTCCATGCTCTTCGCATGGAACTTTTGAACTTCGTGAAAGTTAAGTTTTCTCTACAAATTGGACGTCGGGGTGAATGCCGTGTATTGGCTGAAACCTTGGACGGATTTAAATGTCTTCTCAAGTATCTTACTGAGAAGAAGCACAAATTTTTTACTTACGACACCAAAACTGAACGTGTGTTCAAGGTTGTCATGAAAGGACTGCCCAGTGGTGAATCCCTGGATCAGATCAAAGATGAACTGGCAAAATTACTTGGAGTTGTGCCACTCCAAGTAATCAAAATGAAAATGAAATCCCGTCCTGGCGATTCGCGCAACGGGATTTCTAATGATTTTTATTTAGTTCACTTCAAGTCTAGTGAACTAAACAACCTTAAGGCCTTAGAAAAAGCTAGCCTTATGCTCCATGTCCGAGTGAAGTGGGAACACTTCAGGAAGACTGGAGGAAATTTCCAAAATCTCACTCAGTGCCGTAAGTGCCAGGGATGGGGTCACGGAACTAAAAATTGCTACATGCCAGCTAAATGCATGAATTGTGGTGATTCCTCTCACGCAAAGGACGACTGGAAGGAAGATCCTAAGAAATTTAAATGTTCAAATTGTGGTGAAAACCACAAATCCAATTTTTGGGAATGTAAGACTCGCAAAGCGATCCTACAATCTCGTTCTAACCGTCAGGTAGGAAACGCTCCACGTTTCCGACCAGGTACAAATTCCTCTGCTGTTAACAACGGTCAGCGAGGAACAAATTCTACATTCGTACCTGTAGGTACAAATATCACCCCTGCTTCAAATTTTTCATCTGTACCTACTCCCCTCGCTGCTAACAATGTTCAGCGAGTTAATGGAGCTACCTATGCTGCTATTGCAGCGGGTAGAAATCAAAATACTAACCAAAGTAATTCTAACGGAAATTTTGACAATTTTGACTTAGGAAGCATTACTGCCCCTAAAATGGAATTTTTTATTCGTTATTTATAAATTGCTGTTATGGTTCGAGTGACACTTGCCTTTGATAAAAAAAAAAACACGTCTACTGAGGATTCATATTTATGAAAAAATCATATATCAATGAAACAGTCATCGGTCGTCATTGAAAAGCAATGCAACTATGTTCTGTCAATCTAATTGACTTTTATTGGTTCTGTTGTCTTGTGAATTTTAGCTAAAACGGCCTCTTTTCTGATTTTTATTTCTCAATCTATGAAATATACACGAAAACTATGTTTGAACGAAACTTCTAGAACAATATGAGGAACATTATGTCGTACACTACACATTTTTATATCATACGGGTGGAAAATTAGTAGAACAAATACTTTAAAATTCTTCACTTTTTAAGATATCTTCGAGCATGAAACTAAGTCAAACTTCAATAAAATCACTTCTAATAATCAACCTTTGGTCACAAAGTTGATACATGACACATTAAACTTTGCTATGAAAGTTGTTACAGCAGTTTTCGTTATTTCAGTCTCGAGATACAAATATTGTAAGCCGTAAATTACCTTAAAAACATAAAATTAACCTGAAGCACCTCTAAATCAACACCGATTTTGCTGAAAATTTGCACAAAAGTTCAAATTAACATGACGAACAGTAATCACGATTGACCCGTTACATTCCGAACATTTCAATTAAAATGAACAGGTCTAATCAATACGAACTCAATTTTTGCAGATGAGCAGTTTGGATTTCGCCATGGGCATTCAACTACTCATCAACTCTTAAGAGTTACCAATTTAATTCGTTCAAACAAATCTGAAGGTTGCTCTTCTAGACATAGAAAAAGCATTCGACAGTGTTTGGCATGAAGGTTTGATTGCTAAATTGAAAAAGTTTAATATTCCACTTTATATTATGAAATTAGTTCAAAATTATTTAACTGACAGAACTCTGCAGGTAAATTATCAAAATTCCAAATCTAATCGACTACCTGTTAGAGCAGGAGTTCCTCAGGGTAGCATTCTTGGGCCTATATTGTATAACATTTTCACTTCGGACCTCCCTGATTTGCCTCAGGGTTGCCACAAATCTTTGTTCGCTGATGACAAAGGCATTTCCGCTAAAGGAAAAAGTCTTCGTGTTATTTGCAGCAGACTGCAGAAAAGCTTAGATATTTTCTCTTCTTATTTACAAAAATGGAAGATTTCTCCCAACGCTTCCAAAACTCAACTTATAATATTTCCACATAAGCCTAGAGCTTCCTTTTTGAAACCTAGTAGTAGTCACATAGTCACTATGAACGGAGTTCCAATTTCCTGGTCAAACCAAGTGAAATATCTTGGATTAATACTTGACCAAAAATTAACTTTTAAAGATCACATTGAGGGCATTCAAGCTAAATGTAACAAATATATTAAATGTTTGTATCCTCTTATAAACAGGAAATCCAAACTTTGCCTGACGAATAAACTTCTAATATTTAAACAAGTTTTTAGACCGGCCATGCTTTACGCTGTGCCAATATGGTCTAGTTGTTGCACTACCAGGAAAAAAGCACTTCAAAGGATTCAGAACAAAGTTCTGAAAATGATTTTGAAGTTGCCTCCCTGGTACAGTACTACCGAAGTACATAGAATTTCGAATGTTGAGACTTTAGCACAAATGTCCAACAAAATAATAATAATTTCCGGCAAAAATCGTTGCAATCCTCAATTGCAACGATTAATTCCCTTTATACTTAGATAAGATTTAGTTTTAGTTTTAGTTTTAAGATATCAATTTTTATACTGACATGCAGGATAAAAAACCTGTTTAAAATACTGAATTGCCAAGACAGGAACAATGTAAAAACACTTAGATATATATCATAACAATTAAGGCTGGTACGTTACTGCAGTAACTGGAGCACCTAGGTTAAAATGAAATGTAATTTATTTTGAATTTGGAACAAATAAAAAGTTAAAAAAAAAGGTTACTACTTGACCTGATTACCTGGCACTTACTTCGTTTAAAATTTGTGAATTTAGTTAAATGTGGTTCATTCCTGTTTTTGACAACACGGGATTTATGTATTTTTTTTGCATTCTATAAAATTTATCGAATACTTTATACAATTTGCAATTGTGCTTCATAGATTCATGAAAAAAGTTAAAGAAATCACTAGTACATATCTGAGGAAAGTAATAGCTGATGAGGTGCCACAAACGGGTAGGCACTGCACTTGGATTTTTTTATTTACTGTAAAATCAAGGAATATCAGGGAATTTGGTCATCATTCATTGAGGCACCCTGGGCACATTTGCTATTCTATGCATCCTAAGTAATCCTATGCATCCCTATCTATTTTTGCAAGACATCCTGGACATCATCAGAAATACTTTCACAACTAAACAGGGTGTGAATGTCGGCATCTAAGAAAACGAAAATTATAATCTACACTGTGAAGTCATTAGCATCACTATATCAAAAGAAGAAATTAAAATCCGACTAAAAATAATAGAAATAATGCATAGTATGTAAGTAAAACATTGTAACCATTAAAGTAGTCTACTTTTGCTTGACGAAATAAATAAACATAAACATCTCTGTTTATACTTTTGTCTGAACTTTCATCCCACATCCCCTGGGTTTAGAGAATTTATGTTTGGGATTTCAAAAACTAAAACCATTTTTTTCCAGGATTACCAAAGACTAAAACCTTTTTTCAAGATTCTGAACCTTGGACGTTATTTTAGATACTGGAATTTTTTTTTCAGAATTGCAGCCACAATACAATAGTTTAAAATTTGGAGAAATTTTAAGGAATCTGATACTAAGAGAAATAATTCAGTTGCCAGGTTTTGAAATATTTGCTAGATCCTTTTTTTTGATAAAAGAAAAGGGTTCTCCACTAAGCGTTTCTTATCTTTAAAGTTGGATAAAACAAACTGTGTGTGTGTGAGATATTGACGAGATTTATTTTCGGTGGAAAGGCCTATCAATATTATTATGTATTGAATATGACATCGTTCAAATGGCCGCCTAGGCTTCGCTTGGTGGCGTGCATCCGAGAGGTCCAATTTTTCATGACTCTGGCGCATAAATCGGACTGAATCTCGTTGATGGCTTTGAGGGCATCGGTGGTTTGCGGCTTATTGGCATAGATCTACGACTTAACATAACCCCACAAGAAAAAGTCTAGCGGGGTTAAATCACACGATCTTGGTGGCCAGTTAACATCGCCTCCGCGTGAAATAACCTTGCCTTGAAATCACTCATGCAGAATATCGATTGTTTCGTGCGCTGTGTGGCACGTTGCATCGTCCTGTTGGAACCACATATCGTTCACTTTAGGCCAGAAGAAGCCGGTAATCATCGACCTGTAGCGCTCTCCGTTGACGTTGACGGTGATGCCCTCGCCAGCGTCGTTTTCGAAGGCAGTGACTTTCTGGGGATGCATTGCCACTTGGTGACCTCGTGTGGATAGGCGTTGTCCCAAATTCGACAATTTTACTTGTTCACATACCTGTTCATCCAGAAATGGGCCTCGTCGCTGAAGAAGATTTTTCAGGAAAAATCAGGGTCTGTTTCCAACTGCTCGAAAACCCAATCAGCGAACACACGGCGCTGTCTATGATCGTTAAGCTTGAGCTCCTGGGTCAATTGAATCTTGTATAGGTGCAGACCCATGTTTCGACGCAGAATTCGCCAAGTTGTTGAAGCCTGCGAGAGGCCCAGTTTTTGTACGCGGCGCAGAATCGACTGCCGTGGGTTCTCCTGCACACTTTCACGTACAGCGTCAATATTCTCGGCAGTCCTTGCGTTCCGTTGACGTACGGGTGGTGGTTGATCGTTCACTGAACCAGTTTCCTAGAATTTGTTCACCACATTGCGAGCAGTTCTCTCGGTAGGACGATTATTGCGACCATAAAATGGGCGAAGTGCTTGGAACGTTGCTCGCAAAGAACACTTAAAAGGGAAATTGATGTAATGTCGGCCTAAATGCCCCTAATTTGGGCCCATACATAAATTCAGCAATTGACTAAATTTTGATAAATAGCAGATTTTTAGTGATGGGTCCAATCTTAGATCCATAGGTCAACATTAGAGCCATTTCCCCTACTTTGATAAAACAACTTTATCATTTGCACGTGCTGTGGGACGCTATAACTCTCCATGGTAATTTGGCAAGACACACTAAATAAATGACAGCTAATTTGACACTTGTAGCTTCAACAATATGGCCGCAATGAACTGTCAAAGTTAGGAAATCCCTTTTGGAAAACCCTTTAATATAGTCACTTTAACACTCTTGAGTCATTTGTGACTTGTCCAGAAATGCGAGTTGAAATAAAAGATTATGTTCCATTAAAAATATTGAAGCCTCTGAAGCTTGGAAGAATTTTTAGGGTTGTGTTTAGTTAAACTAATTTGTAACGTATTCACATGATAATGTATTAGCACTCCGAACACGATGCCTCCGGTAAAATGTGTAGCAGCAAACTTGCAATATTTGAAAAATCAAAGCACAGCCTGGGTCTGGGTTCAATCCCAGCCCAGGTCGGTGGGATTTTTCTGAGCCATAAAAATCTCTGGTCACGTCTTCTTTCGGAAGGGAAGTAAAGTCGTTGGTCCCGGCCCATGTGTGTTGAATAGGTACGATATCCTACGCAGGTGGTGGAAACACGCATATACGGAAACACGCTGCAGGTCTTGTACGGCTTTACTTAATGACAAACATTTTATAAATATAATCAATAGAAAGGGGTAAAAATTTTATGGTGGGACAAAATTGTTATGCACTATTCGGTGCATCACTGCTTACTACATTGTCACTGACAATTTCCATGACTACATTGTTACTGACATGATTTCCCTTGAGAATGAGTGACGAAAGCTGTTTTAACAATATCGCCGTGTATGGTCCATGTTTTGCAGCACTGCTCAGTGCTTTTTCGTGTTGAATTAAGGTTTCCAATAAATTTGTCGAATTTTTTCAGGTCGACTTCTGTTTACAAAACTATCACCATTTACTTTTGGCCAAGTGCATGCCAACAGGCATATGTGGGGTAAGCGAGCCTGCTAAGCGGTTAATAGCTTTTTGTACAGAAGTCGAATCGATTTGCAATGTTCAAGAAAATTGTTCTGCTTTGGTTGCTTTGGTCAATATTATTATCAGATATAGGTAATATTGAGCAATGTTAAATTTTTTTTCAAGCAAATTATTAGCTTCCTTGTATTTCCTATATATTTTTCCAACATAACTTTGACATTTTCCCGTAATCGCAACCAAATTCGTTCAAATTTCCTCTATACAAATCAATAGAACTGTGCAATGCAGCAGATTGTGACCTTACTTACTTTACTTATCCTATAGGCATATTATAACATGTTTGCCATTTTGTGTACCGTACAAGAGTTTAGACGTGTTTCCGCAGTTTGTTGGTAAGTTTCTTCAAGATATTGCCTTCTGCAACACTAACCAGGAGGAAGCGAGAGAAAAAGCATTTAATGATTTTTGATAATTGTTTCGATAAATTCAAAAATATCCATAAAATTTCTCCATAAGTATATGTCTAGGTCGGTTAGATGTGAAAGTAAATTGTACTTAATGAAGAAGTATTTAGAACAAAAGAACACGATAAACCCACCAATAGGGAAGTTCTAGGTTAAATCATCCATCCAATTATCTAAGTCTCCAAATCTTAAGGACTTGCAAAGCTAGTATCTTGAGAAGAGTTGCTTAAAATGGCAATCTCTAGAAACTTACACTATCTATCTAAAATGCTTAAGCAAAAAGTTGGCAACAGCACCGCCCTAGTGGTAGAGTTCCGAACTGCTTTTATGTCACCACATGAATGCCTAAGTACAAGAGTTCAGGTTTGCTCGGGTCACAATGTTGCCATAATGCAACTCTGAGGAACTGATAATAAATGCCACGATTTGGTACTTTTTCGTCCACTGTGCGAAGAGTGTTTTGACGAAGAAAACGTCACAATCTATTACTTTACGTCAAAGCTCAAGCAGCAGTATACTCTAATAAAATTGCAATCGAAATTGAGTATTTTTTTAGATTCTTTTAGAACTTCAGTAAAAATGGTTTAAAATCTGTGGCAGAATAATGGAGCTTATCAGCAGTTTACATGTTTGGAATGCTACGTTTTACAGAATAGATTGAATGATTCATCGTATTCATCCAGAATATTCTTCGTTCATACTTCAAATATCTATTTAGACACCTATCAATAACTTTAGGCTCATCTATTAGTTATGCGACTCAGATTATAAAGGATCTATTTTAACTTTGCAAATTTCCTCGAACAATCATGGTATACAATAAACTCCCACCAATTGATTCATGCTAATTTCCACCATAATTATGGTGAGAAAATTAATCTAAAAACTTCCAGCCGCAACCGGCGGAGTGTTTAGCGTTTTCTTCTTTGTAGTGGGTATCAATTTTCCAACCGACCTATTCGAGCAATGCCTGGATGGATGATTTTGCTACTAATTGTATAATTAAACCTCTTCAGTACGGCTATGTTCATGGCATCAGTGTGATGCTGATCCGGATCGGCACAGAAAAGTGGGGGGGGGGGGGGGGTGTCAAACCCTAAACACAAAGAATCAAGAGTTTTGAAACTTGTGTCAAACTGGAAACTTAATCTTCGCCATCATCCATTGCTATGGAACGGGGGAAGATGTGATAAATTCTCAAAATTTTGTGGAGAATAACAGTTTTAAAACCTTAAAAGCAATTTCATCATCCAGTGGAAGCAGTTAAGTAAATTGATTCTAGATAATTTACATACAACATTTGAATCGTAAATAGTAGCCGGATTTGTGAAATGCGAGAATAAATTTTTAGATATTGCTCTTAAGTTTCCTTTTCATCCTGCCAAATCAGTAGCATTTCGTCAGTTTTCTAGGGATTTTGATTAAACAACTTTCGATTGATTCAATTCGAGCAATTGGTTCTTGTTTTTATGTATGGTAAATTTGAGAATATTTTTTTAAATACTTAAGAATGAAGTAGAGTGAGCATCGGAAATGAGTGCTTGCACCTTACTAAATTTTAAAATATTTCAAAATTGAAACAAAACTAATACTCTAATTTCCAACGGATGTTAAACAACTGATAAATTCCTGACCGATTGAAAATAAGGCTCTTAGATTTTAATGGTTAAATTCATCATAGATTCAAATTATAAACATTAAACGATAGCTTTGAACAAAACATTAAATCAACTGAGTAGCGTTTGTTAAATTTAATATCAATTTACAACATGTCTGGTTTCAGAAAATATAGACAGCAGTTTCCATTTTAATCACAGGAAAAAAAGAGGGAATACGTACCGTACCAACCGCCCCATTTAAATACTAAAACATACATTATAAATCGTTGGGAGTGACAGAGGCATGGAAATTATTGTACACTTCATTGCTTTTTGACCTCGTGATATGGAACACAGGTATTTTTATATGCTTTACGTAAATTGAATTGGACTGCATTTCCATTACCATCTTATGAAGCGCGCTGCATGCTCATCAATATACAAACACTTAAGGAGCGCCGCCAATTTGCAATGCTTTTCTTCATCAACGACATTATTTCAATGCGCATAGATTCGGCACAAATTCTCGCACAATTAAATTTTTACACACCTTGTCGATATCTTAGAACACGGAATTTATTTTCAGAAACATCGTACAGAACAAACTATGCAAAAAATAGCCCAATCAATCGAATGATGCACCTATATAATTTGCATTGCGGAACTATTGACATCACCATGTCCAAGCAGCAAATAAAAACTAAGCTAAAACAGAATAGAATTAATGCATAGTATGTAAGTAAACATTGTAATAATCATTGTATGTAGTCTACACTGGCTTGACGAAATGGAAATAACCAAATTTCCCCCTTGAGAAAATCCACGCCAAATAGCGAAAAAATACATTAATTTCAGATTATACCTCTCAGAATTCCATGAAACTTCGCCTAATTGTTTGCTAGAGTCAATGACCCAAGTTTGTGTTGGAATGACTCTCGCTTAACTTTTCAAAATGAGTTTTTTTTTATATCATTCAATAAATCATAGCACGAAAACGACCTATTTAATCGAAATGACGTCTGGGACAAAGTTGTTGGAAACTAGATTGCCTTTCATAAAAAAAAATATACACTGAGAAAAAAATCACAAATTTTTGTCAGAAAATTTAAAAAAAGAACTTGTAAAAACTTGAACTGCTAACTTAAACAGATTTTGAACACAATAGACACTTTAAAATTGTCCAAAACCGTAGAACATCAACTTTAAGTTCAATTTTAGAACTTTTTTAGGAAACTTAGTACTCAAGAAACGGTTTTGTTGACAAAAAAATTGAAAATATATACTAAAAGTGTATGCTATTGGTCAATTTTAAAGTGTTCATTGTGTTCAATATCAAAAAAGTAATCAATTTTCATGAGGTTACTTAACATAAGTTTAAAAATATTTAAAATGTGCTTTTTTATTATTGAAGTTTTAACAGCTTTTTTTTCATTTTTTGGATTCCCGAAAGGCCATATTTGGAATACACCATAATAGGAACGTAAAGCCATAACTGGAACATCTACCCTAATTATTAAAATTGAAAATATGCACTTCGTCAATATGTCTCAATCAAAAATAGCAATAGTAATTGCTCATTTTGACGTCCACATGAAGTGAAACGAAAATTTGTTTTTTGATGCAAAAAGCAGTTGGACCACCAACAGATGGCCCTATTGTTTGTAACAATTTGTAAATGAGTATGTAAAACTAAACTGATCTGCCAAGATGATCGGGAGCTGCTTCAAACACAGCTGGCAAGCACTAATTCCACTGCGATGTTTACTCTGAAATGCCCGGACTACGGTATTTTGTTCGCGAAAGCATGTAAGGGCATTGCATACATTTGAAATGGTTGAAACAAATACAAAATTGATGAATTTGATCGAAATCACGGAAGCATTCGAATGATATTTGACGGTTTTGACGCATTTCGCGCCAAATCGAATCGAAGCTGGCAGCACCCTCTCAGATTTCAATAAAATTTTCTGGATGTGTAGACTTTGACTAAATAAGCACTTTTGCATACTCAGTTTTTCCAAAATTTATCTAGACTAGCATCTGAGAAGGGCCAAACTTTTTCTGCCGATTTTTTTCAAAAAAATATTATGGAAAAATGACAACTCCAACAAAAATATGTTGTATGGATGACTTTTAGAAAATTGACCAAATTATCAAAAAAAAAAATACTGAAAAAAAATTTATTTGAGACCTACACTGAAAAAAATAGATTTTTAAAATTTAAAGTCGATTTAAAAAAAAATGGTAATGTTTGATTTGGATGAAACTTTGCCTCAAGATCTCAACTGTATTGAAATGTATTAATTGTTTGAAAACGAATAAAGAACGAAAAATGAACTTGGACGTCAACCATGCCGCATTTAGCTCGGAATGTTTGCTCTATAAAAGACTTTTTGATCAGAAGAAAAGCAGCTTGCGTTTCAATAAATAGCAGCCAAGTTCCAGGAATGTGAATCAATTCGATTTTTTATACTTGAATATTGCGGGGTTGTCAACAAACTACGTAGCATTACGTCAGATTGTTGAGGAAAAACGTCCTCTTTTAGTTTTATTATCTGAAACTCATATTGTAGAAACTGAAGCTTTTGATCAGTATAGTATTCCGGGATATATTGTTGCTGCTTGTTTATCACATTCTAGACACACTGGCGGTGTTGCTATTTATGTCAAAGAATCAGTTCAATTCAACCTTCGTACCAACGAAGTTATTGATGGCAACTGGTTCTTGGGCATGAAGATGTACGTGGCATGAAGATGGGTAATTATGGTGTTTTGTATCATTCTCCCAGTTCTAGTTACCAGCGTTTTGTTGAAGTTTTATAAAACTGGCTTGAGACATTCCTTGATTCTAGTAAATTAAATATATTGGCTGGTGATTTTAATATTAATTGGCGTGATAACCATAATTCGAATCATTTGAAGCGTTTAGCTGAGTTTTTTAATTTAGAGCAAACGGTTAATGAATATACGCGTATTTCCAGGCACAGTAGAACTTTAATTGACCACGTTTATTCCAATTTTGATTCCATTTGTTCAGTTACGGATACTAATTTGAAAATAACCGATCATGAGACTTTAGTGATTAATGTCTTAGACCATGTTAACGATAACGATAATTTTGTAAAATTGAAGTGCTGGAGGAAATATTCGAAGAAAGCTGTTTCAAACCTTGTTGAGAGAAGCCTGGATTTTCCATTCGCGGACGGTAACTTAGATGAATCTACAGCTGTTCTTAATAACGTTTTGAAAACGTGTACCAATCAACTAGTTGAGCAAAAGTTTGTTGCTTTGAAAAACTCGAACAGCTGGTACAATTTGGATCTTTTGCGTCTTAAACGGAAAAGGGACAAATGGTACAAAAAGTTTTGTAGATCTAATAATGACAATCATTGGACTAGGTACACAATCGCGCGTAATAAGTTTTCACAATCGATAAAGAAAACTCGTTGTGAATATGTTCAAAGGAAGATTGATCAGCATCAAAACAACAGCAAAGAGTTATGGAAAATTTTGAAATCTTTTTAAAACCTAGTAATTGCAAACCGCGGTCCATAACTTTTAATGGCACATTAGAACAGTCAGAACAAGTAATTGCATCTAAGTTTAATGATTATTTTGTCGAAAGTGTTTAATTGATTAATCAATCCATTGAATTGGTCGATGAACCTGACGAAATAAAACAGCCAGTTAATAGTAGTTGCAGATTTGAAGTTTTTCACCCAATCACATTAGATGAACTTAGAGTTATTTGTTTTTCATTTGGAAAATCGGCTGGAGTAGATAATGATAATGCTAGAGTTATTCAAGATTGCTTTCATGTCATTGGCCACATCTTTCTGGACCTTATTAATAAATCATTGCAGAATGGACATGTACCACAAATTTGGAAGGAATCCTTAGTGGTTCCTATTCAAAAAGTTGCTGGAACGATTAAAGCCGAAGAGTTTCGTCCCATCAACATGTTGCACACTTTAGAGAAAATCTTAGAACTTGTTGTTAAAGGCCAGCTGTTGGAGTATTTGAATAGCAACTCTTTGTTGATACCAGAACAATCGGGATATCGGGAAGGGCATTCTTGTGAAACTGCATTGAATTTGGTGTTAGCAAAGTGGAAAGACAACTTGGAGCGTAAAGATACGATTGTTGCTGTTTTTTTGGATCTGAAACGCGCTTTTGAAACAATTTCTAGGCCCTTACTGTTAAGTACAATCAAGCGCTTTGGAATTACGAGTACTGCATATAAATGGTTTGAAAGCTATTTGTCTGACAGAACTCAACGGACTGTTTTTAATGATTCTGTTTCCAGTCCCGTGGGGAACAACCTTGGAGTGCCCCAGGGAAGTGTATTAGGGCCCCTTTTATTTATTATGTATATTAATGACTTGCGACGTGTTTTACGGTTTTGCGACATTAATCTTTTTGCAGATGATACTGTGTTATTCATTGCAGCTAAGGATTTAGAAGTTGCCGTCTCACACTTGAATGAAGATTTGCAGTATCTAAGTAGATGGTTGAAGTGTAAGCAGTTAAAATTGAATACAAGTAAAACTAAATTTATGGTGATTTCGCGGAATCGATTAAATGAGAACGTCTCTGTTGTAATTGATGATGAGACTATTGATCGCGTTCAGGAGATTAAATATCTTGGCATGATTATTGATGACAAACTTAAGTTCAACTCTCACATTGACAATGTCATCAAGAAAATTGCCAAGAAGTATGGAATTCTATGTCGATTGAAAAACGATTTAACTATTGCCAGTAAAATACAGCTATACAAATCAATCATCTCTCCTCATCTAGACTTTTGCCCTTCCATTTTATTTCTGTCCAATGCAACACAAATATCGAGATTACAGCGCTTGCAGAATAAAATAATGCGTTTGATTTTGAGATGTAATAGATTCACTTCCTCAACTTTGATGCTAGACGCCTTACAATGGTTGTCGGTGAAGCAAAGAATTGTATATTTGACTATGGTGTTCATTTTTAAAGTAGTAGTTTGCTACCTCGATATTTGTGTGATCGAATTGAAAGAGGAAGTGACTATCATAGATATAATACTAGAAACGCGGATGAAATAAGAACACCACATTTCTTGACTTGTGCTTCACAGAATTCATTGTTTTTCAAAGGAATAAATGTTTTCAATTCGATGCCTAGACACATTAAACGTTCAACAACATTAGCAAAATTTAAGAGACATTGCATTTCACACGTTAAAACTGTCTTTTGAACGGTTATCCAGTGATTTTTTTTATGAATGGACAAATTATGTATCTTGACGAAGTTATTTTTAACGGATTATTTTGTATGGATAGCTGTTATAACGACTTTTTAATAATTATTGTAGCACTGCAAAAACTATTTTGTTCGCCACGATGGTGATGATGGATTTTTGATATATGATTTAATAGTAGTAGTAAAAAAAATAGTAGTCTACAAAGGTTTGAGCCTCGCGCGCGTATTACGGATATAGAGGACTGAATTTAACATTTGATAAAAATGCAATTTGAAGCTTATTTGGAACATACCTTGAGTTAGTAGTAAGTTTTCTGGCAAATGTTGGGGGTTCGTGAGCATTCCTGACATTGTTTAAAATTATGATAGCATCAGATTGCGGGGTTACTAGTGTAATAGGATGCTTTGTTGATTGTTCATTAACTCTTGATTGCTTGTAATACTTATGAATATTTTAGGTGGACAAAAAGACGAACTAAGAGGTGGACGCCTGAGCTTTTCCACATTTATATCGCTGTGAAGCAACTGTAAACTCTAGAGGGAATTTATATCTGTAACTGAAACCAGTTCGATTTTGTTTGCCAACCTGGTTAAAATGTCATATTACATTATCTTAAAGATAAATCGTCCAGCTCAAACCTTTGTAGGGGTAAGAGGTGGGACCATCATCATAAAAAAAAAGAAGATAGGTAATTATGTTTACTACCATCCGTGCATACATCGCGAGATGTGCACTTTTAAGGAAAAAAAGTTTTTCTTACAAAAACTTTTTCATGTCTGAACTGATTTTTTTAACGTACCATTTTTACACAAAACTAAACCAGTGAAGCTCAAAATCATCTCAGAACTCAATGAAGCTCCATTTGTGATTCAATTTTGTCTAATCAGCAACTAATCACTTGGATTAATCGAGAATTCCATATGAAAAGGGCTTATATCATTAGAAAATAATATAAGTGATTATATTGTCTACTATTGAGGCAAAATCCGATACTCATATAGCAACTAAGAATTCTTAGCTCAAATTATCCATGAATAAATTTAATAAAAATAATAAATAATAAAAAATAATGAATAAAATTTAAATTGAGATCTTCTTTCGAATCAACAACGATTTGGGAAGTCAACGTATCGCATCATAATTCTATATGCCCTTCTGTTATTTATACCTAAACCATTAACATTATATACCTACCACTTCATTCTACCTATGAGCACTATAAAACTAAAGTTGATTTCATACAAGCAGCAGTCAATCTGATAACGAAAGTTGTGAAGACAAGTTGTAGTAAAATTATTATCATGGACCAAAGTAGTAAATTAAGGCTCAAAGGATTGAAATGTTGTGCAAATATAAATAATCCGAGATGCAACCGAAATAAGTTACGGGTCATATCGTCAACGATGGTTGAAAAAATACATTCTATGGGATATAACCACGAAATTGATGAAAAGATGAGCATTTGTGAGTCATGCCGTAGTGTGATATCTCATAATAGAAGTCCAGTTATGAAAAAACGCCGATCGGTTGGAAATGAAGTAAATATCCAACCGTCAACTAGTGGGCAGCAGCATAGTGATGATCCAGGTCCATCAATGAGTGGCCATCGATCCGTAGATAAGCTAGGTAAGAACAGTCATCTTGATGTATGATGTATGAAAATAGGTTTAAAACATTGAAAATATATAAATAAATGATATATGAAAAATCTTGTTTTTTTTCTCTCACATATTATCAAATTGTGCATCAGTAGTAGACAACAGAATAAGGGAATTTTTTTTTTTTTTTTTTTTTAACTCTTTATTTGTTCCAAATTCAAAATAAATTACATTTCATTTTTAACCTAGGTGCTCCAGTTACTATAGTAACTTACCAGCCTTAATTGTTATGATATATATCTAGGTGTTTTTACATTGTTCCTGTCTTGGCAATTCAGTATTTTAAACAGGTTTTTAAAACCTGCATGTCAGTATAACAATTGATAGCTTAAAACTAAATAACTAAAACTAAATCTTATCTACGTATAAAGGGAATTAATCGTTGCAATTGAGGATTGTAACGATTTTTGCCGGAAATTATTAATTATTTTGTTGGACATTTGTGCTAAAGTCTCAACATTCGAAATTCTATGTACTTCGGTAGTACTGTACCAGGGAGGCAACTTCAAAATCATCTTCAGAATTTTGTTCTGAATCCTTTGAAGTGCTTTTTTCCTGTTAGTGCAACAACTAGACCATATTGGCACAGCGTAAAGCATGGCCGGTCTAAAAACTTGTTTAAATATTAGAAGTTTATTCGTCAGGCAAAGTTTGGATTTCCTGTTAATAAGAGGATACAAACATTTTATATATTTGTTACATTTAGCTTGAATGCCCTCAATGTGATCTTTAAAAGTTAATTTTTGGTCAAGTATTAATCCAAGATATTTCACTTGGTTTGACCAGGAAATTGGAACTCCGTTCATAGTGACTATGTGACTACTACTAGGTTTCAAAAAGGAAGCCCTGGGGTTATGTGGAAATATTATAAGTTGAGTTTTGGAAGCGTTGGGAGAAATCTTCCATTTTTGTAAATAAGAAGAGAAAATATCTAAACTTTTCTGAATTCTGCTGCAAATAACACGAAGACTTCTTCCTTTAGCGGAAATGCCTGTGTCATCAGCGAACAAAGATTTGTGGCAACCCTGAGGCAAATCAGGGAGGTCCGAAGTGAAAATGTTATACAATATAGGCCCAAGAATGCTACCCTGAGGAACTCCTGCTCTAACAGGTAGTCGATTAGATTTGGAATTTTGATAATTTACCTGCAGAGTTCTGTCAGTTAAATAATTTTGAACTAATTTCATAATGTAAAGTGGAAAATTAAACTTTTTCAATTTAGCAATCAAACCTTCATGCCAAACACTGTCGAATGCTTTTTCTATGTCTAGAAGAGCAACTCCAGTTGAGTGGCCTTCAGATTTGTTTGAACGAATTAAATTGGTAACTCTCAAGAGTTGATGAGTAGTTGAATGCCCATGGCGAAATCCAAACTGCTCATTTGCAAAAATTGAGTTCGTATTGATGTGAAGCATCATTCTATTCAAAATTATTTTTTCAAAAAGTTTACTTATTGAAGAAAGCAAACTTATTGGACGGTAGCTAGAAGCTTCAGCTGGATTTTTATCCGGCTTCAAAATTGGAACAACTTTTGCATTTTTCCATTTATCAGGAAAGTATGCCAAATGGAAACATCTGTTAAATAATTTTACCAGGAAAGACAAGGTACTCTCTGGGAGTTTTTTGATGAGGATATAGAAAATTCCATCATCACCTGGAGCTTTCATATTTTGAAATTTTTTAGTTATAGACCTTACTTCGTCCAAATCAGTCCCACAGGAATCATCAAAAATATTTTCCCGAGAGAAAATATTCCGAAAATCCCGAGCAACCTGATTCTCAATAGGACTAGTAAGACCCAAACTGAAATTATGGGAACTCTCGAATTGCTTAGCAAGTTTCTGAGCTTTTTCCAAATTTGTGATCAAAATTTTACCACCTTCTTTAAGCGCTGGAATAGGCTTTTGAGGTTTTTTCAAAATTTTTGTGAGTTTCCAAAAGGGTTTGGAACTCGGGTCTAATTTAGAAACATTATTTTCAAAAGTTTTGTTCCTCAGGGCAGAGAATCGCTTTTTAATTTGTTTTTGCAAATCCCGCCAGATAACTTTCATGGCAGGATCGCGTGTTCTTTGAAATTGTCTCCTACGGACATTTTTAAGACGGATCAAGAGCTGAAGATCATCGTCTATTATAATTGAATCGAATTTAACCTCGCATTTTGGTACTGAGGCAGCTCTTGCTTCAACTATAGAAGTAGTCAGAGATTCAAGAGCATAATTAATTTCATCTTTGGTTTGCAAAGGAATGTTTGGATCGAAGTTATATTCCATAAATGTTCGATATTGCTCCCAATCAGCCCTATGGTAATTGAAAGTAAAGCTGTTGGGATTAGAAATTATTTCTTGGGATATTTCAAAAGTTACTGGAAGGTGATCAGAACCGAAGTCAGCATGGGTAACCAATTGGCTACAAAGATGACATGAATCAGTTTAGACCAAATCAATAGTTGAGGGATTTCTTGCAGAAGAAAAGCATGTTGCGCTGTTTGGATATTGAATAGTGTAATAACCTGCAGAACAATCATCAAACAGAATATTACCATTGGAATTGCTTTGAGCATTATTCCATGAGCGGTGTTTTGCATTAAAATCACCAATAATGAAGAATTTAGACCTATGACGGGTAAGTTTCTGGAGGTCACCCTTGAGAAAATTCTTTTGCTGGCCTACGCATTGGAATGGCAAATAGGCAGCTATAAACGTAAGTTGTCCAAATTTTGTTTCAACAGAAACTCCCAAAGTTTCAAAAACTTTGGTTTCAAATGAAGAAAGAATTTTATGCTTGATTCGTCTATGAATAATGATGGCAACGCCACCACAGGGTCCATCAAGACGATCATTTCTATAAATCAAGTAATTTGCGTCCTTCTTAACCTTATGGTCAGGTTTAAGGAACGTTTCAGTTATAACGGCAATATGCACGTTATGAACTCTCAAAAAATTAAATAGCTCGTCTTCATTACCTTTAAGCGATCGAGCATTCCAATTTAAAATGTTTAATGCTTTAAAATCCATTACTGAATTTTAAAGTCATGACAATATTATTAGCAAATTTTACTCCAGTTTGAATAGCATCAAACATGGAGTTAGATTTAAGCATATCAGAAATCATGTCAATTAATGAATTCTGTAAAAATTCCATTTTAGGGGCAGTAATGCTTCCTAAGTCAAAATTGTCAAAATTTCCGTTAGAACGTTGGTTAGTATTTTGATTTCTACCCGCTGCAATAGCAGCATAGGTAGCTCCATTAACTCGCTGAACATTGTTAGCAGCGAGGGGAGTAGGTACAGATGAAACATTTGAAGCAGGGGTGATATTTGTACCTACGGGTACGAATGTAGAATTTGTTCCTCGCTGACCGTTGTTAACAGCAGAGGAATTTGTACCTGGTCGGAAACGTGGAGCGTTTCCTACCTGTCGGTTAGAACGAGATTGTAGGATCGCTTTGCGAGTCTTACATTCCCAAAAATTGGATTTGTGGTTTTCACCACAATTTGAACATTTAAATTTCTTAGGATCTTCCTTCACAGGACAGTCGTCCTTTGCGTGAGAGGAATCACCACAATTCATGCATTTAGCTGGCATGTAGCAATTTTTAGTTCCGTGACCCCATCCCTGGCACTTACGGCACTGAGTGAGGTTTTGGAAATTTCCTCCAGTCTTCCTGAAGTGTTCCCACTTCACTCGGACATGGAGCATAAGGCTAGCTTTTTCTAAGGCCTTAAGGTTGTTTAGTTCACTAGACTTGAAGTGAACTAAATAAAAATCATTAGAAATCCCGTTGCGCGAATCGCCAGGACGGGATTTCATTTTCATTTTGATTACTTGGAGTGGCACAACTCCAAGTAATTTTGCCAGTTCATCTTTGATCTGATCCAGGGATTCACCACTGGGCAGTCCTTTCATGACAACCTTGAACACACGTTCAGTTTTGGTGTCGTAAGTAAAAAATTTGTGCTTCTTCTCAGTAAGATACTTGAGAAGACATTTAAATCCGTCCAAGGTTTCAGCCAATACACGGCATTCACCCCGACGTCCAATTTGTAGTGAAAACTTAACTTTCACGAAATTCAAAAGTTCCATGCGAAGAGCATGGAAATCGGTAGTGGTTATCACAATAGGGGGAATCTTTTCCTTCTTGGCATTAAGCCGGGAAAGTTTACTAGAATTTTTCTTGGATGATGGATCATTCTCATCATCCGTGAGCAAATCAAATTGATTACTCAAATTAATTTCTTCAGAAGGGGGGTCAAGAGTTTGCCCCTTTCTTTTGGGTTTAGGCGCCATGGCGGCAGTAAATTTTTTATCCAAATCGACTTCCAAGCAGATTACTATAAGAATCTGAAGGATCGAAGAGGAATTTTCCAAATCGATATCCAAGAAGGATTACCTCGGGTAGGGTCCAAACAAGGATCGAAGAGGAATAAGAGGAGTTGAACAAGGTAGAAAATTTTTACAGGTTGAGCACTGAAAAGTGCTGTTTAAATTTGTTGTAGCTTTAGGTAGTAGTAACACTTCCTTAAGCAAAAAGCAAATAGATCCGCACGGCAAGAGAGCACGATGCGGACTGGTTAGAATAAGGGAATGATATGTTTTTTGACAAGGTCTACATGTCCAAATAGTTTTATTGAACTCTGAGAGGGTGCTGCCAATTCCAAATACGATTTGGCGAGAAATGCATCATGAGCCCTTTTCATATGAAATTCTCGATTAATCAAAGTGAACTTAAGTGCAGATTAGACAAAATTGAATCGCAAATTGAGTTTCATTGGATTCTGAGATGATTTTGAGCTTCACTGGTTTAGTTTTGTGTGAAAATGGCAAATCAAAAAAAAAATCAGTTCAGACATGAAAAAGTTTTTGTAAGAAAAACTTTTTTTCCTTAAAAGTGCCCATCTCGCGATGTATAGACGGTTGGTAGTAAAAATAATTACCTATTTTGAGGCAAAGTTTCATCCAAATCAAATATGGCCATTTTTTTTTCATTGACTTTAAATTTTAAAAATCGATTTTTTTCAGTATAGGTCTCAAATGAATTTTTTTCGGTAACTTGGACGATTTCCTAAAAGTCATCCATACAACACATTTTTATAGGAGTTGTCATTTTTCCATTGTATTTTTTTGAAAAAAATCGGCACAAAAAGTTTGCCCCTTCTCAAATGTTAGTCTAGATAAATTTTGGAAAAACTAAGTATGCAAAGTGGCATATTTAGTCAAGGTCCACACATCCAGAAAGTTTCATTGAAATCTGAGAGGGTGCTGCCAGCTCCGAATACGATTTGGCGCGAAATGCGTCTTTTACCTTTTACTTGGGCCTCAGATAGCCTAGACAATTAGGCCACGGTATTATCAAGCCGGAGGTGGCGTGTTCGTATCCCGATCCGGTGTAGAATATTTTCTGGGTTGGACTTTATCTTCCTAGAAGTTTGGATTTTTATTGTAACAGTTGATAACGGTGCTTCCCACTTAAATCCGGAATCATTTATTTTTATTATATAAGGGTTGAGGCACACCTTGGCAAAATATAATTTTTATCAACTTTGCTGAAAACATCTTTTGTCTAGCACGTCATTTGACCGAGTAGAGCGATGTACATAAGCAAATTCCATCGGTGTTAGTTTCGACTAAATCCAAACCTGGTGGCTTATGTTTGGATCCATTGCCATGCATAAACCAGCGCCATTAAAAAACACTAAATTTTGAGAAGATAATTTAAAATTCCAATACCGTCTACTCTCCGTCCCTCAATATGTGACCGCTTTTCTCTATATGTAGATGATTTTTAAATATAAATGGTCTCACAGCATGGCCATTTTTAAATAGCGCAAACGCAATATCCTAGAGCCCCTACAACGCATTAAAATACCACTGTGATGACGCAACATGGCGGAAATCATGCAAACATGAAAAGTAAATTTCAATCGATGATTTCAATTTTAGCTTATTTCTATCAAGCTTTTTACGCAGGCTATAATTTAAATCATTTACCCCCACGGAATGGCATTAGACTGTTACCATATTTTTTGCAGCGTTCAAGGAAACGTTGAATTTGAAAATCTAAGCAAACTAGCTGTGTTTTCCCATTAAAATTAAAAGCGCCAATAACTATCATCATGCATTGCATAAATTCTCTTAAGCATTATTTAGTTGTTTAGGTTCGCAACATACATGAAAACTTCGAAAAATTACCTTAACAAGTGATATTAGGAAATTTCAAAATAATCTGGAAATGCCATCGAGGCAAAATGCACCCATGCAGGGGTAAAATGCACTACAGCAAAGGGGCAAGACACACCACAATAATGAGGTAAAATGCACTACAATGGGGCAATATGACTCTCCTTGCCGTCTTATAAATTATCAAGACCAATTGATGGAGAAGAACATCTTCATTTTTAGGTGCCTCCAGTTCCGATCGTAGTTGTTCTAATATGCATGACCGCTTAGTAGACTTCGGAACGTTGCGGACAATTTCTGAAGAAAGAATTGAACGTAAACAAATGTATTTACTAAAAGATCATTTTACCCAGAACTTACGAGTGCATTTTGCCCCGAATGATTAAAGAAAATGTGTAGAATCGGAACTTACATTGGAAAATGTGTAGAACCGGAACCTACCTAACTAAAAAAGATTCAAGTAAACTAAAGGAGACTAATCGATACAAATCTCTATTAAGTATAAATCCCCAAAGGCTTGGTAGCTATCATAATCGGAGATGAACCAGCGTCTGGCTGGAAATCTCCTTAATAAAGACAACCAACCAACCAGCTATCATAATGAAGTAATGAAATTGGGTTGTTAGCGGAATGCTTTAAATAAAACAGCTAAAAAGGGTTATCTTCCATTCAATTCCACCTAATTCATTTTGGTATCTATGACAGATACGTATTTCGGCTATAATGTGCAGTCTTCATCAGTGTCATTCCCACTAAAGATCTTATCGCGGTTTTTTTTTTACACGGTTTTTTTTACGCGGATTTCGGAATTTACATGGTTTTTTTACGCGGATTTCGGAATTTACGCGGATTTTTTTTTACACGGATTTTGGTTTTTTTAACGCGGATTTCAAAATTTACGCGATTTATCGTTATACACTAGAGTCGCTTTTTACGCGGTTTTTTTTTACACGGTTTTTTTTTACGCGGATTTCGGAATTTACGCGGTTTTTTTTACGTGGATTTCAGAATTTACGCCGTTTTCTTACGCGGGACGTATCACCCGCGTAAAAAGCGACTCCAGTGTACATTCAATCCAGAGGGTTATGCAAAGGCTTAGTTACATATTATTTTGTATTTGGTTTTTGCATGTTGAGTTTATGTTTTTCATGATAGTCACTTTAACACACTTTAAGTCATTCGTGTCTTATCCGGGATGAAATTTGAGCTTGCGACTATAGCGTGAGAGGCCCGTATTTAGCTAACCCGGGTCCGAATAAATTCATTAAATCTAGTGTCCCCAACGTCAGGCCCGTCCTGATGATTGGGTAACATTCTTTGATTTTTACTATAAAACAAAATTGAATTAATAATCCATAATCATCTTCATTAAAAACCAGCCTTGGCTGACGAAACCGAACAGGATTCCGTTTATGTATATTCAACCATTATTATTTTCAGCAAGAATCATAAAAATCCAATGATGAAATAGCACTGAAGGTCTGCAAAATTAAAGATTGACCCAAAACTATAAAATTTTAATATTATATCACCATATAACCATATAACGTATCATGTTATATACAAAAGCTTGATTCACTTAATATCTGGAAGCAAGAAATCAGCTCTAGCTCAGGATTGTTTTGATGAAATAAAATAGTTGAGCAATCGAAACAAATGTTTTTTATTGCACTTTCAAGAAAAAAATTCAACAGTTTACTCCGATTTGATTTTGATGAAATGATGAACTTTTCTTGAATTACCTCACAGCAAAAAAAATAATTTTGATATCACATCAAAGTGGATGCACTTCAACCGTGTCAAAAATATGGTGCAATTTTACTTGTCAAAAAGGACAAAATTATCAATAATACAGTGAATGAACTTACATTACGCTGCTTTTAATGCATTTGTTTATTTTTGTAGCCATAAAAATTACATGAGATTTTCGACATGATTGAAGTGCATCCTCTTGGATGTAATAACAAAATTAATTTTTTGCTGCGCTCGCATCATCTTTTGGACACTCTGTTCGTTAACTTGAATGGCCAATATTTCTCGATTGGTGAAATTGAGGGCAATTGGGTGGGTTGAGGTCTTTTTCGATGAAATCCACCTTGTTGTCACGGTACCACTGAAGTGTCTCTCGACGATAGTGCAGCAAGCCAAATATTGCCAAAACTTTACAGGGTCTTTGTGTGCTTTAATGAATGGTAGAATGCGTTTTTCAGGCACTCTTCCTTGAAGAGCTTCGAGTTTATAGAATCATTTGTAACGAAAATTGAGTTTTTTGTCCGCAGCTGCAAATCGCTTGCCATATCAGAAATTTTCTAGTGAACTAATCTGCAAAAACATTTCCTCGAGCCGTGGCCACATAAAACTTTTGCCCGGGAAGCTGCCCAAAGTCCATCTTTACATACGTATCGTCGTCCATCAGTATGCATCCTGGGTTCCTCGTGAGAACCTCTGGAAAAGGAACTTCCAAGCGCGTGTTTTTGCCATTCGGTTCTGTTTCAGTGTCCGGTTTGGCTGATTGCTGGCACGATAAGAAAGAAAGCCTTTGCGTAGACGGATCCGCCGTACGGTGCTTCCGTTAGGATTGTATTGTATGGCAATGTCGCCATCAAAAAGTCCTGGGTTTGCTCTAATTGTTCTCAATACCTTTCAATGCAGTTGCCGATCGTAAGTTCCACTACGACGCTTACTGTGATCCTTCCGAACAATAGTTTTCGGCTCACGGAAACGTTTGAGGACACTGCACACGGTAGATTTAGTCAAATTCAACGATTTCGCAATTTTTGATCCTGACCACGTTGGATTTTTAATGTGGGTGTCCAAAATAACTGAACAACTTTTGTAAATTTTAATGAATTGTAACAAAAGAGAAGAGCTTCTTAAACAATCTGATGTCAAAACATTCGAGAGTCGACCACTAGGACCGCTGTAAAAAAAATGCAGTGCGTCCAGATTATAAGTGAATCGAGCTTAAGTTATTTTTTTCTTTCGATGAACAATAGAATTAATATATTCGAAATATTGATCAACTCATAAAATTTCAACTTTCACATGAATTTTTTTTTTTAACGAAAGAGAAAAGCATTTTAAAATGTACTTCTTCTTCGTATTCTTCTTCTTCGCATTTCAAGCTTATTGCTTATCGAATATTAACTTATTGCATGCTCTCAACTTAGTGTTCTAGATGCACTTCCACAGTTTTTAATTGAGAGCTTCCGAAGCCTGTAACCATTTCTGCATTAGTATAATTTTGTGGCAAGTACAATCATACTGTATGCCCAGGAAATCCGAAAAATTCCTAGACCGGACCGAGAACCGAAACCAGCCACCTCCCTGCATATGGTCTTGCTTTGTAGCTGCGCGTTTTGCCGACTGAGCTGGGAGGCCCTGGGACTAATCGCCCGATGTGGTTTTTGACGGGTTTTCGACGGTCTTTGTGTGGTCTTTGACGAATTTAACAAACAGCAAGGACTAACTCACTAGCAAAGAACTAGCATTTCTGCCCAAAAAATCGCATTGTCTGTTTCATTCTACTAGTAATATCTGATAATGATCTTCTTCTTGATTCATTTATTTAACGTCGGTCTCTGTTCCGCAATCTAGAGCAAATCACCGACGATCATCGATTTCCATCCATTGACTGCAATCAATTGGCCAGGGAGACAGCATCCACAGCTGGATGGATATCGCACCCATCAGCACATTGGCCGAGACCAATGGTTTTACTTCCCTTCCGAAGGAAAACGTGACCAGAATCTACATGCTGCTAATTATAATGAATTATCTGTCACACCAATTCAGCATAGTTTTCCCAGTAGAAATCATTGCTATTCGTGTGTCAAAATGTATTAGTATAGGTGATGTGTAATTAGTTTTTCAGTAATCACAATTTTCTACCTGTTTGAGAAAATTAAAGAATAAGGAAATCACTAAATAGTGGATTTTTTTTTAATGCAATCAATGCTTCCAGAATCATCACGCTTCTCTCCACAGGGCTTGCCATAAAGTTAATAATCCTATCTCCCGATCTGATGCTCATTAAATAGAACACCTTTTCATAAGCTTACATTGGCGCTTGATTCATTGCTTAACCCGCCCCTACTTTTATTGAAATTAAATTCTCCGGCCTATTGGCTCACTAATTGAGTTTTTTGCAATATAACGCTAATAAACGACTAATATAAAGTTTGAATACCTCATAATAACCCTTACAGCGTGAGCCTCCCTAAGCTCAATCGGTAAAGGTGCAGCTACAAAGCAAGACCATGCTGGAGGTGGCTGGGTTCAATTCCCGGTCCGGTGTAGGAATTTTTCGGGTTGGAAAATTTCTCGACTTCCCTGGGCATAGAAGTATGATTGGACTTGCCACACAATCATACCAATGCAAAAATGGTACAGGCATCGAAAGCTCTCAATTAATAACTGTGGAAGTGCATCTAGAACACTAAGTTGAGAGCACGCAATAAGCTAATATGCTATATGCAATAAGCTTGAAATGCGTAGAAGAAGAAGAAAGCGTTTCGGATTTATCACGGTTTGTTTATCTTCACACTTCTTTTATATCGCTCTCGGTTTTATCATGAAAAGTGATCCACATGTATCAGAATTGAATAATTAATTTGATAACAAATGTAAGTGGACGAAAAATATATTACCAAAGCATTGTAAAACGTTATAAGCGGATGTTAACGATAGTTAATTTTTAAACACGCACAAAAAAGAGCTTTAAAATTTCGGGTTTTACATAAACTGGTTTGAGAGCTATTTGTGAAACAGAACTCAAAGGTCGGTTTTAATGACTCTGATTCTAATCTCATGTGGAATAACTTTGGTATGCTTCACTATATATTCCGAAAAGGCTAGACCTCTAAGCCAATTTGATAACAAAAATGCCAACCTAAAAAGAGAGGTTTGTGTATTTGCTCATTTGCACTAAACCTCCGGCGTAGCAGCTGGCCAGCCAGGTCAAAATTTAACAGTGCGGAGACCATATTGAAGAGTCTCTGTAAACCACCGATTGCGCCGAACATGCTATAATTATTTAACTTTAAATCTATTAAACATCTATTCTAGGGGAAATTAAAGAAAATAGTTTGTTTGATAATTTTTGTTCAGCAGATGTAGTAACTTGGGAATCCATCACTTCGCAAGTTGAAAGTATTTTGAGATTGACTGTAAATTTCAATTCCTGCAATAAATATTTGAGAATGAAAAATTTAGATCGTTCTCAATGTGTCACTTTATCACTAAAGATATTTTTGTCAGATCCTTGGTCAGTGAATCGAGCGTCTTGAAGTTCAGCAGTGCAGCAATCCTACATACACACTTAGAAATACCTAATCTTACACGTAACGGAATCCATCATGTCATGTAAAACTAAGTGCTCCGAGACTGAAAAGTTCGAAATTACGTTTGATTTCGCTGAATTCCGCGTCTATTATGACTCAATTTTATGTCTTTCCGCAAACCAACCCCCCCCCCCCCCTTCCCTTTGCGGTACTTTTTTAATATACTTATTGAGTCATAGAATCTTACAATCCCCTCCCCCATCCTCGTTGATGCCGCATTGACACTTGTGCTGCTTTATTCATTTTTGCCAAAACTGTTTACATCATCCTGATAACGCGTACTTTGAACAACAGGCGCCAGTAGACAGCCAGCTACCGGGCTTATCAAGCTTGATTTACTCGGGATAGCTTTCTGTCTAGAATCTTTCCCCTTTGTGAAATGTGCAGTGCGATATTCAATAACGAATGTGGTGTAAAGAGATGGAGAGAAAACGTGATCTGATATTTTTCGTATCCTCGCGTTGGTGATTCGATGGTGATCTCCTTCTCTCATCCCAGAAAGTTCGCTCAAGAAATATTGGAGTGTGAAACTAGTAACGGGAAGCTCCCAAAAGAAAACGTATCGCACGAGAAAATGATATTTTGGTAAGAACCCAACAAACAATTTGTGTTGATCAACAGCTGAATAAGCTATATTTTAGCTGAAGAAGCTTACGTTTGCCTGAATAAGCTCTTATTCAATATTCAATGTTTGTTGGGAAACCATCCCTGCACTTTAGTCCTTAATTTCAGTGCATAACAAAACATATTTGAACATAATAGTCTCTTTCTTGCGCGAAAATAGATAACCGAGTATATGGACCGGTTAACCTCCATATGATTCAGAATACACCAATCAGCAAAAGCATTCAGCTGACGTTGAAGGAAGCAACAGTCTTCAATTGAGTGAATTCGAAGGAAGAGTTTAAGGTCATCTGCGTTAGATAATCGTGGTCCCTCAATTACCAGATTCACGTCGTTGAAGTAAATCAGGAAAATTATTTGTCCCAGGTGCCACCCTGGGGTATGCCAGAAGTGGCAACGAACATACGGGAATGGTGATCACCAATGACAACAGTAAGATAGCGATCGGTATGACTGAAACCATTGCAAAAGGCAGCCGTGGATACCAAGTCTGTTTAGTTTTGCGATTGATATGCGGTGACTCAATTTATCGAAGGCTCAAGTAACTAACAAGCTCGCTAATTCGCCTTTTTGCAATATAAGGTTGATACACGGCTAACATAGGGCATGCTAAGCTTAATATTAGCCGAATATTAGCCTTATATTGCAAAAAGCCGAATTAGCGGGCTTGTTGGTTGCTTGGGTAGATAAGTCAGTATAAATGACATCCGTCAGAGCACGATCCGATATACTGTTAGAGATGTAGGAAGTAAGGCACAGCAAGTTAGTGGCAGTGGAGCGGCCAGCTATGAAACCATGCTGGTCGATACTAATGCACTGTTTGTTGCCCTTCATGTGTACTGGAGACATGTGTGCTAGCTTCCAACAGGATGGGAAAACGCCGATGTCCACGAACCGTTGAAAAACATGCAGCAGTGGAGACAACAAACTGTCCAAGTGCGTTTTGAGGAACTCCGATGGAATTCCGTCAGGACGCGGATTGTACGACGAATTGAGTTTCGAGGAAGCCCTGGAAAACATCTCGGGATTCATGTCAATTCTGCTCATGGTTTGGCCAGATAGTGGTACGTAACTGGTAGCCAGTCAGGCATGGTCGTCACTCAGTCTCTCGTCCGTGAATACACTAGCAAATTTTTCAGAGAACAGCTGACATATATCTGATATCGTAGATGAGGCCACGTTACCATTATGTATCATAGACGACGGTAGACCAGCTTCATGATGTTTTTCGTTGACAAACTTCCAAAACTGCTTGGGACGTGACTTAAGCTTTCGCTGCAATCCACGTCAATACTGAAGAAAGTACCGTTTCGCAACTCGTTTGTTTTCGTGATTGATCCTGACATAGTGACGTTGCAGGGATAGTGTGCGGTTCTTGGTGAATTTCCTAAGAGTGTCTCTCTTTCTGGATTTCAGTCTACGAAATTCGGTGGATGGGTTGTATGAAGATGAATCTTTTTCGAAACGTATCTGTCAATGACATATGCCAAGACATTGGAAATAGTTTGAGCGGTGGACTCAATGTCAACGGTGTCCAATAAGTTGTCCCAATCTAAACTGGAGAGTAGCTCGGCGATACTACTGGTCGGCGTTGCGAAAATCGTACAAACGGTGGCAGGTGAAATATTAAAATCATGCATCAGCTTAGTACTCAACGTTACCAGCAGCGGCAGGTGGTAACAATCCAGTCTCACCAGAGGAGTGGGTGCCTCGCATAAGAAAGGAGTTATGTCCTGGTCACTTACAAAACAAAGATCCAAACTGTTGTTGTTCTGTTAGCATAGAATGGCAGTGTTTTCTAATCTAATCTAATGTAAACGCAACCAGCACAAGAAAGCATCCTGGAAAATTGTTAGATTAGGTTACTGCTAATAATGTTTCTTGTAAACATCCGATTTGGTGAAATTTAACACATCATCAGAATGGTATAGTAGGCAGTTAGAAACATCAGCCAACAAATTTACCAGAAACACGATTAAGATTTTATGAAATTTCCATTCTTTATCTATAATTTCACCAACGTGTTGAATAAATCATCTAATTTTTTTTTTAATTACTTTATTCGTACAGGCTCAATTGGATAAACTTTACAGAGCCAAATTATCATTTCCGTTATACATTATTAATGTCTTAAATCCAAAGTTAAAGGAATTCAACCGAATACTCGCGGGCTTCTCGAGGTTAGGGGATGACAATTTTATGGATGAGAAGAGGGAAAAGGATATTTTAAGTATGATTTATGATACAAACATGTCACTATTTCTTAAACATGTAGTTAATCATATTCAACGTTACATCAGCTCTGTAGTTATACTAGTATTACAGAAACAAATAAAAAAAAAATAACGCACATACAGAATACAAACTAAATGCAAAATTAATCAAAATATAACCTATAATCCTATAATCCTATAATATTCTTCAAGAAAACATATATGAGTTTCATAAACTCTAGATCACGTCTAGCCAAAACATCCCGAACTGGAATATTAGGTTGTCCACCTCGAGCCCGAAGAGAATCGTACAACTCCACCAGCACGAGACCAAATAATGTGATCTGCGTCCTGGTAACCTTGCCCACATTCACAGAGGCTGCTGTCTCCCAGCCCAACACGGAACAAGAGACATCACACGAAAGTCTCGACCCATTAAACCAATGATACACCTTAGGGATGATCGAATATATGCCATCGTCCTTAACTCCCTTAACTCCATTTATGGCGAGGGAATTTTGACGATAAATGAAGAAAAATTCGTTTTAAGCGATTTGTCGATCGTAAATATCACCTTCCATAGCGCTCACCTTTGTAAGCGAGTCCGCCTTCTCATTGCCCGGCATCGAGCAATGAGACGGGACCCATGCAAAGGTGATGACAAAAGATGTTAAAGATAAAGCACTTAAAAGCTCTCGTATTTTCATGAGAAAAGGAGGAGTGAGTTACCGGCCTCATGGAGCGAATAGCCTCGAAGTGAGACTATCCGCAAAAATAAAGATAAAGTGATCTGGTGCAAATGAGGCGATAGTTTTTAGTGTATAATATATTGCCGCCAGTTCAGTAACATATACGGAACAAGGAGCTTGAAGCATTCGAGACCCGAGCAAAATCCAGCATCAAAATGACAGCAAATTGAAATCAAGTTTTGATATCAACATCAAACTGAAATCCTAATTTGATTTCAGTTTATGCAATTGATAAATTTTGTTTTCATTTTGCTGTACATTTGCTCTTCAAAAATATGTTGTTGCGGGTTTGTTTTCATTGCCTTAGCTCTCAATTTTGATATTTTAACCGTTACAACGACCAAAACGACAGCAACCTGAGCAATCATTATCAGCGAAATCACAACATCAAATTTAGATTTCAATTTAATCTCAGACTTTGCTCAGGGAGGCGCTATGAAATTCGTCATAAATACCTAAATACCGGACGCATCTACTGGCAGGCAGCGAAAATTGACGGAGCAATCAGGGAGCGATAATTCTCTGGGATCTCTCAAATCTTTCGCGTCATGGATAAATCAAATTGAACAGAATTGCCAAAGTCGGAGAAACAAACACGACATAATCCCATGCTGCAAAGGGCTGACATCTAGCATTGTGTAGATTGAGATGAAAAACCCATTCGGCTTCCAAAGATGATGTTAACGGCGTTAATAGGCGTTTAAAATGGGATCTGCGTAGAAAACTCCATTCAGTATTTTATAAATTTAACGTACGCGTTCACGAAAATTAAGTTTATGTAGATAAAAGCAGATAAAAATGAACAATCCCACCAAGTCAGGACAAGTGCGGCTGTAGCAAGCTGCCGTGTTATTTTTGCGTAGTAGTCCCTAGACTTGAAGGGATCAACATAAACTAGAACTTGTGTGAAGTGTCCCGAATTGAGTGATCTTTTGGCTTGAGATAACTGGTAAAGTATCAGGTTCAGCGCAGTGACTTGTAATTCCTTGAGGCGAATGCGATGAACAATGGGGTGTCGTGGTTTCTATGGAGGTTCCTCTTCGTTTTCGAATCCGTATGCCAGTGGCATAGTGGCTTCTTCTATACAGATGGTCTGATCCCTTTTGAAGCGGACAATCGTTTTATTGACCATCTTCAGAAATTTTAGCGGCGCCGGTGGTGTAGTGATAAGCGTTATTGCCTCTCCCCAAAGGGCCTGGGTTCAATCCCAGTCGGCGTCACCGGGATTTTCTGAGGCACAAAATCTCTGATCAGGGGAAGTAAAGCCGTTGGTCCACAATTCAAGACTTGATGGGTCGATATGTAGGGTCCAGGCATGGTGTGAGCTGCCTCCCTGGCGTCGATACTCAGTACGGAAAACAAGATCGATGGAAAACAAATCATAGGATATTTTGACCAGATCAGCAGCCGAATATATACAAAAAAAACTCAGAGGAAAAAATAAACGCCATACTACTACTCCATACTACACATCTGCAGTACGCTGCTATATTAAATAAATAAGTAAAATTAAAAAAATAACGTGATAGATATGCCCACATGGTATAAATATATCCCAACTTACTTCCAGAAACTGTTTCGATGTATACTTAACAGTAGCAGCACGTCCAATCAACTGAGGGGTCCCGTACTTACAACAAACAAAATCCTGCATTAGTACGAATGAAAAGCTCTCACATCGTATGAAATATTCTAAGAACACTTAGTTAAAAGAAATCACAAGTATAAAGCCAGAAGGAAGCAAGCCCAATCCACCGATGATCATCCACGTGACACATATTTACTTCCCCAGCTTTTCGTTTTAAACGCAGAGGATTCATTGTAATTTTCCAAATTCTACGCTCGTAAATCAATTGTTCAAGTGCGAATGGTGTATTTTCGTTACCATATATTTAAATACACTCAATAGTACGCGCCCGACTTATTGTTTATTCATGAACACGTTTTGAAGTGCCTATGTTCGCACTAACGGCGTATCGTCTTCCCGGAGCGTTTCAGACTGGACTGGATTGTCGAATGATAGGATGCTGATTGTATTGTGAGCTAAGATTTTATGAACACAAGTTGGTATATTGATCTCTACTGCTTAAAAAACGTTAATGATTCATGCATAATTTAGAACTACATCAAGCACTGACGAGTAAACACATACATTTGTAAGTGTGCACGTCAAAACTAAAAAAAATATGCAGGGAACCTAATGTTATCTCTCAAATGGTGACACCAAAGGCGCACCACTCTTCTCGCCATCACCAGGTTAAGCCACTGAGCTCACCCTTTGTTTAAAAAAAATATGACACTTGAGGCTATTAAATCGGGAGCACAAAACTCCAATTCAACTGATTCTTGTCTTATTCGATGACATTAATTGGTTTCAGCCACATTCTTTATAACAAAACATACACGCATTCGTATTTTTAGATCGATTTCATATGCCAATCGAACCAAAATCATATTTGCATGAAGCGAAGCAGAATCAGTCGTGTCTGTTTTGCATTTCAATATTTGTTCTCAACTGAAAGTAAATCAGTTGAATTCTCATGAATTCAAACCAGGGGCCACATTATTTAGCCAAGACAAAACGCCTTTTTTATACAAGCGTTCATACACAAAAACGCTTCGTTTCGACTTCCCAATGAGACCCCAGGTTTGAGTTCCAGTTTGCGTTTTACTTGAATTTCCATTGCCGCAAGATAGATAAACAGTCAATAGTTACCTTTAGCATCAAGCCAGCTGACACACTGATGCTTGATTGCGTTGGGTAAACAATGCGATATGCCTCTTTGGAGAAATCCAATGTTTTTTTTTTTTATTAATGGCAGGAAAAGGTATAGTCAATAATAAAATTCTATGTTCCGGCCCTTCGTTGTGTTTCTGTAGAGAGGATTTCAACAAACGAAGATGAGCATCGGCAGATACGTAGTTTCCTTTGGAAGCACAAACAAATACGATTCATTTCAGAACATCAAATCACTTTATTTCGCACTTTTATTACAATGCATTGACTCCAAGAGGCGTCATTCCAACTCAGAGGTAGAACGTTATCTTAACTAAAGTGCAAATTTCTCCTCTTAACTATTAATTACAGCACGATTAGTTTCAAATAAAACAAATTCTACTCACAAAACGTAGACATTAAAAAAGAAAAAGATCGCTCGCGATTAGACGTGTTTATTTTACAGGTAGTGTTTTTTTTTTTCGACGGCCACGTAGGCTATACATGCACTTCCACTTCGAATTTTCAATGATACAAATCTCGGAAATTAATGCCCCATTTTACCTGAAATTGCTTATTCATGTATGCTGCAGTACAGCAAACGTAAATTAACAGTTTCAATGTGGTACGTTTCGAAGAAGCTGATATTTATGCACTTAAATTTTCTAAGTGGTTACGAGAATAAGGATCTTACAGCGAAACACCTTAACTGTAGAAGGATGTAAATCGTCGCTAGTGCTAATTTAATCTTCACGACTATCGACCGTCGTTGGAGTAGTCCTCAGAACTGGCTAAGTGGCTCCCCAAAGTGCATATCCTTCCACGGCTGGAGTTAATTGGCTCATTCGGGTGAGATGCTTCCTTTTTGTTTGTTTGAGTTTATTTTAAACAAGATTGGAATTTGAATTGACGAGCTCGGTGACTGCCGCTTTTGATTACTGAGTAGAAGCTCGTAGGTTCACTCCCAAGCTCCTCCAAAACAAAACAATTACTATGGTCGCATCGCCTACATAAGCGATTCCTGACCCCATCACCTTCCCAACTATTCAACTCCGTAGCATCTATGAGGGCGTCGGTGAGTCGCTGGCCTCCCGTTAAGTAGATCAATATCAACAATATCCTTCTTTTCCCAGTAACGGAGAAGATGGACGTAGTAATAACCATGCTTTTCCTGTTCTGAACTTTGATTGGAGAACTATTCACTCCCAAATAGTTTTACATAAGCAGTCAGAATAAGAACGTTAAAGTTGATGCATGACATTTTATTATATTTGAGATTTTTCCCGAGCAGGAGAAAATAACTAATGAATACCTAATTCTGTTACTGATACCAAAATTTGGTATTGACCAGCATGACATAAGAGGTAAAATACCAAAGAATAATATCAAATAATTACATGCAAAATGCTTTGTAAATAACAAAAAAATATAATTAGATACCAAATAGTATTGTGGGAACATTTTTTTTTAATTATTTTTTGGTATTTTACCTCTTATGTCAGACTCACCCATACGCATTTAAGGTATCGAGATATTTATTCCTGCAACCCTATGTAATGTTAAGTTTGCCTACAAGGCATTAAAGAAATCGCAAGTCTTATTCGTGTCAATCCCGGAATAATTACATTATATCAAAATTACGATCACATCACTTATCAAGGTTATTTATAATCAAATGAAATTTCCCTCCTGTGACCTTTGTGGGAACACAGAGGTAAACACGGTCCCCGAAACAACAAAGGTCGCTATAATATTCCTTCACTATTCCCAACTGATTGCAAGGACGTGGCCGGTGCCGTTATTGATCTTTAATATATGGACTCACTGAAAGTTGTACAAGAAGAGTGAACGGGTAATCCAGACCCCATTTCAGTTGATTCATTGTGCAATTTCACTGAGTAGCAACCTTTTGATATGTGCAGTCAGCTAAGCTCAGCCATTGATTTTAGGGGTAAAGTTTGTTCTGAGAAGATTCTACATACTATATAGGGTGTCCCAGAAGCACGACTTTGGAATATCCCTGCTCGGTTCAGATGACGTTTAAACAGCTGATTATCACGCAGAATCATTGTTTACATTTTGACCAACGGTTTCGTATATCGCAAGACTTAGTGTCGGTTCTTTACAGTCCCGTGACAATGCGAAGCATTTCTCCGGAAAAGCGCAAACAGAAGGTGTAAGCATCGGAGCCATTCGAAACGCGATTCGGAAGTATGGTGATGAAGCAACAGGACAAGCAAAAATCTGGACGTAAACCGAACTTTGTTGACCGAAATCTGGACCGAAAAATCGTGCAAGCTTTCACTCGCAAAAAAAAGTGCTTCGGCTCGAGACGTGGCTAAAAACGAGAGATCCTCGAAGAGTAAAGCTGGGTTTAGACAGGGCAACTCAATTGATCAAGTCAGTTGAATTCAACTGACTTGAACGTGAATTGAACGTGTAAACCATGCCATTAAACTGACTTGATCAACTCACTTGAATTAAAAAAACTCAACTCAACTTTTCAAGCCAATTGAATTCAACTGAGTTGATCATTTGACTTGCCTAATCTAAACCCAGTTTAACGTCCAGCGGGTCAAAGCAAGAATGGGTCTAAAGACGTATAAAAAGCAGAATATGCCAAAGCGGAGTGAAAAACAAGCCGCAGCCGTCAAACCGAGGGCTCGAAAGTTATACGACCAATTGCTGTGCTGAAAATCGGTGTGCGTGATTATGGACGATGAATCATACGTTAAATTTGATTGCAAAACTCTTCCTGGTGATCAGTACTACACCGTTCGTGATAGCCGAAGTGTTGAAGACGCGGATAAGTCGATTTTTACCGAAAAAAGGTTATGGTTTTGGCAAGCCATTTGTGAGTGTGGTATACTTTCCAAACCGTTTGTGACAACGGAGACAATGACAATCGATGTTTACGTGCGTGAGTGTTTAAATAAGCGTCTGTTACCCATGATCCACACGACGACTCAGTACTGTTTTGGCCGGATTTGGCGTCGGTTCATTACTCCAAGAACACGGTAGCTTGGTATAAACCCAACAAGGTCAAATTCGTACCCAAGGAGATGAATCCTTGGAACTGCATCTGTGCTGAAGCTAATGAGTAGCGTGACATCAAACATCCGCTCCTTGGCTTACGACTGACCGGATCTCGGGTTTTCTACGTTAACTATAAGAGAATAGTATAGAGAACATGAATAAGAAATAATAATTGAATTTGTTGTAAACAGAGTTACGTTATTATTTTTTAAATCGTGCTTAGTTATTCTGGGACACCCGATATGTAAAAGCGTTTCTTTTGGTGCATACGGGTGATTAACTCACCTAAAATTGAGATAAAACAGATGTTTTATCTGTTTCAGATCGATACTCACGTCTTGAAAAAAGTTGTAGCAAATTATAGTTCAAGTAACTTTGCAATAGAAAAAAAAATAAAAAAAAATAGACATTTGTAGGAGTTATTTATTTAACAACATTTAAAGTCGCATATGAACAAATTTTTATATAACGGCGCCGGTGGTGTAGTGGTAAGCGTGATTACCTCTCACCCCAGTAGGCCTGGGTTCAATCCCAGTCAGCGCCGCCGGGATGTTCTGAGGCATAACATCTCTGATCACGCCTTCCTTCGGAAGGGAAGTAAAGCCGTTTGTCCCCGGTTCATGAGTTGATGGGTCGATAGGTAAGGTCCAGGTGTGGGAGCTGCCTTCTTGGCACGTCGGTAGCATTGGTGCTCACTGCTCAGCACGGAAAACAAGATCGACGGAAAAAAACAAACCAGAGGAAAAAAAAAATGTTTATATCATTTTTGGACAGCAACATAATTACATAGTTGAATATGCTAATTTCAAATAACAGACTAAAGTGTAAAAAATACCAATACGATAGAAGAGGAGATGAAAGTATAGAGTTGATAGTTCCGTTAGAGTATGGTAGTGTGAAAATTGTATATAGAAAGTAGAAAGCAAGCAAGGACAACTTTTTAGGAAGGTACAAATCGGTTTGATCATCTCTCTTTACCAAACTCCCCCGTTGGAGAGGGATGGTGAGGGGTATTCCCTCCCACCATCACTGGCAAAAAGAGATGATCGCCGGCTCGCTCATGTACCGACGATGTGTTTGAAACAGTTCTATCGATTTTATCGAACTCAAGTTGATATCTGAAGGCAAGCATCCAGTCGTAGGTTTGGAATTTGCAGCTATTTTTACCTCTACCACGGTATGAGATGATCAAACCGATTTGTACCTTCCTTAAAAGTTGTCCTTGCTCGCTTTCTACTCTCTATATACAATTTTCACACTGCCGTACTCTAACGGAACTATCAACTCTATACTTCCATCTCCTCATCTTTCGAGTTACAATGTTGTGCAAAAGCATATATGTTGACTTTTTATTTTTGTAGAAGGTATAAACATTGTAGGAAATCGTGGGAAAAATGTATACTAAAAATTATGATTTTAAGGGGCACCAACAACAGTATACATCTCGTAGAGTATAAAAGCTAGGAATTTGCTGACTTGAGCAAAGGTTCTTGAAATATCATTCACTACAACTTTTTTAAGACAGTAAAAGTCTTTCTTAATCAGAAAAAAATTAACATTTTTTTATCTCACTTTTAGGTGAGTTAAACTGTTTGGTGATTAAACTGTCTACACCAAAAGAAGTGCTTTTACACATGAAGAATCTTCTCCGACTAGCTGTACCTCTAAAATCAATGATTGAGATGCTAATCACAAAGCGCACGAAAACGCCATAAAGAAACACTATGTAATGAAAGCTATATAAATATTGTCATATAAACATCGTATGCAGATCGTTTATTTTTTTTATTATACGTAAGATCCCTTAATTCCTCTGTCACTAGCTCACCCACTCTATTGTGAATATGTAGACGTTAAAAATTTCCAAATTCGAAAACAAGGACCGCTTGTTTGCTTCATTTCTAAATGACCCAAGTTTTAATAATGAATATATGTTTTACCTACGCTTATGTCTAAAAAGAGCAGACATCACCAGCTAAATATTATAGATCATCCAGGTGGTTCGTAAAATCAGACTCAAAATTCGCTGCATTTCAGAGCACGCAGTAAAAATAAAACAACTAATGAGTGTTTTTGATTCTTTCCATTTCCACACCAACAGATGTAAGATTAGAATCCATTTACTGATACGTCGTGGGTTAATCGTAAGTTCCAGCCAGTAAGAATAGAATTAGCATTTCGGAAATGCATGACCTCTCAACATTGAGATTAGTGTTGAGAGGATAAGCAATCGTCTTCTTCGTTTCTACTTTATAGATTCGGAAACGCACCAGACCATGCGATAGAATTTTTAATATTTATTTCATTGGGCATTTGGCGGATGGGTTTTTTAACGAATTCAAAATTATTCCTCAATTTTAAGCATATTATCTTCTGAATGATGGCTTCCGCATAAAGCAACTTTTTCCGTTAACACTTGTTGATTTTGTAGCTAAATAAAGCAATAAATGTGTCTGTAATTTATGACTTATCCATTTATTTCTGTTTGAGCACAATAAAAATATACATTGATTATGCAGCGACAAACTTATTATTGCACTGCTTTATTGTTCAAAAGATAGTTGATGGCAACTCATTAAGGATTCATTTTAGTCTTACGAATTCGATTGCAATGCGTAAAGTTGTTTGTTTTTCAGCTTATCCACTGTTCGAGGACTGAACCAAGATGGTAGAGCGATTTTGTTGTAGAATACAACTGACCGTAACATGTGATGGCTTGGACCAATGTTCATGAAAATTCATAGAGTGTTAATCGTTTCCACTCATCAATCGTACTCTCATAAAATCAATGTAAATGAAAAGCAGAAGCAGTTTTACTGTATCTGCCTATATAAAAAAAGAACGGCCATACACAAACGCGCTGTAAGAGAAGCGTTTGTTGACCCTTTACAAGCGATCCTTCACCGCTAAATTAGATTTCAGCTTTAATTCAGAGAGAGATTTTATTATTCGTACTCAGTCAGACCGAAATTGAATTAATTTATTTGGATGAATGCAGAAATGCAGTTTTCACAGCAATAAATTATCTAAAAATCATGATCGCAAAAATGATAAATAAATTTACATCGATGTGCTCAATTTTGTCAAATTTCAATACATTTACGAATATTTTTTTTCTTTTCGTGACATTTAAAATTACATCATATTTGACATGGATGAAGTGCAACGTATACGTGTGATACTAATTTTCATTTTTTTTTCTGTGTAGCGGGATACAATTAAAAACATCAAAACGATACATTTCCGTAATGAGCAAAGTTTCTTATTACAATGATGCCTATCCATCGGCATTACAAAATAGTTCGAAACGCATTCTCATAGATGGCGCCAAAATATATCTTTTCACTCATGGTCCCAGAAATAAGAAAAGTTTCACTTTTAAGCCCACAACTGCAGATTGCTTGCCAGACAAAGGATTTTTTTTTACTGAATTTCGACTTCTTTTTGATTTTATATTCTCTGCCCAGGAATTTGATCGAAAACTGCCAGGCAGTACGTTTCGTCGACTTTCGTTTCGAGCGTACAGGATCGAATCGCGACGTGCTTGTTCCGCTGAAGCCATGATGTAAACAAATGAAATTATCCTGATAACAAATGTCTATTCTGATTCTATACACTCTTATTGAAACAGAGAAAATTTGATAAAAAAATACTCAAAAAATGCCTTAAGGGGGTATTCCCAATCTTTTGCCTTTTTTCGGCCTGTTTTTCAATTAATTTTTTTTCAAGGAAAATGAATAGTAATGCGCCTAACTCTTTGGGATTCTTGTTTATTGAACATTAAAGTTTACAAATAATTTTTTTTCGACTTAAAAATAGACATTATTGACGTCACAAAATGGCGGCAAACAGACCCCTGTTCGCCGCAAACGACTGGACGGGCGAAGACTTTTCTCTGGAACGGCTTCATCTGAAACAGATTTCGTGATGAAATTAATAATCTGCATAAGATTCTCTGGAGCTTCTCCCGTTGGCTGCAAAAAATCTTGCAAATTAACAAAGTGGCGGCCATATGAAAAAACAGGCGATTTTTAGCCCGCTTTTTTGCAGCTTTAAGGTGCTTCAAACAATGTTAAATGTTAATATTTTTGGCTGAAAGTGGGAGAAGCTCCAAACAATTTAATAAGGAACAAAATGCGCAAAGATTCAAGTCAATATCTCTTATAGTTTCTGAGAAAAATCTTCGCCCGATAAAAAAATGTGGTTTCGAGAAAAACGCGTTTAAAGTTTTGACTTTAATTAAAACCATTTTGGGGGTTCTTACCATTAGTCAGCTATGCCTGGACACCGAATTCGCTGATCGGAAAACGGCTTGGGGGGATGAAAGTATATAGTCTAAAGTACAAAAAAACGTGAAAAAAAAAATTTGATTTTTTGAAAAAAAAGATCGGGAATACCCCCTTAATAGCAGCGCTTTTTTCGTGTTCAACCATTAGAACGCTAAGTTAAGGTTCAATTTAGTTTGATGCATTTTCGAAAAATTCAAATGCAGTTTTTTTCAACGCATCATTTCATATTGCAAAAAGCTAGCGTCATTTTGTGTAAAATAACAAAAAGAATAGAATGACGCGAGCATTTTGCAATCTAAAATAAAGCGTCGATAAAAGCTGAATTTGAATTTTTCGAAAATGCATCAAACTAAATTGATCCTTAAGGGCCACCGTAAATTCCTAGTAGGGACGTAGTAAAACCAAATAAGAAGAAGGCTAAATAATGTGAAAAATTTCATACAAATCGTATGGAAGATTTCGCATTTTTTTTTTTTTTTTGAAATGATGATTGGCAAATGATTGCTACCGGGGATCATTGATAACCTTCCACAGACAATCCAATGATAGCGATCTTGAACACAAAAATAGGTCGAGTCGGCTTTCTCGAGCCGGAGGGTTTGCTATACGTGTTCAAAATAGTCAAGTTGAAATCGTCGCATAGATCGTAAAAATTAGCCGCTCTATTGTCATCATATAGATCGCCCCACCCAGTACCATGGGAGTTCATATCACCCAGAATTAATACAGGGGATGGAAGAATCGAAACTAGATTCCAGAGTTGACTACGGATAATGGAGGTTCTAGGTGGAACATGAACTGAAGCTATGCAAAGGTCTTTGTTCTTCACATTTATTTGGCAAGCGACGATTTTGACACCTGATAGACCAGGAAGGGAAATTTTGTAGAAAGGGTAGCACTTTTTGATCCCTAAAAGTACTCCTCCATAAGAATCGTCTCTATCCAGGCGTATAATGTTAAAATCGTGGAAGTTGAGTTCTTTATCGGAAGAAAGCCATGTTTCACAGAGAGCAAATAGGGGAAATGTAGGTATTGTCGGCCTACATGTCCCTAATTTGGGCCCATACATAAATTCAGCAATCGACAAAATTTTCAATAGCGACCAAAAATATCCATTAGTACCGTCATAATGTCATAAATGTTAATAAATGAAAAAAAGCTAATTTATAAAAACCAATTGATAAAATTCTTATTATAAGACCTAATTGACTTAATGTAGATAAAGCAATAATTTTTTTTTTAAATCGAATTCAAAATTAGCTCCTAATCCTGCTATAAATATATCCTAGCAGACTTCTAACGATGGGCCCAATCTTAGATCCATAGGCCAACATTAGAGCCATTTCCCCTATATCACAATCAGAATTGTGAAGTAAAAATTTAAACGAGTCTAGTTTAGGAACTAGACTACGGCAGTTCCACTGTAGCACAGTGATCATATCTTCAACCTCGTTCGACGAATTATCCATCGAAAGATATGATTGATGCAAGGAGGGGCCATGAAACAGTCAATTGCTTAATATATGATTCTAGTGTTGGAAACAAGGCAGAAACTGACCTTCTAAGAGGGTCTTGTATGTTGAACATATTTAATATGAATTCCACAATGTCCGAAAAAGCTAGCAAACTTCGTTTGGATTTAGGTTTGTTTTGAGAAGTTTGAGGAGCAGCTTTTTTATTTTTATTATCTTTTTTGGGTAATGGCGGAAAATTCTTGCTGCATCCAGGGATTGGATCAACAGGAGCCTTCGGTTAAGTTTTTTTTTTCAGCCCTATTACCCTGGGAATTTGGCAATCTTCTGAAGGTAACTATAGTTTTCTCACGGCGCGCTTTCGGGGAAGGACATTTTCTTTTTGAAAATCCGTCCATTTTTGAAAGTGCGTGTACCACCGTAATCACCCTCATCGGATAAGTCAGAATCCGATTCTTCAGCTGACAAAATAGAAAATTGGTTTTCATCCTGGACGGCTGATGCAGCCTTTACCATTTGTGCATATGACTGCTTGAAGCGTCCAGAGATTGAACGCTGCACTTTATCGGAGTGCTGTTTGTTTACACTCCTGCTAGGGCACAATATGCGCATTTTACTGATTCTTTGTGGCAAGAATCCTCTTTGTGGTTTTCACCACATTTGTCACAACGAGTTTTGTTGCCGCAATGACTGGCCGAGTGTCCCAGCCATTTGCAGTTGGTACAATTGTATACCCTGTGTACAAACAACCACGCCGAAGAAAAAAGCACAATCAATTTTAACATAGTTTGGGAGCACTGAACCTGCGAAAGCCACCCGGAACGAGTCTGAATGTCGATAAACGTCTAGCAAAGATACTGAATGCCTTAGTATCCAGTATCTGCACTACCGCGGTAGCGAATGTCGAGTTTTTAAAACTACCAGAGGGACGTTTCAAGTCCTCGACAGTCAGACTCGCGTCGAAGACCACGCCTTATATCTCTACATCTCGAGTAGGGATGTAGATGTTATACTCAACACTAAAAAGTTCGGGGTCAGCAATTTTATTTGCCACATCATAATTCGTTGCTTCTACACGCAGTTTTTTGAATCTTTCCTTATGTACCAAGATTCCCGGATGCTTACGCAGCAAATCTCTCGTAATGTCGAGAGTTGTCAAAGGTTTTTTTTTTTGGGCCGAAAAAAGACAACCCATGGTCCTTTCAAAGACGGTTGGTAGTACCTGTTTCGCGCAACATAGCAATCCGAAGACGCCATAAGTGTTGCGCAAAAGCGGTGCCAAGAAAAAAAAAACAAAAAAATAGTGAAATTTTGTTGCCCGGTGTTTCTTTAAAACTTAATATATTTTTTTTTTAAATGTTGGTACATTGTTTACGATATTTTTATTACAATCAAATAACGTAGCTTCCTCAGTATTCTGGATATTTTTCAGCCAGCTTATCGAATGATTCAGTTAAGTCCTCTTTAAAGACTTCAGATTACTCAAAAATAAGTCTGAAGATGCTCAACTGTTCAAAAAATTAGATAAAGCCTCTACGATATTCTCACAGGATTGCTGTTTTTTGTCCTTGATTTGTATTCCGTTGATCTTGTTTTCCGTGCTGAGTACCAATGCTACCGACGTCAGGAAGGCAGTTCCACACATTGTAACCGTGCGGGAAACTTCCTGAGATAATTCTAAACACGGTGGCTTAAGCGCCACTCTCACGAAAGGGGCCAACAGTCGTGTTAAACTTGCCCGACACCTTGAGACTAAATCTCAGAGGACTCCCGTACGGTACGATTCTCGAAGTACCTCAACGAATCAACCCCGAATTTTCGCTAACGCCTGAGATCAAATGAACACTTTTATCCGCACTTCCTTTTATCACGAAAAACCTGCAACCCCGAAAGGATTCAAAATGCTAAGCTCTATCAGCATAAACACAACGAATCGGGTTAAAAACAAATATGTATGAATAGAGAGAGATCTTACGAATGGAATACACAGTGATGGATGAACCAGCTAAGAGACGCAACGGTATGAAGGAAAATTATATACTTTACAACAACAAAATAACCAATTCAAACTATATTAACGTATTTGATAATTACATTCGTGTTGTGTTGGACAAACCCGATAACAACGGAAAAACTAAATTCATGGCCATGAAAACAAGAATACGGACATACCTGCGCAGGATTTAGGTTCCGTGAGATGCGATGCGATGCAACGGCGACGGATGAAGCGGTGATGGCGACGGATGGATCGGTAATGGCAACGGATGGAGCGATAATGGCGGCCGGAGACCTTACCAAGGTCCTAGCGATGGCGACTGTCGACCTTCCGATGACCTGTGATGATGGCGGCGGTCTCGGAATGGCACCGATCTAGCTGCGGAAATGGCGTGCAGCGACGAAAAGTGACCCGTGGCCGAAATTAGAGGTGCGGAGGTAATGGCGGCTGGACGGAAGGCTTCCGATTTGCTTTCTAGAGAGCTGAGCATCGACGGAGTCGAGCTTTTCCCGGAAGATTCGCTCCGCGGAAGAGAGAGACCAACGTACCGTCGCACGGCTTCGCGTACTATGTTTCCGCTTTGACCGCCCGAGATGGAATGAAATCTTCTCCTCTTTGGTTAAAATCCGAACCGAGGTACGCGATTGGCTTCGTACTCCTACGGTCCGAGCTCTCGAATGTCACGGTCCCCGGGGTTGTAACGAGATGGGGACCTCACCGATGGCTTTTGGCGACCGTCGGGAAACAATTCGCTAAGCAGAAATTTAGCGTCTTCACTCTCCTCCGTTTGACTACCTACGAGAGGCGGGCCTTCGCTGTGCACACGGGTCTGATCCGTCCTTCACGGACGAAAAATGTGGCTTTGATGACGCCACGAAGCCAAAGTTCCGGCGATGATGACTGCCGAACTCGTCAAAAATCCAGCCCGTACAAAAAAGCCCGTTGAACGAGCTGTCCAACGCGAAAAACACGAAATTACAAAAATGCTATTGTTTAAAAGTTTTTTTTACAAATTACCTTTTTGTACGATAAAACACTAAAAACGCAGATGTCTGCGACGCAACTACTTTGAACAGTACAATTAACCTAAACGTACAAAAAAACACACGTTAAATAACTGAGCTGGCTCAATTAACTCCTTTTAAACTAATCACCTTAGAGTACGTAGATTACTTTCACAGAGTCCACTTTACGAACTTAAAAACCGCGTCACACACATCTGCTTTCCAGCCAAATCGTTAGCGAAATGGACGAGATTGGAAGTTTTGTTCCCCAAGAAACCACAGGTTTTCTTCAAGATAAAAGGATCGGATATGGCGCGAAAACATATGTCGATTAGCCATCTTATGTATGTGTTCATTTGAATCCTATCTCTTTCGCGTATTTAG